>NW_027492587.1:0-540074 GCF_021521415.1 Bidens hawaiensis
TGAGATCAACACAAGCTTGTAATTTTTCTATGAATTCTGTCCCAGGATTTGGGTGTCCTTGAGTAAATCTGAAAATATCGAGCCCATTAACATAAGTGTCAGTTTGAGTTATATGAAATTTGCAAGGTTTCAGTTAGGTGATCGGTGTAAAGAACTTTTAATCTCTTAACTTGTCATAATCTCATATCGAACAAAATAAACAAATAACTTGAGGATGCATTTTCATGCATAAAACCTTTAAATCATTTTATTTAAAAGAAATGATTATTAATTTGGACACCATGACAGCAACTATTTATAACAAATTTAATAATTTGGACACCAATCAAATGAAAAGATTACTATTAACACAATATAATTATTGCAATCATATTAGACACAACTTTGTTTCTACCTATAGCAGAAAAAATACCTTTTTAACTAATATAATTAATCATATTAGACAAAACTTTGTTTCTATATAGCAGAATAATACCTTTTAACCAATATAATTAATCATATTAGACACAACTTTGTTTCTACCTATAGCAAAAACGGACGCACGCACTGTTAAAATAGCAAAAACATAGCCATATAGAAAATCGGTCAAACATGTAGAAAGTCACCTAAAGTGTATCCAAACGTTTACAGCCTCGTGCATCGTTTTATTTGAATTTTTTTTTTAATTATTTTAACACTATATTTTTGTATTAAGACTTAAAATATATGATTATGCAGGAAGTGTACCTGAATAAAGCTCTTATCTTTTGCTCCAGAAACAAGGGCAAAAGTGTCATAATCAGTATCAAGCACATCATACGGTTCTTTAGGAATGAAGGGCAATGTTGGAAACCTGAGGTAACACTTTTCTTTAATCATCTCTTTTCTTTCTAAATCAGTTTCAGTTTTATCTGTTTTCTTCCTCTGATAGGCACTGAACTCTACCCCTTATGCCTGTAATATACCCGTCAGGCCCGCCATGAACACAAAATGTATCCACCTGTATTGCTGGTGTTGCCGTATCAACTGTATACACTCCCTGCAATAACAATCTATACACTCGTAAAACACATAAAACTCTTTGGTTTCCAAAATTGCCCTCAGAATCTACCTGTGTGCAGTGGCAATCTTCTTGACCTTGACCAGCAAATCCACGTTTAAGCGAAGCAACTTCATACCATCTTCCTGAATATCTTACAGGATCAAAGTTTCTCGCTGTCATGCCTTGCATCGTCATCAAATTTGAATCCTCATCAAGAATAAGAGATGGAATATTGTTGGCGGTGTTTGCAATTTGGCATACATTATTATATTTATGTGATAATTCTGTTGCCAAAACCTACGAAAGAGGAAATGTTATTCTATTAAACTCAGAGAGAGATAATATTATATTACAGCTAGCATATACTTTAAAGTCTGAAGTAAGTAATCTACCAACCTGGTCTGATGGGGACAAAAGTATGAAGCACGCAGCAAGCCCAGAAACCACATGCTTAGCTGCATCCTTGGTTGAAATTAATAATGATGACTCGATAGAACATTTGAAGCTTATATTTGTTGGCAGTTTTCTGAACATGAAAACAAAAATTTTAAACTTTAACAGCAATTGTAACCGGTGTCGATGTGTGATGGCTTACATTCATAGTTAAGATGACCAGTTTGTTTTATCGAAGCTTATAACGGATGCACTTTAGATTCCAATTTTCTATGTTTTAACAAAAATATTAATTGCATCTCCTACTATTTTCCATATGTAAATGCTATAAAATCAGACACCGATATGAATTGCATCTCCTAAAACCCAAAGCTTCGATTTTAGTGGGATCGGGTTTGCTATTCAAAAGGAGATTGCACATTTGGCAATTTCAGTAACATGACATTGAATTTATGAAAACAATAACCTAATGTCCCCAATTGAAGTACTACAAACCCTAAAATGAAAAAAGATATGCGGATACCTAGAATTAATTGGGGGAGAATTAGATGGAATGAGCAAAATCGGAGATTTTCCGGTGGCGATAGTAGAGTGGTGGTACGCCATTTTACTCCGACAAGTGTCCACCGCCGTTGACACTGACTGTACAACTGTTGCGAGTGTGACAGATAACCCGTCATATTTTGCGCCAAATAATAATATTTACCCACTTCTCGACGGTTGGTACAACCACTGATGCGTAAGGTACAGTTGGTGTTTCACTCGCAAAATGCACACCACGACTCCAATAGTCCAATCATGATCGAGACGACTACTTATCAAGTTAATATCAAATTTATTATGGACAATGACATGACATCTTTTATAATCTAGTTAAGGTTAAGACTATAGTAAATGAGTTTGTACGTATGTTTTGAGATGGGTACTCTGGTCATGGATAAAAGTTCGTTTAGTTAAAACATTTACTAACAGTTTTTTCATAAATATGTGAGTGTTTTCTTTATATTTTATGAAGTATTTGTGAGTGAACGAGAAAGAAAAAATTACTATTCATGTGTAATTTTGAATAAACCTTGTTTTTATAATTTTTTAATACTTTTTAAAAATGATTGTGAGTGACGAAGAAATACAAATATAATGATAAATGAGATAAACTATAAAAGCTCGTTTAGTTAATGAACCCAAGCTTGAGTCTTGTGCGTTTTT
Organism: Bidens hawaiensis; assembly: GCF_021521415.1. Lineage (NCBI taxonomy): Eukaryota > Viridiplantae > Streptophyta > Magnoliopsida > Asterales > Asteraceae > Bidens > Bidens hawaiensis. The sequence continues at coordinate 2,621 of NW_027492587.1, forward strand.
AATTTTCATCTCTTTTGGACATTTAAGTATTAAGTTAAGATTTCACATGTGAGCTTGAGCCGAGTTTGGCTCTTTTAAGGTACCAAACAAGCTCGAGTCAAACTTAGACTCGTTTAAGGTTTTTTTTTCATAATATATAAAAATAACTAGGTTAGGTACCAGTGTAGAACACAGATTAAATTAAAATATATAAATTTATTTAAATTATAATACAAATTGAAATATAAAAAATATGTTTAAAAGATATAATATATGCTAGAATAAATTACACATTACACATTATGGAAATAAAAAGTGGTTGAAAATTCGTAAGTCTCTAAATAATATTTTCTTGTATACAATATTTGTAATTTTATTTATAATTTTAAACTATATATCAAAATTAGTAGTTTCACTTTGTTTATTATTTCAACTTTAGATAATGAAACACGTAACTTGCCATGCGTTAAAACAGGTTGTCTAAAAAACAAATCAACCATCTATAGTGATTGACTTTAGCTTTTATTAACATTCATTGCAAAACAAATATAAGGTGAAAATTTCATTCTTTGAAATTAGAAATTAACTATTTTTTAAATCAACGTGAAAATTCATTGCTTATAAAAGCTTAATATTTATAACTAATAAAATATATTTATATAAAAGAAAATAATATATTTATGTTGGGATTAAATTTTTTAATCCGGCACATAATTATTAAAAAGAGAAAGTTATAGATTAAAAAGAATAAAATATAAAACTATTAATAAGAAAAAGAAATATATACTTAATATGAAAGAGAGGTGGGAAAATTTAGTAAGAATGTATCATGTGTGATGCCATATAAACTTTTATTTATTATATAGTACTCACCCCGTTCCATTATAAGTTTCCACATTTCCTTTTTTGTTTGTCCCACTACAAGTGTCCACTTTCAAAATTTATTAGCTAATATTCAAGTTTACCCTTAAACACACAACTAACATTAATAAATAATATTGATTGACCCACTTTTCAAGGGTATTATTGTCATTTGGTAAGAAAAAAAAAAGTAATCATTCAATCCCCCTTAAACTTTTTATTTTTCAAACCTGAACACTTATAATGGGACGGAATGAGTATAAATTTAAAAAACTATATGCAAATCAACTAATAAAATAATAACCGAACTTGAAAAAAACAACTCACTAGGCATGCTCTAGCTTTTAAAAAAAGAGCCCGAAACGAACCAAACCCGAACTTAATGGGTGTTTGGGATTCCTTATTTTTACCTCCTTGTAGCTTATAAGGATAAATCATAAGTTACAAATGCGTAACTTATCAATATCTTCTCTCATATAATAAGGAAACCCACACATTTTTTTTAACTTATCATAAGTTATAAGTGACAAGGAGGTAAAAATAAGAAATCCCAAACACCCCATTAGCCTTAAAATAAAAAAGCTTGAAATGAGACGAGCCAAGCTCAAGCGCTTGTAAGTAAAAATGAGCCGAGTGGGACTCGGTTCGTTTAGAACCAAAACTTTCCCACCACAATTTTCACCCACGCCCGCCAATCTCACCATAACTCTGTACCACGTCAAAAACGGTTTCACTTGAATATTCCATATATTTTTTACACCAACTGCTGCGGTGATCTCTTCCATTGTCTCGGCTTCTTTGAACCGCTGCCAAGTCCGATCAGCTTCTAGAGGTGACTATAATTTCAAAAGCTTAGAACCTAGGGTTTCTTCTATTGAGTAATTGTTAAATCCCACCACTTATAATCTTACTTAATCCAGGGTATGAATTTATATCACAATATTGAATAGGTTTGACCAGTTAATTTTTATTTCTTCAAAGTATTCACGATTGTTTGACCAATTCTGATTGGTCAACTCAAAGACAGCTGCTGATGCATTCAAATATGTTTTTACAATCCACCTATAGCTGATTAGCAGTAGATTCAGGGGGGTTTTCGTCATTTTCTCAACTATAATGTGACAATGCTATAAAATTGGGGGCATTTTTGTCGTTTTACGAAGCGTCGCCGCGTCGGCTTGTTTTGATCCGTGCAAAAGTATATGTTTTGACCTGTTACTTAGCTCACTCAATTTGCATATTTAGCCACTTTTATGTATTTGTAATGTGCTTCAGAAGGTGAGGATTCTGAATCACCAATGTTAGGCAAGAGAAAACCCGAGGTCCCACTAAGTAGTAATGAACCCGAGAAAGCAGTTAGAATCATGGAAAAGAAAGCACCGGCTTTACGCGATAAAGAATTAAACCATAAGTTAGCGGTTGTCCCTCGTAGATTTGTAAAGTCATCAAATGAGACAGATGTCGGGTCAAAGTCAAAAGAGGGCTTCCAGATGGTGGATAGAGGAACCGGTGGATCTTCTATAAGGCGGGAGTTTGCAGATATTAACGATGGAAGTCAAAGAGAGATTGTTAGGGGTAATAAAGGAAATTTATTGACTATTCAAAGGCAGTTATTACAGTTAGAGAGACAACAAGCTCAACTCATGAACATGTTGCAGGTATGTCGGAAATGTTGTGTATATACAATTTATATCGTTTAGTTGTGACGGGTCAATTTGGGTTATATTTTATCTTGAACATGTATAATTAGGCCAAACATACTGGCCGAATAAATGGGGCGATTTCGGGCGATATGGGGCGCAAACACCGCCCCCCCTGGCGATTTGTGGGGCGATAGGGGGGGGGGGGGGGGGGTTGTCGCCTGATTGTTTGGGATTTATTATTATTATTATAATATGGTGTGTGTGTGATATATATTTGTGTATATATATAGGGCTACAACACCATTACACCCCAAAAACAAAATCCAATCATTTGCTGACTGGGCGTCACATGACGCAAATCGCCCCATTTTGTAGCCCCTCCACTACACATAGCCTTAGAGGTGGCAAGATGAGTGGGTCAAAATGGGTCATTTAATAGTATAGATTGAAATCCCACAAACACTTGTCCATTTCTTTGTTTCTTTATAAGTTATAACATTTGATGCATTTAGTTTGATTACAAAAACTCTAGTGCTTTTTTATAAGTAAAACTAATAACCAATTGATGCATTTTATAAGAGGTTGACCCAACAAACCTCTCATTTACATGTTTTATTGTTAAAAGGTTTCTTGATATTACAGGATTTCATGGATGGATCTCATGATGGCATGATAACTCTAGAGAAACGAGTGTGTGGCGTTGAACGGGCTTTTGAAGACATGGCCCGTGATCTCTCAATATTGGCTAACAATAAAAGAGGCGGTAATAACATGTTGGAATCCAGTGGACCATTAGGGAACGACAATTCTATTAAAAACGATGACCCAATGACGGGCAGGGAAGACAATGGGCCTGCCCGAGCGGCGGTAACAGAAGAGGAGGATGAGGAGCCGGGTTGGATGAAATGGGGTAATGCGCTGGATGCACTTCACGCGGATGATGTTGATATGGCTTTTGCTATAGTTTTGGCGGCTGAGGATGATGTGATGCTTGCGGAATTAATGGACCGAATGGGCCCGGTTATTTATCGACTGTCAAGTGATATTGGGGCTGAAGTTTTGGAGGCTGTTGGTTGACTTGTTGTAGATGAAAAGGTGTTTGATATCTGCTTGCCTTGGCTTCAAGAGGTATGTTGATTTTTATTATTCTTATTATTCTTAAAAGACACTAATCTTATTAACTGGTACTAAATTCATAAGGATTACGTGATTCATCGTAATGAATATAAGATATTTGAATAATATATTGTAACAATAACAAAAGGTGTTCTCTTGAAAAAAAAATTGTGAGCGGCTTGGTTCGATTTCGGCTCTGTTTGGTTTTGTATACGAGCCGTGCACGAGTAAAGGAAGGCTCACTCGTTTATTTTAACACTGGTTATATTTATATGTGTATAATTAAAGTTACAATTTTTATATTAATAGTGATAATATTAATAAGAATAAGAAAATAGTGGTTAAATTGTATTTATTAAAAGAGTAAAAAATAGTAAGGGTCAATAGTACTCTAATCTGGCCTAAGGACCATTTAGGCCAAGTATAGTGGGCGAGGAATAGGGGCGAAATGGAGCGGGAACACCGCCTCCCCAGGCGATGTTTGGGGCGAGAAGGAGGAGGGGGAGGGGGGGGGGGCGAGGAATATTACCCGCCTATTTGTGTGTGTGTGTGTGTGTTTATTAATATTATATGTGTGTGTGATATATATATATATATATATATATATATATATGGCTACAACACTATTACACCCCAAAAACAAAAACTCACCATTTGCTGACTGGGCGCCACATGACGCAAATCGCCCCATTTTGTAGCCCCTCCACTACACATAGCCTTATGAAAGCAAACTAGGTTGTTGACTTGTTGGGACTAAATCTGTAACTTTTAAAACTTCAAGGATGAAATATAAATTTTGGAACAAACCACACTGACCATCCGTGTAATTTAATCTTTTAAAAATTAGTGATGTTGTTGTGTGTTTTACATATAGTTGGTGGAAACGGTTAAGGGTGGAATAGAGCATGTGGAAATGTCAATGGAAGTGAAAAGGGAGATTTTGGTTAATCTTTCAAGTATTGAGCCCTCTAAAGTAGGACGGAGTGGTCACGGGGAGGGCTCCGGAAGGGCTCGGCCCCGCCGGAAACGCCACCTTGGGTGGGAAAGTATGGTGCCAGTGTTGAAAGCAGCTTGGGATATTGATCTGCAAGAGCTACAAAAATAAAAAAAATTAACTCAAATTTTGATTGATTGAAGGTGGGTATTTGCTTTAACATTAGGAGATGACGCTGGCTTATGATGTTTTCTTTTTTCTTTTTTCTTTTTCAGTAACATATAAAACATTATATTATGGTTTCAGTAGCTAGAATCTTTGAGTTCTTGATTCACTGTTAATGATTATCAGAGCTGAATTTTTTCTACTGCTGAAGAAAGTCATAGATATTTAATTTGTTTTGAATATAAGAAGATAAAAAATATATAACTAAAACAAATAAAGATAAATATACCATAAATTCATGTTGCAACTGTCTATAACCGATGTCCTTATGGTCTTTTACACGGCGGTATTTTGCTACAGAACAAATCACCATTACAACTCCGTACATTTAATGACACTGGGCAGATTAACAAAGATAATTTATGAAGCATCACTAACCATCCGAAGCAAAATTTGAAATTCACCTTGACAACGGACTTCAAGTATTCAATCTACTTATGCTATTAAAGCAAAATTATTTTTTCACGTGTCATTTAACTAGAGTAGCCAACTAGGATGTCAAGTAATACTATTACTATTTATAGAATTACTAACAAAGTTACAAGTATAATTTTTCATGTTGTACTAAATTAGATATTTATGAATTATAAAATTTTATTTATCATCATTTATATCTTATGAACCCGTAAGTATTTTATTACGTATATTATTATATTTAATTTTGTTGTTGTACTTTTTTAACCACCCGTGTATTACACGGGCTATATCCTAGTACACAAATATTTTAATGATTCTATGATTTTATTAAGGGTCATGACATATTTCCTATTCAAACCTCTTTAATTGTATATTTAACCAGTTTGTAATTTCAATGACATGATGGAACAATTTGCAACTTATGTGCAAATTCAATTTTTGAATTGTAAATTGACTATAATTTATGAGAGTGATTCATCCGATGGTTCATTTGTTGGCTGCAAAGTTATCGATGCTATGCTCATGCAAGAATTAATTGCTCCCCACTGACCATGGGATGATAGTTTCCTAGGCTACTGCTATTCAGCTATTGTTACAAATGCACTTCTGGATGGAAGTTCCAACTTCCAACCAACCAAGAGTTACGACTTTTCCAAGATTAAAAAAATAGATGAATAAAAATCACTAATAAATTCATATATAGATCGGTAAGGGCATCTATAGTTGATATAGCAATAACAACTAGCTTGTTCTAGTGGTAAATGAGTTTGTATGTCTACAAATCAAAAAGATTGTGAGCTCTAATCTGATTTGAGACATGTTTTTAGAGGTGAATAGGGATAGATGGTATTCTTTTTTAATTAATTGTTTTATTTTAAGGTGTGCTGGTAATCAGGTGTTATAGTTATCTATGGTCTAGCTTCTTACTAGTTACTAGTATAGACTTATTATTATTTTTAATAAAATCTGTCATTCAAAAAAAGTTCATACATGACAAAATAAAGAAATTTGTAATTTTATTTTATGACTACTCATGTTTGATGTGAAATGATTATTGTTTTGCTATTAACTATATTCTACATTATGCTTAGACCACCCGTAGTGGCAAGTTTTGGGAGGCGTTATGGCCTAAAACGCCGGGGGCACCCCCCCACTCTCCCCCCGGCATTATAGCTTTTTTTGGGCGTTTTATACACAACGCGGCTGTAAGGCAAAAAAATAATAATAAAATAATGGAGTTTGAGGCATTATGGAGGCTTTATGACTACACTCTATTTTTGTATAAAACCATAACTCTGACTAGACGCCACATGTCGCATAATGCCTGGAGGTGAGGCTTTATGACTACTCATGATCTTACTACGATAATTTGCTCCGGTAAATTACTTTTCTACACTCATAATATTGCATTATCAACCTTTCTAACTAATTCAAGTATTATCATAATAAAAATTTCCGTTCGATAAATGTTTTAAAATATTCCTCGTTTTTCTTTTTATAACAGAAGATGTGGTTTTCAAAAAATCAACTTTTTAGAAAAGAGGATGTTTTAAAACCATAATACTTTGCTTAGGGTGTTATATTGAAGATTAAGGTTTGCTCCATGGTGTATAAATATTTAGTCGTTAAAAAAACCATAATTCCTTAACTATTTATCGCATTAGTGATTAAACCATAATCTCTAAGGCTATGTGTAGTGGAGGGACTACAAAATTGGACGAGTTGCGTCATGTGGCGCCCAGTATGTATATATATATATATATATATATATATATATATTACACACACAGCCTATTATAATAATATTATAGCAACAACAACAACAATAACAACAGGCGACACAAACTAGTCCCCCTCCTCCCAAAAAAATAAAAATCGCCCGAATATTACTAGGGGATGGTGGTCCACCTTTTTGTCGCCCATTCTCGCACCCATTACACATACCCTAACAGAGCGCCCGTGAGGGCAAAAGTGGAGGAGAGGCGTTCGTGAGACACTTTTAATACTGTCTTATTAGTGGTCAACTTGTGTAAGCTTTTTATCGGTTGTGATGTTAAAGTAAATTAGACAATTTTCAGAATAGAAAATATTCCCACTAGATACCTTATACCATGGAATCCTTTTCATGCATCAAAGATATCATCATACCACCAATCATACCTTCTAATTCTAGGCACAAACACGGAACAACAGAACACAACACAAACGATTCACAATCACATAAAAACACAATGTCTCTCAACAACAAACTAACAACGAAAGGACATCGATTTTTTCATTTATTCAAACCCGAACTTCATCCTAAATATTTACTCCATTTAGGCGTCCACGGTCTCACCCGAATCCGCAGCTGCAAGGATCAGCTCAGGGTGAAGACTTCCCACACTCGTCCCGTCCAATGCGTTCGGGAGTCCAAGTGCCTTCAATGCCAAATGAGCCGCTTTTTGTCCCGATATCATCATAGCCCCAAATGTTGGCCCCTGTAAATATCAATTGTTACCAATTTACTATCGATTTCACTAATTTAATAGTCTATACCTAATAAAAAGTAACTGTTGCTTCATGTATAAGATTTTTTTTAGACTTTAACTTATTTCACTTTTTTGTATTTAATATATTAAACTAAATATAATAGCTTATATTGTGAGATGTTTGACTTCAAATATATTAAATGGCTAGTTAGTATTTATACGTAATTTCAATACAATTATTCATAAATTTTCATTACTAGATATTTAATGTTTTCTTTTACTCAACCCGTGTAATACTCGGGTTTCTAATCTTAAATAACAGATGATTGAAAACGTACCATTCTGGGAGATCCATCGATCTCTGCAACTTCCATCCCAGTAACGATCATACCAGGAACAATCTCTCTCGTGAGCTTAACAATCGCGTCTTCAGCAGTGTTCATGTCAAGAGCTTTCATTCCAGGAACACTTTCAATCATCCCAACACTCCTGAGCCTCTTGACACCAGTGGCACCCATGGGACCATCATGACCACAAGAGCTCACAACCACCTTAGCCTCCATAACATTAGGGTCCATGCACGACTGTGTGTCGTGGTTCATGGACACCAAAGCCCAGTTGGTCACAACACCGCCTACTCTCCCTTCTTTAATGATCAAATCCTCCGCTGCAACCGCGTTGAAGAGCTTCACGTTTGGTCTCGCCAAAAGCTTGCTCATGATAGTTGATGTGAATAGAGCTGCGTGCTTGATGACGACGTAGTCTTCTTGCTCGTCGTACTCGATCTCTAGCTCGTCCAGGAAGTGGTGCGCAGGCTTGCGGACAACCATGGCGGAAAATAGTTGTCCGCCGAGCCACGCACCACCTCCAGGGCTCACCGATTGCTCGATGATGGCGACCTATAATAATTTAATCATAGATTAATAATAATTACTCTAGTTCAGTTTAATTTATTTTAGCAACTAACTAAAAGTTAGTACTACTATGCTACAGTTTTAAAGTTGCATAATAATAATAATAATAAGTTATGTTTAATTTATTTTAGCTACTAACTAATAGCTAGTATTATTACGCTACAGTTTTAAAGTAGCTTAATAATAATAATTACTCTAGTTCATTTTGTTGTGACCAGTAAATACCTGAATATTAGGGTTTTTGCTAAGCTCGTAAGCGCAGTAAAGTCCTGCGGATCCGGCACCGACTATAACAACGTCGGTGTCGGCATAGGTGATCATGTCGGTCATGTACCTCCGGGTCATTTCACGCGACACGATCGCTTCCTTGATCGGTTGAAACGTGAAGGACCCGAGATCGTACGGTGCGACCGACATGGTGATCAGCGAGCTCTTGTTCCGGTTCGAGTTAACCGATTGGACACGGACCGGAGACGAGATAGGGACACCATGGAAGGATGATTGGTCCAAGAAACATGTCTTGGTCTTGTTAGAAAGAGATGAAGCAAAGGTTGTAGTCATGGAAGCCATTGAAGTAGTTGAAAGTTAATTTAAGATGGTTTATGTTTTTGTGTTGTGTTGTGTTGTGTTGTGTTGTGTTGTTTTGAGTGAGTAGTGAGTAAATTGTTGTGTGTTATATAGCGGTGGAATAGGTGTAAATATCATCGTGTAGTGGAGGGTTAGGGTGTGGAGGGTGTACGATAAACCAATGGTGGGGTGTCTTTTCTTGCATTGTTTTACAAGTCGGACCACAACTTTAAATTTTTAGCACTAAAGATGTCCATAATTTCTATTGGGCCAATTTTTGTTGTATCATTTTCACATACTTATTTGGGAGATGTGATGTTATAATTAATTGAAAATATCTAAACAACATTATTGTAATTGTTAATTATGTTATTGACCCAACTTCAAATGTTATGATTATGGGCAACAATTAAGATTTTTATTTGATTATAATTCAGAGATAAGTTGAAATTGAAGGTGTCTATAAAGTTGATTACTCTTTGTGCATAGAAGTTACGTCTATAAGTTTGATCATTCATCTAATACGTGGGCATAAAAATGTTTACGATTAGTGCACGAAGATATGCGCTATATCTAGAGTCTAGGAAGATATACCGGGGGTTATCAAATACACTTATAGGGGAGGTTTATAGGAAGCAATAGTTATGTTACTACACATACTTATACAACATGTAATGGGGTGTTTTGGAAGGTGAAAGTGCTCCATAGCGTCTGAAACACCGCCTTTGGGCTTCAAAAATGTCCCCGGGCGTTTTCTGCAAAGTGCCAGGTTGGAGAAGAAGGTGGAGACACTATGGGGAACCACCACTACATATAACCTTAAAAACTTCATGAAACATTCACTTATGTAGCAAAGTTTGTTGAGTATTTAAGCATCTCTATGTGCTTCAAGATCCTTTTGATACCTTTTTTTTCTTCTCTTCTACTACCAGTATGTACTTTAATTAAGAATATGTATCTTAACTATAAAGGGGCATGTTGAGTGAAGATCTCACTAGGAGTAATCTCTCTATCTCATAAAAAGATATACGATTTATCCTTATCTCGTCAATTCAGTTCCTTGTCTGTAGGTGAGATATTATTGAGTAGGTTTGTTTCTTGTACAAAGTTTAACTCTTTCCTCTTTAGTCCTTAAGCCTTATAATCTCTTGAATGTCAAAAAAAAGAAAATGTAATGAACATACCCACACATATATGATAAAACCATATTGTATTGATTGCATTTAATCTATAGCAACTTAAAAATGTGTTTAACATATTAAGTTTGCTCATTTTGTAATCTCAACTTCGTTACATGCATATGTTGTCAAATTCATTTTGATATACTTAATTATTTTTTATCAGTTGTTATATTTACATTATTTTACTCACAACATTCTACTAAAACAAGGATTGCAATCTACTGTAATGCTTAGGATTTCCTATAATTGTATTATACTATTATTTGATGATATACCGGAGTGAAATGAGGTTGTCTAAGACCCCTAGCTGGGACCACGTCTGTTTGGTGTGGGTAGTTAGTGCGTATCTGATTCAACTTTATTTGGATTTAGTTGGTTAAAAAGCTTCACATTATTGTCGTTTTATAACCACTACTAGTGACTAGGACTGTACTTCGAAATAAATATCTTTTATTTCTATTTTAATAATATATAACTATTTAGGCCATGATGTATAGATAAAGATTAAAATGGCATTTTTGATGCTATCAATATTTTTTTTTATGTTAAATAATTTTAAAAAAGTTAACCAAGAGGCTGTATACCATGGTCAAGTAACCTCATTGTTTTTCGATTTTGTAGATCGAGTACCATACAAACTTAAATTGACCAAATTTCTTTACGAAAATTAACCTTATATAAATTATAGTTCATTCTATTTAAAAATAAAATTAAGCTTAAATAATATTTTTATTTCAACCAATAAGATTTTTACTTCAACCGGATAAAAGCTAAAACCAAACTAATCTTGGCCCAATTACTCCTGATGCCTAAATAAGCCCAATTATTCCATCTAACTTTATGTTTGGCAAAACTAGCTGCTAGCTGGAAGACGAGGGCTTGAAGCTGAAAGCTGATAGCTGTAGCTTTTTAAATATATTTAGATGATTGGCAGAGTATTTGGAGCTTTTAATAAAATGTATAAAATAACTAAAATAGGCATAACTAAAATCAATAATAGTAAATGTATTTATTTTGAAATGTTATTTAAGTAAATTAAAATATTAAAAGTTTGTAGCTCTTTCTAAACGCTACCGGTAGAAATATGAGTTTTTTCTTAAAATCTTTAAGCATAAAGCTCCTAAAACCTTCCTGCCAAACAAACTCTTACGCCATATTCTTGAGTTTTTTTAAAGGAGTGAAAGGAAAAGAAAACTAAGGATAGTTAATAATTGGTGTTCTTGAGTTTTTTTTTAGAATGGAAAGGAAAGGAGTAGGAGCCAGGAGGAGTTAGGAGAGATTAAATTAATGTATTTTCCCAATAAGTTAACCTCCCAAAAATAGGATGATTACTATGGATAACTATTTTTAACATAGTTATCCTTTTCTTTCCTCTAATTTCCTTCCAACTCAAGAACACACTTAATTAAAAAAAAATTCTTCCCTTCCCTTCCCTTTCTTATCCTTCCCTCTCCTTTTCTTTTCTTTCTTTGGTTAAAAAACTCAAGAACAAGGCGTTAGGGTATGTTTGGCAAAACTAGCTGGTAGCTGTAGCTGGAAATTGTTGGCTGGTAGCTAGAAGGTGTAGCTTTTTATATAAATTTAGATGTTTGGCAGAGTAGCTGGAGCTTCTAATGAAACCTATAAAATTACTAAAATGGACATAATTAAAAACAATAATGGTAAATGCATTTATTTTGGAAGGTTATTTAAGTAAATTAACATAATAAAAGCTTGTAGTTTTTTCTAAACGCTACTATTAGAAGCTTTAAGCTTTTTCTCCTAACCTAAAAGCTTCAAGCTCCTTGAACCAAACATAACTTTTAATTGAGTAGGAGCTTTTTCTTAAAAGCTTGAAGCTCCTAAAAGCTTCTTGTCAAACATACCCTTTACCTATTTATACAATGGGTATGTTTGGCATGAAGCTTTTAGGAGCTACAAGCCTCAAGCTTTTAAGAAAAAGCTCCTACTCATTTAAAAGCCTTGTTTGGTTCAAGGAGCTTGAAGCTTTTAGGTCAGGAGAAAAAGCTTAAAGCTTAAAGCTTCTACTAGTATCGTTTAGAAAGAGCTACAAGCTTTTAGTATATTAATTTACTGAAATAACCTTTCAAAATAAATACATTTACTATTTTTGTTTATAGTTATGCCCATTTAGTAATTTTATACATTTTATTAAAAGCTCCAGCTACTGTGCCAAACATCTAAATATATCTAAAAAGCTACAGCTACCAGCTACAGCTTCCAGCCATCAGCTTCCAGCCACCAGCTAGCAGCCACCAGCTACAGCTACCAGCTAGTTTTGCCAAACATACCCAATATCCCTCTAATTGTAACCACTGAAATATGCCAAGTCGAGAACCAATTAATTATTAACCATCATCACCATACAAGACCTATAAGACTAGATGACCAGACTCAACTCTCTTTACCCGTCCCTTGGCTAATAATGACCAGAACCGCACAACATGATTCTGCTTTCAATTTTCGCACTTGATTACTTCAATAATAAGGTTGAGCTTGAAAGTTGAAACTATATATATTACACTAGTTTGAGGCCCGTGTATTACACGGATAATAGTTAAAAATTTTAAACTTTGACCATTAGGTGAAATACAGTCAACAAATTGATCATATATTGTTAATACAATTACATTTAAATTAAAATTACATAAATTACATAACTAAGATTACACAAATATGTTACAAGTAGGTAAAAACTTCCTTTTACACTACATTTGTGATTGTATTACCAGGTATACATTGTTTATAAAAAATCAAAATTTTTAGTCCATGTCTGCTTGTAACTCTTAATAAATAAACATATAGGCATGCTTATAACTCTTGATATAGCTATATATAGTTGTCCGTGTCACAAAAAAAGTTCTCCAAGTACATACCAACTCTAGATAAATGATAATATATATCCATGATACTAATATAAAAATATTCATACACATAAAATATCATAGATTTTAATCAATTAATATAATGTCATATGAGAACATCTTCTCATGTTTATAAAAAAAAACATGATTATCCCAAGAACCATATACCTAAACTTTGATGATATGATTATCCTTAGAATCTTTACAATTCGAAATTGATTGATCATGATAAATTTGTTGTCATTACTATTCTATGTATGACAAATTTTTAATTGACTTTATATTTTACAATTAAAAATTGTATAATCAAACAACATAAAAACCGAAAATTTAGATATAACAAAATGATTTGTTTATTTCATATGAATGTGATTGCCAGGAATACGCCCTGCTTGCGGTGCGCGCATATAATGTATATATGTGTGAACCCTAGGGTGGGCAAAAGTAAAATTGCACTAATTTTGACATTATTTTACTAATCTCGTGAAAATAACGTTAAAAGTGGCGGAAGGTTAATCAGGCATCATGTGGTGGCGTTGATAGCCGAAAGACAAGGGCACATGCACCAATCAGCCGGTGTCCCGATGATTGAGTGCTATGTGCCTTATGTCCCAGGCTTGATGCAAAACTACTATCGAGTCAGGGGTCTCACCGGAAGCAGCCTCTCTATCCCTATGGGATAGAGGTAAGGCTGTCTACATCTTACCCTCCTCAGACCCTACCATAGCATTGCTATTGGTGGGATATACTGAGTACGATGATGATGATGATGATGATGATGATGAATGTAATTGCCAGGAAATTGAAAAGTACATACTAACATTAAAACCATGTTCAAATCATAGTGATTATTTTGAGTTAAAAGAATATTAGAAGATTTAAAGTTGCATAAAATGAATGTAGTGATTCTTATTTATAATCGTTGCAAGTAGGGCTGCCACTTTTACCCGTAACATGAAACCCAACCCAAGAAAACCCGTACCTGAACCCAAACTAACCTGACCCAGAAACTCGAACCCAAGAAAATACTAGCCCGAACCTGAACCGAAGTAATTCGGGTTGGTTCTTGGGTCCGAATTCTAGGTTTCGGGACAACCTAAAAAGTTTTAGTTTTAAAATCATATGTATTTTTAGGTATTAAAGGCTAAGCTTTAGCCGCTGACGTTATCAGAATTTAGTCCAAGTCGATTGTTCTCATTCCACATATTATGAATCGAATGTTTATTGTTTATTATTTTGAATATAAACCATAATAAACACTTTAATTAACACTTCAAAATTCACTAATCGTCTCGTCAATTCATATGGAGAATACTTATTATATGTAATAATGGATTTAGTTGAAATAAACCTATAATTTTAATGCCATATATTGAAATGACTTAAAAGATAAGGATCATATATGAAAATTGGTTGAAAAAAGGAGAGGAGAGCTATGGTATTGACAAGTGACAAAAATAGTAGGCTTTTATTAGACTAGATAGATTTGATACTGAGTAAAACTTGAGCTGTTTATATAAACTTGATTAAAATCCTTCTTAAAACTTGAAATTTTATTAAAAGTTGATTCTTCAATGAAATTGGATTTAGTACGTGATTTTAGGTGTTATTGGCCAATACTTTAGTTATTTTAGTTGGTCTTGAATTCGGCTCTGAAAACCGTTGAGAACTCCATTCAAACATAACCCAACACTCAGTCCATAAAAAACATGTGAACTAAGATCCGATTTGGTACATTTATACATCAATCACACAACTTATAAAAAATCAAAACTATCCCCTAACACAACCAATTGATTAAATGATCTATTGACGGGTCAAGTTTAATCGGTACCAGCTTGGGCAACACATAAACTAAAGCAAAATCCAATGTCACAAATATCAAATACAGCATAAAGAGAAGACATAGATGTTCAGTGATTATTGTATATGTTTATTGCTGTTCACAATTCATAATCCTGCCATTACTAAACTGGTACTAGTACTAATAGAAGTTTCAAACAAACCTTAATCACAAACCAACATAACCAGCAGATTTGCACATCTTGCGTGCCAGCACCTCAGAAACCATGAATCTTGATATGATCCTTCTTCACAATACCCGCCTGCAGAATATTACCAAACCAAATAACTCAACTATAACTAATACTTTGAGATCATAAAGCAATTCATAGAATTAGAAACCACATACTAGTAACCCCAAACACATTTAGAATCAAACATTTATTTACAAAAGAGTTAAATGTTGCAAGTGTCCTATAATCATTTTTTATTAACTAATTACTCATTAAAACCTTTAAATCTTAAAACAAAAAGTGTATCGGATCGTCCTGCCCATTTTGAATCCACATAATCCCAAATCAATAAAACAATACATACTCTGTAATCATTTTTACACTAATTATTCTATTAAAAATTAAAATAACAGAAAAATATTGAACAAAAACAGTTCCAGATCAACCCAACACCAGCTGTTTCAACAAATTAGAAAGCAATAGGTTTTGAACAGAAACCGTTAAAAAACAAATAGTTTTGAAGTTTTGACACGTTAATTTATGTTTGTTGGCTAAAACAAAGTATCAAAATAATAACCTGAGTAAGAAAGGTAGAGACGTTCTTTCTCTGATCACCTTGAAGCTGAATGACCTTTAAACCAGCATTAAAAATCAAACATGTTAATAACAAATTTAGATCTAACAACAATCATGCAAGATTAATAATAACCTGGCCTAGTTCAGAGTCCTGAACAACAGTGCCATTACAGCAGAACTCCTTTTTGAGATCCTTCAAAATCTTATTGTAACTGAAATCTTTTTTTAAACCCTGCACAGTTGTCAAGCTTTTCCTACCATTACGTTGCTGAATGCGAATATGAACGTATTCTTTTGACCCAGCACCAGAATCCTCAGCATTAGCTTCAGCAAACGGGTCTATAAAAACAAATACAGTTAATAAAAAACCAGTTTGAGAATAAATTTTTAAAAATAAATTACAGCAGAAAGTGCCTACCAAAAGCAGAGGGAATCTGGAGGTCGAGTTCAGACATGAAAATTAGCTGGTAAAGTGAAACTGTGACCGAAACTTTTCTTGACAAATATCTTGCTCGGATCTGACAAAAAACATAATACCAAAATAAATAAGTAAGCGCTAACACTAACTTCAAAATCTTCATAAACATAAGTATTAAAAAGGTTTAAGATGTAGATTCCATAACATATTTGCATTGTATGCAAGAAATGCATATAACACCAACTTTACACTACCATTAGTAACCTTCTATAGCATGTTAAATGGTACCACATCACCATTTTACCAGCTTACAAAAAAAACTTAAAACTGATACAAGAAAAATATTAGAAGTACGTAACATACAAGACTCAAAAAGTGAAGGCAAGTTACATTTTAATGCAAAAACTTACTAAAAAATATACACTTTTCCTCAGGTGAAGTGAAGTATAATGAAAAACAAAATCCACATAACAATTGACGCTATCATTCTCAAAGACACCAACACATATGATTACATGCCATATAACCACAACTGTCAACTGTATTCCATGATATCTATATAACAGCATTTTTTATTATAATACTCAAATAACTCTATATGCAAGCTTTTAATTGCAAGTATCATAGAAAACATGATCAAATAATACTTAAAGAGCTTCGATTGCGAGATCAAAAGAACACAGGCATATCAATAATATTATTCTATTATAAACATCTTTAATAATTTCAATTTGCCTAATTAATATCCCATTTCTGCTTCATGTAATTAAAAAAACAATGAATTAATGATAATCACAGAAAGCCCTAAATTAGTATCCAATAATGAGCATAATCAGTAATAGCAGTCGATACATCAAACAATAACCACAAATTAAAGAGATCAGCCATCAAATTAGAAGAATATGAAAACAAAAACCTAATTCATAAGCTAATCAAACACACAATCATAAGCTAGACGAAAGATAATAAATAGAAAGATGTTGAATTAGATCCCAAATAGTACCGGACCGACGATTAGGGTTTTGAACGAAGGACGCACGAGTGAGTAAGATGGATAGAGCAAACCCTAAAAAGAACGGACGATTCCAAGCAGACGTCGGTTTGATCACAAACAAGTGAACAAAGCCAAAAGAGGCGACTTTATCTTTATAGCATAATAAAAGCCCCTGGGCTATCTTCTTATGTTCAATTTTAACCATCTCGTTTTAAAATTTGTCATATTTTGCACAATAACAAAGGACGTGAAAGTTGATTAATTAACCATAAAGTTCAACATAGGACTTCATCATCCATTTGGTAAGTGTTTAAATTTGATAAATTTAGTTATATGTTTAGATTTTTCAAAACTCGTATCGTTAAAAGTTTTCTAATTACATGCTTACCTATTGAAGAAACACTAAGTGACCCCGGGCAGATTACGGATAATCTGGGGGTTAAGTAGATGTTTC
This sequence comes from Bidens hawaiensis, assembly GCF_021521415.1. Taxonomy (NCBI): domain Eukaryota; kingdom Viridiplantae; phylum Streptophyta; class Magnoliopsida; order Asterales; family Asteraceae; genus Bidens; species Bidens hawaiensis. The sequence goes on from NW_027492587.1 coordinate 20,250, forward strand.
CCACGAGGGTTAGGTCCGGCAAAGATGGTTATTCTTCTGATGACCTGCAAAACAGACACCGTGAGCTCGTCACTGAGAAGGAAGGGGGGGGGTTCCTCCTTGTGACCACCCTCCGGCGTGAGAATCAGACTAGATTGCTCTAAATATAAGTGTATATTAAGAGAAATAGCTAGAGAAGATAATGTGATGATACCATTCCAAGGTGTTGGAGTATTTATAGCCGAAGGTAGGTTTCCAAGAAGGTACAGTCAGCTGTATAATATTCCTTTTCTACCAACTGTGGCTACGCACGTGACATGCTGGTGGCTGGTGGATAGGCAGCGGCTGATAGTGACATGGCCGGCTGTGTACTATTCCTTTTCCGCCGGCTACGTACTATTCCTTTTCCGCCGGCTGTGTACTATTCCTTTTCCACCAACTGCAAGCTATGTACGTGCCACGACAAGGGTTGGTGAGTAGGCAGCGGCTGATAGTGACATTTTGTACTAGAGCGTGCTCCTCCTCGTACTGTTGTCGGTGAGCTGCCACCCTGTGATTGGTTCATGGGCTGCTTTGGTCAGATCTTGTCTATTCTGTCCATACCTTGGCAGGTATAGTACAAAAGATCTTCCAGAAGCGTACGGACTGGCTCATTTGGGCGGGAGTATTCCCGCCTTGCTCATTCCTTCAGGTGACTACTGAATTATTTAGTGCCTTGTGCGTGTAGCCTTGCTATTAGTGCGGGTAGCCTTCCCTGATGGCTTGTATCTGAAACTGCGGGAACAGGCGGGGTACTTCACCATTGGGAGGCTTTTCCTGCGGGAACAGCTGGCGTACTGCGCGTAAGGTCTTCTCTGACCATGGTTGGTCCTGCGGAACCAGTTGGTCCTTGCGCAGACGTCCCTCTTCAAGGTGAGTCTTGCGGGTCCAACTAGGCTCTGCTGGGAGGAATGATAACTGATACAAAGGCAACGGACGAAAGCCCGTTGACATCAGCATCCACATGGTTTATAGTAACATCAGAGGAAGAAAAAGACGAACGACAGAACCATGCGCGTGGAAGGAAGCTGAGGTGCGCTTCCCGCGAGTGCCAGGATGACCCAGCAAAGAAGGCCCTATCGTCATCAAAAGCCAGCTCGGGCACTACATCACCTCCCGCACTCTTGCTGACAATGGCGCCTCGTCAACGGTTATGTACAGGCAGTTCTTCGACAAGCTAGACGACGAAGACAAGGAACGCCTGGAAACGGTCTACGCCTCGATGGAAGGGTTTGACGGCAGCACAAACACCCCCCTGGGTATCCTCTCTTTCCCCGTCATTCTCACGGACGGGAAACACTCCCGCACAGAAGACGTGGACTTTGTCGTGATGAGGAAGCCACACCACACATACGACATTCTCTTCGGGAGAGACGGGATGGCAAGATTCAATGCCGTGGTATCTTCAGTCCACGGCATGATGGGATGGCCAACAGCTGAGGGTGTAGCGATGATCACCGGTATTCCTCAGGTATGCATCGCATCTGTCTCATCTAAACCCAATCCAAAGATGGCTAAACCAACCATCACCGAACCAGAAAAATGGGCCCTCAATGGCAAATACCCCGACCAGGCTGTTACCATTGGCCCAACAATCACTGATCCTACGCGCACCTTACTCAAACGCTTACTACAGAAAAACGCTGACATCTTCGCGTGGACACCTGCTGACATGACTGGTGTACCTCGAAGTAAGGCAGAGCATAAGCTCAAGTGTGACCCGGCTTTTACGCCAGTCATACAAAAGCGCAGAGTAATGGGGGCGGAACAAGCTAACGCGTGTAGAACCCAAGTCAAGGAACTCCTTGACGCGGGCATCGTACGCGTTAGCAGATATCAAACATGGGTTGCAAATCCCGTCATGGTACCGAAATCTAACAAACAATGGCGCATGTACATAGATTTCAAAGATTTAAACAAAGCATGCCCCAAAGATTGTTACCCGTTACCCGAAATTGACCTCAAAGTGGATTCATTAGCACCGTTTCGCCTTAAATGCTTCCTTGACGCATATAAGGGGTACCATCAAATCCACATGGCCGTTGACGATCAGGACAAAACCGCATTTCGGACGCCCGATGGCACATTTTGTTATCAAATGATGCCATTCGGACTTAAGAATGCCGGGTCCACATACCAACGCTTGATGGACAAAGAGTTTCATGCCCAAATTGGGAGGAACTTGGAAGTCTACATGGATGACTTGGTCATCAAAAGCCCTGAGCCAGAAGCGATGTTGAAAGACATCGAAGAAACTTTCAACACGCTCAGAAAGATAAACATGAAGCTCAACCCGAACAAGTGTTCCTTTGGGATGGAAGAAGGGAAGTTCTTAGGAGTCATTGTTACTAAAGATGGCTTCAGAGCGAACCCTAAAAAGGTCGAAGCCATTATCAAAATGGAATCACCTACTACCATCAAGCAAGCTCAGACACTGAATGGACGCCTAGTCGCACTTAACCGCTTTTTGTCAAACCATGCGGATAGGTCGTTCCCATTCGTGTCAACATTGAGAAACTGTTTAAAGAAAACGCACTTCCGCTGGACACCAGAAGCGAAAACAGCTTTTCAGGAAATTCGGTCACGCTTGATCGAACTCCCAACGCTCACAGCACCAGAAGCGGGGGAGGAATTAATCCTATACCTTTCCGCCACAGATAGAGCAACCGGGGCAGTCCTGCTAGTAGAGCGAAAAGGCATCCAGATGCCTATTTACTATGTTAGCCGTGTCCTAACAGACGTAGAAACCCGGTACTCTACCCTGGAAAAATTAGTCTTAGCACTTGTACAGGCTTCACGCAGGCTAAGACGATATTTCCAAGGTCACCCAATCACCGTTCTCACCAACTTCAAACTTGCACACGTTCTAGGCAAACCCGAGTTGTCGGGACGCCTAGCCAAATGGGCAACAGAATTTGGAGAATACGCGATAAAGTACAAGCCGAGACCAGCCATAAAAGGCCAGGTCTTGGCCGACTTTATTGCAGAAGTCCCCGCTTCGCGGGAGAAAGAGTGCCAGGAGGAGGCTCAACCCTCCCTAGCACAGGACATCAATGATGTCTGGCGACTCTACACTGATGGAGCAGCCAGCAACGAGGGTTCAGGCGCAGGGTTGAAACTAACCAACCCAGCAGGCCAAGAATACACTTACGCTATTCGACTGGATTTTCCAAGTACGAATAACGAAGCGGAGTATGAAGCATTCTTGGCCGGGCTGAGAATTGCGCGTAAGATGGGAGTGAAGAACTTGGAAGCCCACGTGGATTCCATGTTAGTAGCCAACCAAATAAACGGGACGTACACGGCCGTGAACGACACAATGGCCCTGTACCTCGCACAAGCAAAAACCCTTATGCGCGATTTTAACGATTGTAGAGTCATACACGTCAAGCGTAGCGAAAACAAATCTGCGGATGCGTTAAGCAAGCTTGCATCGTTAGCCTTCACCCCCTTGGGAAAGGATATCCGCATTGAACTCCTTGGAGCACCATCAGTCCCGCACAAGGAAATCTGTGTCATCCAAACCGGCACAGAAACGTGGATGACACCAATAATAAATTACCTTGCAGCGGGTATACTACCAGAGTCAAAAACACAGGCAAGAAAAATACGCTGTAAAGCACTGAACTATCAACTCATCGATGACATCCTTTACAGACGTAACTTTCTTGGCCCACTCCTAAGATGCGTGGACAACTAAGATGCTGGCTACCTCCTAAGGGAAGTAAACGAGGGCATCTGTGGAGTACACGTAGGTCCACACGCTGTTGTAGCTAAGCTAAACAACGCGGGATACTTTTGGCCGGGGATGCATACGGATGCGCTGGCATACATCAGAAAGTGTAGATCTTGCCAGCTCTACGCACCTAACACGCATCGCCCGAAGAATGAACTTGTTCCAGTCACCTCTTCATGGCCATTTCAGAAGTGGGCCATCGATGTGACAGGCCCATTTCCCACAGCAGCAGGGAACGTTTAGTTTCTAGTGGTAGCCATCGACTACTTCACCAAGTGGATAGAAGCAAAACCCTTAGCCCAAACAACCGCAAAACATATCAAAAAAATTATTTGGGAATTTATTATTTGTCGTTTTGGACTTCCACAGACTTTGGTGAGCGATAACGGCACCAACTTTGCTGACAAGAAGCTACAAAAGTGGCTGGAAGAACTTCAAATCACCCACACATTTACCTCAGTGGCACACCCGCAGGGTAACAGTGAGGTGGAAAGAGCAAATAAAAGCATCGTCGACGGCATAAAGAAAAGACTCCTGGAACACAGATCCGGCTGGGTGGACGAAGTTCCACACGTCATTTGGGCAAACAGAACGTTGAAAAAGGCAAGTACGGGAGAAACCCCATTCAGCCTCACTTATGGCACTGAAGCCATGGTCCCGGTCGAAATTGGTTTACCCTCACCAAGAGTCTTGATTCAGCCAGAAGACAATGATGAGGAAAGACGGTTAGACCTTATGTTAACCGAGGAACGCAGAGACTTAGCCGCAGCGCGTGAAGAAAACTACAAGCGACAAATGCAAAAGTACTACAACACGCGGGTAAAACTCTGCAACTTCAATGTCGGAGACTACATACTGCGTAACAACGAGGCTTCGAACCAAAAACGCCCAGGAAAGCTGGCCCCGGTCTGGGAAGGACCATACATTATCAAAGAAGTTTTGGGAAAGGGCGCATACCGGCTCGAAAGGCTCGATGGCACCCTCATCCCAAGAACATGGAATGGATCTCAAATACACAAATGTTACATGTAGATCAATTCCAAACTTGTAAAGGCCTAGAGCCACTTCTAATGGAAATGATTCTCCTTTCACATTGTGTTGATAGCCTTACCTTTATACTTATGAACTTCCCACACTGATATGCCGGTATTCACCGCATAAATATGGGAAGAAGTAAGTCGTTGCGTGTGGAAGGCGGCAAAACCCGCATAAACACAAAAAACGGAAAAATTTTCTACGGAAAAGATGAGGAAAACCTTCACGCAGGTCAGTTATAGGTGAAGTTTGGTCATCCCACTAAATGAAAGTGACGGTCTTACCCGCACAATCATGATAGAGGAAACTGAACATTAACCTATTGACAACCGCGCGTCGAAAGGTTAACTCATTCAAAACACTTAGAAAATTTCTAAGGAAAAGATGAGGAAACCTCCACGCAGGTCAGATATGGGTAAAGTTTAGCCATCCTACTAAGTGAAAGTGACGGTCTTACCAGCACAATCACGAAAGAGGAAGCAAAACTTTAACCTATCGTCTGCCACGTTGAAAGGTTAACTTATCCAAAGTACTTGGGAAATTGCTAAGTTAAACTAGAATATGGATGAGCAAAACATATAAGGTTTACAAGGCAAGGCATTAACAAAAGATTTATATTCCATAAAAATACAAGTATTACAAGAATTGCTGGGCATATACCCGCATACAAAAATATAAATCTATTCTAACAGTGGGAAGGGATCTAAAGGGTCAAGCTTCATGACCACTCCCACTTGAACCCGCACCATCAGTAGAGTGTGGTGGTTCAAGGAAAGCCTTGAGAATGGCTAGCCCATCATCATCAGCAGCAGTAATCTCGTTCACCTTCTCCACCACCGGATGCGGGAAGGCAGTATACTGGTTCACTGCTTGGTCATAAGCAGCTTCAGTATCCACGTCATATAAAGGGAAGTTGGAAGGCGGGATGCCCTTCTCAACAAACCCTAGACCAAGCAGGAAGCCAGCCTTTTCCCCATCCTCATGAGAAGCGTTGAGGGCTGCGCTCATGGCATCGTCATAAGATGTGTTCGTAAGAACCCGGTGCACAACCTAGAAAACAGAAATATATCAAAAACTCATCTAAGGAAAAGCGTAAAGAAATTGTGAAACTGCGCATACCTGAGACAACGCTTCTCGAAGAAGCCATTCCTTGGTAACCAGAGCCTCCTGGAGGGCAGCTTGAGCTTCATCACGGGCGCGTTCGGCTTCGTTTTTAGTAAGGTTGGCAAGCAACACATCTTTAGCTGCAGCCTCTTCGACGCCCTTCAGCTTACGCTCAGTGTGGTCAAGCATGCCCCTCTGGTCCAAGATCTCTTGGAGCTTCTTCGCGTCTTCCATGGTGAAGGCATCATGAGCCTGTTGGAGCCTCTCTAATTTGGCTTTAAGCTCCTCATTCTCGGTGCGTAGAGGCTCAGCAACAGCTTCAGCCTTGGTGGCCCTCTCAGTTGCATTCCGTGCAGTTTCCTTAGCCAACTGAAGCTGTTCGTTAACAGCTTGGGTAGCCTTGGAACGGGCCTCGAGCCGGGCCTGAACTTCAACCTCGAGGGCCTTGAAGGCCTTCTCCTTTTCTGCAGCAACGGCGGCAAGCCTCTTATTCTCCTCCCGGATAGCCCGCGCCTGAGCCACTTCCAGGCTACGCGCCGTCTTTAACTTGTCGTTTTCACGACAAAGCAACTCGACGCGCGGCTGCATCCGGGCAAGGAGAATTCTAAGCTCATTGGTTAGCCTACCCTCCTGGTAGCTAGCCATTGCCTCCCCCAACGCACCGCTTGGGGCGGCGTGGCGCGCCCATTCAACGCAATCCGCAGCAGTCCGGAGGGTTGTTCCCCGGCGGATACTCCACCGAGGAGCGTACACCTCGTTGGAATCACGAACTGCAATAAAACAAAAAACAGTTAGAAAAAAATAGGGGGATAAAAAGGATATAAGGCCAAGATAACCCCACGCACCTGTAGGGTCGACAACAGGCCGATAGCCACCAAACCCATCACCTGAACCTAAGGGATATCCATCCAAAAGGTCAAGGAGACGGGAAGGAGGCAAAGATTGGCTAGACGCCCCAACCCTGAACATACCTGAAGGACCGGCCGTAGTCGCCGGCGCCGGAGGAGGCATGGTGGAGGCCGCCGCGGTAGAAACCAACGGAGGTGAACTCACCGGAGGTGAACTCACAACCGTGGCCGTCGCTGCGGAAGAACCCGCAGGAGAAACCACCGCCGGCTCAGTGAAGGATTCCGTGAAGATGGCACTGACAGCCGGCGGGGATGATGTTACAGTTGGAACAGTTGCCTCAACGGGATGAGCAACTGAACCAATACTGCAAACAGGCGTAGCCGCCTGGGTCATCGCCTCAGGTAGGTTGACTAAACCTACAGTCATGGGTCCAGAGCTGCTCCTTCCCGTTCCACTCTGGAATGCGGTTGTATCCATGCCTGCATGAAGACAACATATTTAAATATAATGGCAGAAAGATATGAAGTTAAAGTAAATGAAGTTTATACTTACGAGTCCTCTTGAGCTTGAAGGTGCGAACAGGCGGGGACGAACCCGATGGAGCCGGCCTCTTCATACCGGTCACCGTCGTCGTCCTGGGCTGCTCGGAGGTGACAGCTATCTCAATCTCCGGAACAGTGGTCTCACCACCACCAGGGTTCCCCGCCGCCTCGTCACTTTCGGTCTCCGAGTCAAACCGGTTGCCCTGATCGGCAGTGGAGGCAACCTTAGCCTTGCCCTTCCCGCCAGCAGCCTTCTTCTTCCTCGCGAAGAAAGGACCATCTGCGGATTCCTCATCAGAAGATGACAAAATTAGAGGAATTCCAGCAGAGGTTTGAGCATTGAGAGGGCGAGGGTTAAATAATCCCTTACCTGGCCGCGTGGCGCTCAGAATTTCGTGGCCTGGCGGGTAGGCCTCCACAAACCGATCCGCCGTTTGCTCAAGGATGGGCAACTCGTTCTCAAGAGCACGAGTACCCAACCGAGCGGGACCACCACTCTCCCGCGGCTGCAGAAGAGACTGCAAGTTGTTTCCCTCTGAAAATAAAAAGAAAGAGATGGTTAGAACAAAAACCCTAAATTAGCAAATAATATGAAGCATACCGTAAGGGATAGAGTTCAAACCGTATTCGAGGACGATGGGAATTTGTGGCGCCTCCGCCCCAGCATCTTTCCACACCCGGCTCATACCGAGCATCACCATCCCAGACTCCGCAAAGCGGTAAACCGGAGTCTAGATCCGGGAGATCTTGGCAAACCATTCCGCCTCCTGGTAGTTGGAAGCGTGAAGGTTGGGGAGTGCTCTCCCGTTCTTGAATGTCATCGCGATAGGGACGACACGGGCAGAGATGTAGAAGAACTCCCGCTTCCAAGACCGAAGACTGCGCTCGGTAGCACAGATCTTCAAACCCTTGATCCGGGTGACCAAGGTGTACCAGCCTTGGATGCACCTCCAGGAGTAGAAGGTCATCAGGCGGTCGACATGGGGCTCCACACCCAGAATGAGGCACACCCATTCAAAATGGCGGATCTTGGCGATCGCCATTGGGTGTACCTCCGTCAGGTGCACACCGTGTCTCTCCAAAACACGGTATACAAACTTCGTCAATGGGAACCTGAGATTCCCATAGACGAAGAATGCAGCATATACCCCTATTTTGCCCTTGGGGGCATCGTACACCGTCTGGTGAGGCTCAGGAAACTCAGGCTCGAACGGCTCGAGCATGAACTTCCTGACGATGTACTGATAAAGGTCGATGGGAAGAGCACACTGGCATTCGTCAGCAGTGCTCTTATCGTCCTTATCAGACGTGGACGTTGGGATCTAGACGTACACATCAGACTCCTCGGCGGTAGCCTCAAGATCATGAGTAGAAGACATGTTTTAGATGTAAAGAAGGAACGATTTCAGGAGAATGCTCGACGGAAAAGTTAGAGTATTTGCCGGAAATCGTTTAGAAGAAGAGAGAAGTGAAAGTGTGGATTAAGATGCACCCTCTCCCCCTTTATATACTCATCGCAATGAATGCGATGAATTTAATGTGGGGGAGAGAGAAAAGCGCAGGTGCAATGAAACTATGACACGTGGAAAGAGCAAGCTGGCAACAGCTGTCGACAGGACGCGTGCCGTAAATCTCGCGCCCACGCGCCCGAAAACTCGCGCCCACGCGCCTGAAAAAGCGTCTGGAATGACCATATACTGTCACGTCGCCATAACTTCCTGCACGTCCTGAAACTGTCAGAAGAAACCGTCGGACGACACTAACGTCCCTTCAACAGTTTGGACTGTTCTTATCCTTTCACCAACTCTTCGAATTTCAAAAAGATTCAAAGATTCAAAAATAAGAGGGAATATACTCCCTTACCTTGGTACCCAAGAAACCGTAAGACAAGTGCGGGTACAGTGTCAAGGCGAAACCCTTCACATACGTAGCACTTGCAGGGAATTGAAACCAAGAAGGATCTTCTGGACCGTGCTTGCGGAAAGAGAAATAGCACCTCCACATAGCGGGAACGTTAAGAACTAGCCTGTTTGAAACTTCAAGGCGGAATTGGTGGTTTAACATAACTGATCACTATGTCCGAAACTACCAAAACCTCGTGAAGAATCTATACAAGTGAAACTCAACGCTCCCGATGTGCGAAGGGGTTAAACACCTACCCGCATCACAACCAAAGATCAGGCAGAAAAGTCAGGAATTTCTGCGAGTGACATTAGGAAAACCGCGGGAAGAATCCCCACGGAAAACCTTTAAAACTAAAAAGCCTTTCCAAAACCCCTTGCTTAAGTCCAAAAGTTCACCTCATTTATTAACAATTCATGAGAAGAACATTGGACTGGGGGGACTTCCCAGCAGAGCCCAGTTGGACCCGCAAGACTCACCTTGAAGAGGGACGTCTGCGCAAGGACCAACTGGTTCCGCAGGACCAACCATGCTCAGAGAAGACCTTACGCGCAGTACGCCAGCTGTTCCCGCAGGAAAAGCCTCCCAATGGTGAAGTACCCCGCCTGTTCCCGCAGTTGCGGATACAAGCCATCAGAGAAGGCTACCTGCACTAATAGCAAGGCTACACGCACAAGGCACTAAATAATTCAGTAGTCACCTGAAGGAATGAGCAAGGCGGGAATACTCCCGCCCAAATGAGCCAGTCCGTACGCTTCTGGAAGATCTTTTGTACTATACCTGCCAAGGTATGGACAAAATAGACAAGATCTGACCAAAGCAGCCCATGAACCAATCACAGGGTGACGCTCACCGACAACAGTACGAGGAGGAGCACGCTCTAGTACAAAATGTCACTATCAGCCGCTGCCTACTCACCAACCCTTGTCGTGGCACGTACATAGCCTGCAGTTGGTGGAAAAGGAATAGTACACAGCCGGCGAAAAAGGAATAGTACGTAGCCGGCGGAAAAGGAATAGTACACAGCCGGCCATGTCACTATCAGCCGCTGCCTACCCTCCAGCCACCAGCATGGCACGTGCGTAGCCACAGTTGGTAGAAAAGGAATATTATACAGCTGACTGTACCTGCTTGGAAACCTACCTTCGGCTATAAATACTCCAACACCTTGGAATGGTATCATCACATTATCTTCTCTAGCTATTTCTCTTAATATACACTTATATTCAGAGCAATCTAGTCTGATTCTCACGCCGGAGGGTGGTCACAAGGAGGAACCCCCCCTTCTCAGTGACGAGCTCACGGTGTCTGTTTTGCAGGTCATCAGAAGAATAACCATCTTTGCCGGACCTAACCCTCGTGGGAAACATCTACTTAACCCCCAGATTATCCGTAATCTGCCCGGGGTCACTTAGTGTTTCTTCACCTATCATGTCACAACAATTGAACAACAGAACATTTTGATGTGTCCACTAGCTCATTGAACTACTCATAAATAACATGAATTCACATAAAGAGAAACAAGCAAAGTTAATAGTTTTGGTGTCAACATATGACTTTTATTCAAGTCTGTTGTGAGTTCAATACTCAGGATCTACCATGGCTTCAATACGATGAGAGGGCCAAGCCTTGGCGGGTCTAATCAGTGACCTTGGCAAGGTCAAGTGGCTGACCCCCTTGTGAGGTATAAGGGGTAACGTCGTGTCTAAAGCCATGTTGCAAGGTTAAAAAAGTTGCATTGAAAAGATCTACTAAAGTTAATGAAACAAATAACCAATTGCTATCGTTTGATATAAACTTGGTTACTAAATGTTAGTAGTTATTGAAGATTGATAGTGGAGGTGTACAAACCGACTTAAAACTCAAAACCGGCTTTGGTTGAAACCAGTTTGGTCAACAAAAGTCAAAACAGGTTTATGATCGATTTCGATTCGGGTTGAAACCAGTTTCTTGACCAGGTTACGATTAATTTCAATTCGGGTTTTGTTTTGGGTTTGGGCCGGCTTTTGCCCAATTTTGGTTGGTTTCAGTTCGGGTTGAAATCGGTTTTCTGATCAGGTTACAATCAATTTCGGTTCGGGTTTTGACTGGTTTTTGATTTGTTTCGGTTCGGTTTCGGTTCCATTTTCAGGTCGATTCGGTTAACCAGTTTATTTGTCCACCTCTAGTCGGTAGCGACTTTGAATTTTTGAAAATATCCTAAACTAAATATCAGTAACATCTTTTACTTAGCTAAGGAGTAGCAACTTTGTCTATTGTTAACAAATGAACTTATGTAGCAACAAAGATGGTCAAAGAACTTTGGCAGCCATTGAGTGCTCTACCGAAAACATGATATTGATGTAACTGCATCGATTACACTTCAATCGTCATAACAAGCATTGCAACATTTCACCTCAATCAGTGGGTTGGCATCTCTGCTAGGTTTACTTTATTCTCTACTTCTCATTCAAAATTTGAAACCCATATCACACTACCACCAGCCGTCGGTTCCTAGGGCAGAAACGCCGCTGTTGTACCACTAAATCACCGGAAACCCGTCCCTGGCTGCCAACATCCTCCTGCTCTCGAGACAACCAGAGCTCTCTCCTTCACCCACCTAACCGCCGGCCAGCACACAACCACCACCGTTAACGGCTCTTTCCACTTTAGGTTCTAATTTCTTCACCATGTTATTTTTCTGTTCTTGGTTTTGATTATTTTTTCCATTTCAGGTTCCAATTCCACCATTTTGCTAATTAATGACCCATCTAAATCATCATCATATCCATGAATCGGGTGAATACACTTTCGTTTTTCTATTAGGGTTCAGCTTTGCAATTTTTTGGTTAATTGATTAAATTGATATGAATTTAATTCAGGGGCATTTTGGTACACATGGGGTAATTCTCATATAGATAAAATTTGAGTAATGGTGAACTGATGGTTTTGATCATGTTTATATTCGTAGAATGTTTATCTTCATGCTGCTGTTGCTTTTACAAACCTTCTAAATTTTATTTAGTTATGTTTAAGTGAGAAAGGAGTTGTCATTTGATGTATAATATACTTTTATATATATATATATATAATATTTTGTTTCTATGATAATAGAGGTGGAAAAAATTGGGTGATTTGGACCACATCAGTGTGCTCGAATCACTTTTAAGTTTTATTTGGATTTAAAAGATCTTTTGTGAATTATAATGGCATTCATGTTCGTGTTTGGTCATTTAACTTTAACCAAACATGGACATATAATCTGATGTATGTTTGTTCGTTAATGTTTTGAAGCAAAATGTTTCTTCTATGGCAGGCGATGCACACGAAAGAGATATTGTTGCTGGGAGGATAGTTAAAGTACGCCAATGTGAAGCAAGAGGATAGGAAAAAAAATTAGTATAAATACACATTTAAGGTTTGTTAACTGTTATGGTTACATGGAGTGCCATAAAACGTTTTTAATTTGTAACCTTTTTAGTAGTTACCTTACATATGTGGGTGTTATTTTAGTTTCTTTAAGGGTTGTTGATTTCGATCTTCGTATGATTGTTGCATTGAAAGAGGCACGCTTCGCACTAGGTAAATAGCATCCTGAACATCTTAAATTTTCTAATTATGTTGGTTTATTATAATGTCTGGTAGGTAGGTCTTCTATTTCGTGTTAACTGCTCTATTTTGGTCGGCTCAAAACGAGTCATTCTTTATTAAAACTGTTTTTTTTTTGTAGAAAATATCAATTTGGGTTTGGTATAGGGGTTGTTTACTTAGATCTGAATTTGAATGAGCTTTGGAATATCTATTAGTATAAGGATTTATCTTTAGCATGTGATGGTTCAGTTGTATGTATTTTACATCATAGAAGCAATTTTTGCAATATAATGGATATTTTGCTATAGTAATTGCTTTTGTAGGAGTATCATTGATAATGGAAATTCAATGATAATTCTAGGCTTTTTGTAACTGATGATTCCTTTATGTATATTGCTTTATTTTGTGTTTTGATTGTGCTAAAATGTAAATCTGATTCACTTATAATATTGTGATTCACGTGTCATACTTAAAAGTTTCTTTGATAAAGTTCTCTAGAGAACTCTTTTTTTTAACTGGTTTCATTTTTTTTTGGTTTAGTTTTGGGCTTTTAAAATGTTAACTTATAAGTGTATGATATAAATAATGATATTAGATATGGAAGGAAAGCATGTGGACTTAGATTTCACTAACCAAATGTTCAACTCATGGAAGACATGGATTAAATGTACTTCATTAACCTTTTATTTCATCAAATTTAACCTTTGGTGATTTTGCATATGTTCTAAATTCTAGGATGACTTTGCATTTGTTTCATTTATTTTGTAGGAGTTCACAACAACCAAATTCAGATCTCATGGAAGACATGTGCAAAGCTCTCGGCTATACTCATCATTGGTTCTCATGGTCTCCTAAAAGGTAAAAATGTTTATTTAACAATTAAAAATACTTATTTTCAATATGTATCATGTCTAGAATACATTGTTTTATACTAAATTGCTAATTTGTTCATTTTTAATGTTAAATATATTCATTGTATTATAAACTTTTTTTAATTCAAAATACTTTGACATTTAAAACCAGTTGTAAAAGACTACAAAGTCAAATCCAATTTTTTTCTACTTCATAATTCCAGCTTCAAAGTTAAAGAAAGTGTTTTCCAACACTTTTCACCAAATAGATATAAAATCCTATACCCGATACATGAAACCATTTTTACCTTTTCAGCCTTACTAAAACAAATTTCAAACTTTTTTTAACCAATAAGTCACCTACAAGACAAATGATGAGTCTAAAATAGTATTATTAAATGTCTTATATATTATGTATATACTTTTGCTTTAAGATTTGGATATGGTGGCATTATTTTCAAATCAACTTTGAATTTTTAAATGTTAGTTTATAAGCATTTATGTATCATTTTAAATCAATTCTAGCATGTTTACTAATTAGAGTTAAAATACTTAAAATGCACAATTATGTTGAATTTTAACATGCAACAATTAGCTTCTACCTACCTCAGGCAAACGAGTCGCATACCATTGAAGTGATTAATATGGTTCAGACACAATTTTTTGTGTATTTTATTGCAATGGTCATGACTCATGAGTATGAGAAAAACTTTTGTTATGCTTAATTATATTGCTGCTCACACTCAGTTTTTCATTCTTATTTTTAATTAAAAAAAATAATTTAATTTACAAAATTTTATAGTTGAGGGCTTTGTCTTTTGGGATAAGTGGTATGTGTTGAAGAGTAACCAAATGGAGGCTAAGGGAAATTGGAAAACTTAGCAAATGAATATAAGTGGCAATTTGGATTTTCATGTAGAAAAACTGTTATATGCTTTTTATTTGCAAACTCATGTATATGTAAATTATTTAAGTATATTAATTATTGTTTTGTAAAATGTTTTACAGATTATTTTTTCGACTTGTGTGTCACATGACGAAACTACTATATAATAACTAAAATGTTTCAAATTTATTTATCTTTGTACAAATTATAAAATGGATAAGCAACTTTTAACCTGTATATCATTTTCAAGTCAAATTTTGTATATTTCAAAACTTTGCATCAAAGTGGTATCAAAGTCTTTATTCAAAAGACTTCACATTTTATTTTCTTTTCAGTCTTACTTAAAATAACTTCTTTGATTTATATATAAATGACAGAAAATACGTAAGAATCTCTCTTTTTTACTTTTTTAACTTTTTAAAATTTGAGTTAATGGTCAACTATTAAGACAAATACATATTTTCAAACTTTTTCATCAAACAACTATGCAACACTCTTACCAAGACAGATACTTTTTCATCAATGTAGTGTTTTCCTTCATTCACATTAAATGTATAATAATTATTAATTAGTAATACTATTATTTTAGAAACATCAATATAAATAGGTTAATGGTGGAAGTGAGGGTTGTTCGATAGGATCTTATGAGCTTGCAAAAGGTGTTGAAGAATCAGGAGCTGAAGAATATTGATTGAAAAGTTACTCTACTGCTTCAAATTATTGAATACACGATGGTCTTATCTTGATAGGGATTGTGATATTTCAAATACAACATCAAATTTTGTATAATGTAATAGGTTTTTTAAGTATTTTTTTCATCTTTCATCTTTTATGTCATATTTAACTTACTAGGCTATATATTATTTATTTGATTTATAAAATTTCATTGATTATATTTATTGGGGAAAATTAACGTACAAATGAACTTAACGTGCTAAACGTGAGAATCAAGTAGGGTTATTATATATATACAAGTAGAGTAATTATAATAGAGTAATTACTACTTGATTATCATATTTAGCACGTTATTTTAATTTGTATTCGATCTAAACCCTATATTTATTAATATGGTTTAAAAAAAAATTTCAACATGTATACTTAGGTTTGTAAAATGGGAGACTCTAATTTATGTTTGATGAACATGATGGTAAACTGAATTCGGTGTTAACATAATTGCGAATGGAAACTAGAAGCGACACGTGTCTAAACCCGTTCATTTAAGTTACTTGGTTAAATGTTATTTTGATTTTTTAATTAAATTTATTAATATGCTTGAAATTTTATTTTTTCAACCCATATGTAATACGGGAATATAAGTTAGTAGTACCTGTATAGACAAATCAATTGGTCAACTTTGTAATTTTATAGATGGGTACTTCTCGCTCTTTGAAACTTATGTATTATCCTGTCATTGATTTCATTATACATGAAATACTTTAATTTAATAAGAAGGTGAATTGTATACACGATTCAAAAAAAAATTCAGACTCATCACATGTAGTTGAAAGTTGAACCTTGTCTAATAAGACAAGAATATATACGCAACACGACTCTCCCCATGTTATCAACACCACCAACATAGTCACATCTCATTATGCTAGTCAAACAATACTGCTCTATTTATGGAATCACCAAAAATATCAATTCCGATAAGTACAACAAAAGATGGATCATGTAGTCATGTGAAGCCTCAACAGTGCTATAAATACCATTGCCATGCACACAATAATAGCCATCATTTTCTGTCTACAATGGCAGCAACACAAGCAATCTTTGCAATCATCCTTGTTGCATGTATAGTGACTTTTGTGGAGGCTGAAACAGATCAAGTGAAGTGTCCTGACCAGTTCAAGGGGGGGATAATGCAATATTGTCATATGTTCTTGTCAAGATACGAGGAACCCGCTGTCACGAAACAACAAGACTCGCTTTTGCAACGTTGTTGTCAACAACTTGGGAAGCAAGATGAGAGATGTAGATGCAAGGAAATACGTGAGTTTGTCAAAGTACAACAACGAGGAGGAGGATGGGATGCTCGACGAACGAAACGGTTGTTGCAAGAAGCCCCGAATCTGCCAAAGACGTGCAAGTTAGGCCCCGGGGTGTGCCCGCGTTGATTAGCCACTTGGATATATTTCAGCAAAAATAAAGTCTAATGTTTTAAATAACTTTTTAGATCAAGGAATAACAAAACAGTATGTAAGCTTATGTATGATGTATCTTGTTGGTATCCGAAGACTTTTCTATCTGGTATATTATACAAAATCTAATCTCACACTCATTACCATTTCTGGGTAACTAAGAACTGGCACCAACTTATTTCCCACTTGGATGATAATAAAATAGAGAAGGTACGATGATGTTTATCGAATGAACTGATAATATTACTGAATAAACAAAGGGCCTTATATAGGCAAAGTATATAACGGAAACAAAGACTTAATCAATCAAATAACGTTAACAGAGTTCTTGAATCAGCTCCAATATCCTCCCTTGATTCAAGCCTTCGAACTCCCAACCGTTCACGCAGATAACAAAATCTGCGTGAACGGTTGGGAGTTCAAAGGCTTGAATCAAGGGAGGATATTGGAGCTGATTCAAGAACTGTGTTAACGTTATTTGATTGATTAAGTCTTTGTTTCGGTTATATACTTTGCCTATATAAGGCCCTTTGCTTATTCAGTAATATTATCAGTTCATTCGATAAACATCATCATACCTTCTCTATTTTATTATCATCTTTGTGTCAACACATAAGCAGCCGGAATTGCAGGCGGAGGAGCCATGAATGTCGCTTGCGGGCCCATTAAGTTTACTTGTTGCTCAAGTTTCTCTTTCTTAATCTTTAACCTTTGTTTCTCATCGCGAAGGTCGTTTTTCTCAGCCTACACAAGTAAATAATCAAAACAACATGAAAACAGGTTACACGAATTCTTCATATTTCAAAATTGAAGATGGACGTCAAAATTTTGGTGTTGTTCGAATGAACTTAAGACCGAAGAATAATTACCTCTTCTTGGGTCAATCCGTAGTTGTAGAGCCAATTGGTTTTGTTCATGGCCGAATACGTATCCGATTAAGAAATCAAGTGAGAATTGTTGTAATAAAAAACATTATGGTATGTTTTGAATTGCACAATCGTTTGAATAATTTGTTGCTTTAGAAAGTAGAGAAACCTACACCACTATATATACAAATTTTGGAGTAAATAATGGAAGCCACAATCAAGGCAAGGAATTAGGAAATTTTAGGGAAAGTAATTGAAGAAACACTAAATGACCCCGGCAGATTAAGGATAATCTTAGGGTTAAGTAGATGTTTCCCACGAGGGTTAGGTCCGGCAAAGATGGTTATTCTTCTCAACCTGCAAAACAGACACCGTAAGCTCGTCACTGAGAAGGGGGGGGGGTTCCTCTATGTGACCACCCTCCGGCGTGAGAATCAGACTAGTGCTCTGAATATAAGTGTATATTGAGAGAAATAGCTAGAGAGAAGATGATGATACCGTTCCAAGGTGTTGGAGTATTTATAGCCGAAGGTAGGTTTCCAAGCAGGTACGGCCAACTGTATATAATATTCCTTTTCCACCAACTATGGGCTACGTTCGTGCCACGATGGGAGTTGGTGGGTAGGCAGCGGCTGATAGCGACATTTTGTACTGGAGCGTGCTCCTCCTCGTACTATTGTCGGTGAGCTGTCACCCTGTGATTGGTTCATGGGTCGCTTTTATCAGATCTTGTCTATTTGTCCATACCTTGGTAGGTATAGTACAAAAGATCTTCTGGAAGCGTACGGACTGGCTCTTTTGGGCGGAAATATTCCCGCCCTGCTCATTCCTTCTTCAGGTGACGTTACTGAAGTATTAAGAGTTAGTGTCTTATGCGTGTAGCCTTACTATTAGTGTGGGTAGCCTTCCTTCTTGGCTTGTACCCACAGCTGCGGGGACAGGCAGGGTACTGTACCAAGGGAGGCTTTCCTGCGGGAACAGCTGGCTTACTGCGTGTAAGGTCTTCATCTCTCTGAGCATGGTGGGTCATGCGGATCCATTTGGTCTTTGCGCAAACGTACCTCTTCAAGGTGAGTCTTGCGGGTCCAACTGGGCTTTGCGGGGACCTACCTCTTCAAGTCCCCCCTGTCCATTGTTCTTCTCATGAATTGTTAATAAGTGAGGTGAACTTTTGGACTTTAAGCAAGGGGTTTTAAAGGGGTTTTCGTTTTTTAAGGTTCTCCGTGGGGATTCTTCCCGCAGTTTTCCTAATGTCACTTGCAGAAAATTCCCGACTTTTTCTGCCTGATCTTTGGGTATGATGCGGGTAGGTGCGTAACCTCTCCGCAAGTCGGGAGCGTCGAGTTTCACTTGTGTAGATTCTCCACGGGGTATTGGTAGTTTTAGATATAGTGATCAGTTATGTTAAACAACCAATTCCACCTTGAAGCTTCAAACAATCTAGTTCTCAACGCCGCCATGCGGGGGTGTTATTTCCCTTTCCGCAAGCATGACCCATAAGATCCATCTTGGGTTCAATTCCCTGCAAGTGCTGAGTATGTGAAGGGTTTCGCCTTGACACTGTACCCGCACTTGTCTTATGGTTTCTTGTTTTCCAAGGTATCTTCTTGGCTTCAATTCCCTACAAGTGCTAAGTATGTGAAGGGTTTCGCTTTGACACTGTACCCGCACTTGTCTTACGGTTTCTTGCTTTCCAAGGTAAGGGGGTATATTCCCTCTTATTTTTGAACCTTTTTGGAATTCGGAGAGTTGGTGAAAGGATAAGGACAGTCCAAACGGTTGAAGGGATGTTGGCGTCTTCTGACGGTTTCAGGACGTACAGGAAGTTATGACGACGTGACAGCATGTGATCAATCAGGACGCTTTTTCAGGCGCGTGGGCGCGAGTTTTATGGAACGCGCCCTTTAGACACCTGTTGCCAGCTTGCTTTATCCACACATGTCGCCGTGTCATCGCTCCTGCGCCTTCTTTCTCATCCGCATTAAATTCATTGCATTCATTGCGATGAGTATATAAGGGGGAGAGGGTGTATTTCATCCATCATCTTCACTTCACTCTCCTTTTCCTTTTAAGCGATTTCCGGCGAATACTCATCTTTTTCGGCGAGCAGTCTCCTGAAACCGCTTTTTTAACACTAAAAATGTCTTCTTCTACTCATGACCCAGAGGTTAACGTCGAGGAGTCCGACGTTTACCTCGAGAACCCGACGTCCACGTCCGATAAGGACGATAAGAGTACTGCTGGCGAGTGTCAGTGTACTCTTTCTGTCGATGTATACCATTACATCGTCAAGAAGTTTATGCTGGAGCCCTATGAGCCAGGGTTCCCGGAGGCCCATCAGACGGTGTACGATGCCCCTAAGGGCAAGATAGGGGTTTACGCTTCGTTCTTCTTATATGGGAATCTAAGATTCCCATTAACGAAGTTCGTTTACCGTGTTTTGGAGAAACACGGTGTTCATTTGACGGAGGTGCACCCAATGGCAGTTGCTAAAGTTCGCCATTTTGAATGGGTGTGCCGTATTTTGGGTATCGAGCCTCTAGTCGACCGCCTGATGACCTTCTACACTTGGAGGTGCGTCCAGGGTTGGTATACCCTTGTCACTCGGATCAAGGGTTTGAAGATCTGTGCTATTGAGCCTAGCCTTCGCTCTTGGAAGCGTGAGTTCTTCTACATCTCCGCTCGCGTCGTTCTCCTCACGATGACGTTCAAGAATGGGAGGGCATTTCCTAACCTTCCGGCCTCCAACTACCAGGAGACGGAATGGTTCACCAAGATTTCCCAGATTCAGACTCCGGTTTATCGCTTCGCGGAGTCTGGGATGGTCATGCTTGGGATGAGCCGCGTGTGGAAGGATGCCGGGTCTGGGACGCCGCAAATACCCATCGTTCTCGAATACGATTTGAACTATCATCCATTTGGTACGCCCCATCTTTTGTGTTGGTTTAGGGTTTTCCTTCTAACATTTTTATCGCTTTATTTCAGAGGGGAACGACTTACAGTCGCTCTTGCACCCGCGGGAGACTGGTGGTCCCGCGCGGTTGGGTACTCGTGATCTTGATGAGAACGAGTTGCCCATTTTGGAGCAGACTGCGGATAGATTCGTGGAAGTCTACCCGCCAGGCCACGCGATTTTAAGCGCCACTCGGCCAGGTAAGGAGTTCTTTAACCCTCGTCCTTTTCACGCTCAAACTTCTGCTGGAATTCCTCTGATCTTGTCATCTTCTGATGAGGGATCCGCAGATGGGCCTTTTATTGTGAAGAAGAAGAAGGCAGCTGGCGTGAAGGGCAAAACGAAGGTTGCTACCTTCGTTGACCTGGGGAATCACTCTGATTCCGAGACTGAAAGTGAGGAGGCGGCGGGGAACCTTGGTGGTGACGAGACCATTGTCTCAGAGGTTGAGACAACGGCTGTCACTTCCGAGCCGCCAAGCGTTGCGAAGATAACTGGCGTGAAGAGGCCAGTTTCTTCGGGTCCATCTCCGCCTGTCAGGGCTTTCAAGATCAAGAAAACCAGTAAGTATACTTTTTGTGTACCTTTTCCGCATTTCCTTCCGTCTTTGTTTTTTATATCTTTGGTTTTTCTTCATGCATGAGTGGACTTATCTGCTTTCGATAGCGGTGTGGGAGGAAGCGGTTCAAGACCCACGACGATAGGTTTGGTCAACCTATCCGGGGCGATGACCCAGGCGGCTGCGCCTGTTTCTGGTACTGGTTCAGTTGCTCATACTGTTGAAGCAACTGTTCCGGTTGTGACGTCATCTGTCATGGCTGCTGTGCCGACGATGGCGTCCAGTTTCGTTGCTGCGTTGAGCAGTTCAATTTCTCCGTCGGCCGTCAGTGCCATCTTTACTACATCATTCACCGGACCGGCGGTGATTTTTTCTGCGAGCTCATCTGCGGCGGCTACCACGGTTATAAGTTCATCTCAAATGAATTCATCTCCGATGGTCTCTACCTCAGTGGCTTCTACAGCGTCACTTTCGGCGTCAACGACTACCTCGTCTTTGGCCGGTTCTTCAGGTATGTTTAGAGTTGGGACCTCTAGACTTACCTCTGTTGATGAGGGAGTCCAATCTTTGCCTCCTTCCCATCTCCTTGACCTTTTGGATGGATATCCTTTATCTTCAGGTGATGAGTTTAGCGGCTATCGGCATGTTATCGACCCTACAGGTGCGTGGGGTTACTTTGGCCTGTTATCCCTCCTTAGTCATTTTTTCTTAACTGTTTTTTGTTGTTGCAGTTTCAGATTCCAATGAGGTCTATGCCCCAAGGTGGAATATCCGCCGAGGCACGACTCTTAGAACGGCTGCAGACTGCGTCGACTGGGCGCGCCATGCCGCTCCAAGTGGTGCGTTGGGGGAGGCCATGGTTAGTTACCAGGAAGGCCGGTTGTCCACCGAGCTCCGAATCCTTCTCGCCCGGATGCAGTCGCGTGTCGAGTTACTTTGCCGTGAAAACGACAAGTTAAAGACTGCGCGTAGCTTGGAGGGGGCTCAGGTGCGATCGCTGCGGGAGGAAAACAAGAAGCTTGCCGCCACCCGCTGCTGAGAAGGAAAAGGCCTTCAAGGATCTTGAGGCCGAAATCCAAGCCAGGCATGAGGCTCATTCCAAGGCTACTCAAGTTGTTAATGAACAACTTAGGTTGGCTAAGGAAACGGCGCGTAATGCCACTGAAAGGGCCACAAAAGCTGAAGCCGTTGCTGAGCCTCTACGCGCTGAAAATGAGGAACTGAAAGCCAAACTGGAGAAGCTTCAGCAGGCTCATGAGGCTTTGGCTTTGGAGTACGCCAAGAAGCTACAGGAGCTCTTGGATCAGAAGGGTGTGCTTGATCGCATTGAGCGTAAACTTAAAGGCGTTGAGGAGGCTGCTGCCAAAGAAGTGTTGCTTGCCAACCTTAATAAGAATGAAGCCGAACGCGCACGCGATCAAGCTCAAGCTACCCTTCAAGAGTCCTTGTCCCATAACGATTGGCTTCTACGAGAAGCGTTGCCGCATGTATGCATAGCTCACTGATTCTTTGCTTTTTGCTTTTTTCTTTATACTTAGAAAAGTTTT
Source organism: Bidens hawaiensis (assembly GCF_021521415.1). NCBI lineage: Eukaryota > Viridiplantae > Streptophyta > Magnoliopsida > Asterales > Asteraceae > Bidens > Bidens hawaiensis. Next base: position 42,809 of record NW_027492587.1, read on the forward strand.
TTTTTTTTTGTAGGTTGTGCATCGGATTTTCGCAAACACATCCTATGATGATGCCATGAGTGCAGCCCTCAACGCTTCTCATGAGGATGGAGAGAAAGCTGGTTTCTTGCTTGGTCTAGGATTTGCAGAGAAAGGCATCCCGCCTTCCAAATTTCCTCTACACGATGTTGACACTTAAGCTGCCTACGACCAAGCTGTGAACTAGTATGCTGCTTTTTCTCATCCGGTTGTGGAGAAGGTGAACGAAGTTGCTGCTGCTGATGACGGGATAGCTCTTCTCAAATCTTTCCTTGAACAGCCGCAGCCAACTGATGGTGCGGGTTCAAGTGGGTTTGGAGGGAGTGGTCCCGAAGCCTGAATCTTGAGATTCCTCCCAGCCGTTAGGATAGATTTGTACTTTTTGTAGGCGGGTAGATACCTTAGCCATTTTGTAATGTTTGAACAGCTTTTATCGTGAATATAAATGTTTTGTTAATGCCTTGCCTTGTAAACATTATATGATTTGCTCATGCATATTTTAGTTTAACTTAGCAATTTTCTAAGTGTTTTGAATAAGTTAACCTTTCGACGCGTGTCAGATAATAGGTTAATATTCTGTTTCCTCTATCATAATTGTGCGGGTAGGACCGTCACTTTCACTTAGTAGGATGACCAAACTTCCATCTATATCTGACCTGCGTGAAAGTTTTCCTCATCTTTTCCTTAGAAATTTTCTAAGTGTTTTGAATAAGTTAACCTTTCGACGCGTGTCAGATAACAGGTTAATGTTCTGTTTCCTCTATCATGATTGTGCGGGTAGGACCGTCACTTTCACTTAGTAGGATGACCAAACTTATCTATATCTGACCTGCGTGAAGGTTTTCCTCATCTTCCCCTTAGAAATTTTTACTGTTTTTGTGTTTATGCGGGTTGTGCCGCTTTCCAAACGCAACGACTTACTTCCTCCCTCACTTATTTATGCGGTGAATACCGGCATATCAGTGTGGTCAGTTCATAAGTATAAAGGTAAGGCTATCAACATCAATGTGATAAGGAGAATCATTTCCATTAGAAGTGGCTCTGGGCATTTTCTTTACAAGTTTGGAATTGATCTACATGTAGCATCTGCGTAATTGAGCTCCATTCCATGTTCTTGGGATGGGGGTGCCATCGAGCCTTTCGAGCCGGTATGCGCCCTTTCCCAGAACTTCTTTAATAATGTATGGCCCCTCCCATATCGGGGCCAGCTTTCCTGGGCGCTCTTGGTTCGAAGCCTCTTTGTTACGCAGTATGTAGTCTCCGACATTGAAGTTGCAGAGTTTTACCCACGTGTTGTAGTTGTTTCCCCAACTGGGGTTCTACACGCGTTAGCCTGCTCAGCACCCATTACGCCATGAGGTGTGTGAGTTTCCCATCTCTGACGAATGTTTCGACGACATCCTTCAAGGATATGCATTCCTCCGTGGTGTGGCATTTTGTCCCGTGGAAGTCACAGGATTTGCTCTGATCAGCGTTTTGACGCTGTCGGATTATTGGAGCCTTTGGCCATGGGAGCCTCTCGGTGGCAAATATCTCGGTGACGCTTTTGGTGAGTGGCGTCCATCTGGGATTTCGGTTCGACGACTGCATGTTGTCCTTTCCGCCTAAGAGAGGGCGAGAGTTGGATGAGGTGTCAAAGTTTACCCTTGACTGCCAAATACCAAGCTTCCTCTTTATGTTTTGTCGGGCGGTATGGACGTTATTTTCTCTTGTTTTCTGGGTGTAGAGGTTTGTGCTCTGGGGAAGATTTCCACCCAGTTGCTTCTCCGTTTCGGCAAAGCGTTTAGCTGTCGTCATGATGGCATCCCACGTGGGTGGCATGCCGTCTTTACCTGTCAAGGTGCGGATGAGCTCTGGGTACTCAGCGCCCTGGATGAAAGCGGCGCGAACAAGATCTTCGCTAATAGTGCCCAGATTTAGCTTCTTTGAGTTGAAGCGAGTGATGAAGTCTAGCAAAGATTCGTCTTCTTCCCGGATGCAGTTGAGTATCGTCCATTGCTCTTCAGTATATTTTCTTTGTTGACTGAAGTGCTGGCTGAATTTGTGCTGGAAGTCTGCCCAATCATAGATGTGGTGGACCGGTAGACGATCAAACCACGCTCTGGCTGCTCCGATGAGCGTCATCTGGAACATGTAACACCATGTGGGTTCCGTCCAATTACTGACGGTTTCCCCCGCTATAAATCTGTTCAAATGATCGTCCGGGTCAGATACGCCATCGTAAGTGCCTATGTTGGACATCTGTTTGGCACTCTTTGGAGCGATTGCTTCCGCAATGTCCCTTGCAAATTTGGACGTTCCCGCATTCGCAACAGTTGGTCTGAAAGTTTTGGAGAAGTCACGTGGGTTTCCCCCCGTGTTCTTTGGTTTGAAGGTTCCCTCGAAATTCCTTCTCGAGTGGAAGTCTGCTTCTTTACGCTTCCCTTTCACCTTATGACGAGGGTTTGCGTCACTGTCAGATTCTTCCCAATCTTCATCATCCGCATACTCGCAATCATTGCTCATGTTGAGCTGTTGTCGAGTACTTCCGAATTCGTCATTGGCCTGTTGGAGTGAACGTAAACGTTCGTCCAACTCGGCTTGGAATTCTTTCTGACGTGCTTCCGCCCAAGCTTTAACTTGATCTAGTGTTTGTCGGGGAAGCCTCGTCTGTTGTTTCTCCAACTGGGTATCAATGAATCCCAGGGGAGGATTGTTTACTGCATTTGCCCCGGCTTGGGTAACCGGGGTAGTGTTCGTAAAAATCGTGTATTCACCGGTGTTCCCCCCAGTAGCTGGGGTTGTGGTTACCGGAGTTTCTTGGTCACTCGGTGGCCTTGGCATCGGAGTAACCTTAACCATCTTTCCAGAAGTTTGAAAAAACTGAGAAAAAGAATTAGTTCTAGCTTAATGAACGGATGGCGCCAATGAAGAAACACTAAATGACCCCGCCAGATTAAGGATAATCTTAGGGTTAAGTAGATGTTTCCCACGAGGGTTAGGTCCGGCAAAGATGGTTATTCTTCTCAACCTGCAAAACAGACACCGTAAGCTCGTCACTGAGAAGGGGGGGTTCCTCCTTGTGACCACCCTCCGGCGTGAGAATCAGACTAGATTGCTCCGAATATAAGTGTATATTGAGAGAAATAGCTAGAGAGAAGATGATGATACCGTTCCTAAATGTTGGAGTATTTATAGCCGAAGGTAGGTTTCCAAGCAGGTACGGCCAGCTGTATATAATATTCCTTTTCCACCAACTATGGGCTACGTTCGTGCCACGATGGGAGTTGGTGGGTAGGCAGCGGCTGATAGCGACATTTTGTACTGGAGCGTGCTCCTCCTCGTACTATTGTCGGTGAGCTGTCACCCTGTGATTGGTTCATGGGTCGCTTTTATCAGATCTTGTCTATTTGTCCATACCTTGGTAGGTATAGTACAAAAGATCTTCTGGAAGCGTACGGACTGGCTCTTCTGGGCGGGAATATTCCCGCCCTGCTCATTCCTTCTTCAGGTGACGTTACTGAAGTATTAAGAGTTAGTGCCTTATGCGTGTAGCCTTACTGTTAGTGCGGGTAGCCTTCCTTCTTGGCTTGTACCCACAGCTGCGGGGACAGGCAGGGTACTGTACCAAGGGAGGCTTTCCTGCGGGAACAGCTGGCTTACTGCGTGTAAGGTCTTCATTTTTCTGAGCATGGTGGGTCCTGCGGATCCAGTTGGTCTTTGCGCAGACGTACCTCTTCAAGTTGAGTCTTGCGGGTCCAACTGGGCTTTGCAGGGACCTACCTCTTCAGTAATAATATGGGAAAATCCCTATGATCACGGTAACAATAATCAAGGAGGGAAATAATCATTTCCATTATGTTGTTAATTATTATTATTATTATTATAAAAATTCACATGATTTAATAAATAACTATTAGTTAACCGTGCGATGCTATGTAGACGATAGTTTGAACAAAATCAAAATTTATATTTTATATCGAAACGTTAATAAAAATAAGCATGTCATAACGATAAGTTTTGTTTTTTTTAATATAATATATTTAAACATATGGAATGAAACAAAAGAAAAAAAAAATTGACAATTATATGGGTGGATACAGGATCAAAGTTGAAACTAATTCATATATCTATAAAAGTTATATATTTATAAAAGTTGAGTAAACTTAAGAGGGCAAAACTATAATTATATTTAAATTAGAAGGGTGTAAATTTAAGTTAAAACTTTTATGCTTTAAATACTTATAAATTGATGCAACTATGACTTGTACTTTATAATCAACACATCGGGTTTGAATAAAGTTTATATCAAAACGTAGATAAAAATAAGAACTTTGCAACCGTATGTTTGAATTTTCTTTAAAATACAATATCATCAAGGATATACAAGAAATAGTAAAATAAATAGATTTGAGGAATATGTGAAGAAAGATAATGGGGTTGAAATCTAAATATTGGTTTAAGTTAAAAAAAATGCAAAGATAAAGGGGAAGGAGTGTAATTATATAATACCAGATGTGTCGACAAAAAGACACTTTTAGCCATTAAAATTCAAAAATGAATGTTTCAATACGTGTACTTGTTGCAATGAGTATACCTTTATATACGTTTTTCAAATATTTTGGTTTGTGACTTTCTCTCTTTCACAACCAAAATATTTGCACCCCTATGTTGCTGCTCATATGCAATTACACCAGTATAACTAGGTGCTCAACATACAATTGATCTTAGCATGTAACAACCGTTTTCTCCACCTTCCACATAAACCTTTCGACAATCACATTCTAACAACACTTCACTACGTATCCATTACTACGATAAGAGTTGTTGCATAAAACTCACAAGAATCACCAAACAAGAGTACGAAATACAAATAACTAACTATTCATTCTTCACTGTTGCAAACCATGTAGCTTTCCTTCTACTATACACATTACACGCAACATGTTAGAACTTACAACAAGCTTCCAGCTCTACGTTAATAGTCACTAATCGCGTGTCGACCCCAAATCCAGTGGTTCACCTAGCCATAGCTCAACCGCGGCTCCAAATACCTCAAGCTTTGACGTCTTGGGATACTGATCTCACACGCGTTCACCCTTGCAGCAAACCGAAGAGAACAAAGTGACTCGTTGACTGAAGATGGCTCAGGAGAAATGTTGACCACCATTAGCGTCTTTGAATCGCCGCCTAAGCAAGGCTGGTTTTGACCATGGAAGATAATTAGCATTCAGCACATTACTTGTGTCACAAGTTATTATTTAATAAAAGATACCTGAAGAAGATATGTGAGCTTTGAGTTTCTAAAAGGTATATGTTCTTCCTTCTTTCCTAACGCAAATATAACATCACTTAATGATGATAAACTCTTGTTAATCGCCTGACATTTTAATCACAATAAGAGTTAGTAAAACCCTTGTTTTAACTTATTTGAAACAACTGATAAATATAAATAATATTAAAAGTTGTTGCAACATACTTGAGTTTCTTTAAGCCGATCCCCGGTGGACCCACTTTTGGAAAGACGTTCACTACCAGCAAGATCTATAAGGTTGAGAACACCATGTACGCGTTGTTCCATACTCTAAAAGGCCAAACCAAGAAGTCAACATCAGCAATCAGATTTAATAAACCGCTCAGCGGGAAGTTCGTTTATTTAATAAACAAACGAACAGGAACAAGTTTTCTTGTTCACTTTGTTAAATGAACGAAGACGGGACATTTTTTGTTTGTTGGTGAACATTCGTTTATGTTCGTTTATTTATGTTCGTTCATTAACATTTAACACAATTGTATACTTAATGTATTACTGCACTAGAATTAATAGTTCGATTGTTGTTCATTTATGTTTATGAAATGTATGTTTGCAATGTTAACAAACGAGCATAAATGAACACGAGCATTTTCATTTTCTTAACGAACAAACATGAACAAGAACATCCGTGCGTTTAATTGTTGGCTTTCGTGTTCAGTTTAAGGTATATGAAAATACACGAACACGCCCCTGTTTGTGCTCATTTGATTCGTTTACAGGCCTATACCAGTTGGCTAATTGGGTCAAATCAAACACTAGCTAATCGGTCAATTACAAAAATCATATTAATCCAATAATAATCTAGTTTTAGAATAAAATGATTCCGCATTTACCTCATTAACACCCGATATCCGCAAAGTGAATACAAAGTGACTTCTTGAAGACTGCTCGTTCATTTGAGTCTTACCGACAGACCTATATTCAAAAAATAAAATTATAAACATTTTATCATCGATATTCTCTAACAATTTCACATTTTATCTAATGAACGAAGTGGTCAAACCTGCTTTGACCCGCACGGTTTAACAAAAACGAGACTTCTTTACTGCTACGAACATCAACAATGATCAAATCTGAAACATGCGTGTTGCCATTTGAATCATGTTTGATTGCATATTGTTGCTTATTGCCACTTTCTGTACCACAAGATTTGTTTGGTGACAACAAATCGCGTATTGTTTCATTATATATTTCCAACATTGAAACCTGCATATCAAATTGTAAAATCATAGCTCAAAAACTTGTTCTATTTGACTTGAAAAAGAACATGTCATAATATATGAAAATTTCAATTTGCAAACCTGCATTTCATATTTCCAGCCTTGATCTTTAAGCTTTTGTCGGGCCTCAAATATCTGTTCTAAAGAACGTGGTATGAGTCCTTTATCATCATAGCTTCCGGGTGTACCCATCATTGTATGTGTTTTACCAGATCCTGTTTGACCATATGCAAAGATGCAAACCTACAAAAGTAATTAAGTTTGACTTTTAAGTTCAAAGATGCTACTTTCCAACTTTAGAATAAAATACAGTAGAATAGGTCGTTTTATAGTTTTTGAAAATTTGAAAAAACCGAAACATAACTGGCAGTTCAATTTTTACGAGAACTTAAAGCCAAACCGTCGGTTTTTGTTTTGAGTTCAGTTATTTGTTTCTTTTGAGATAAATTCATATTAGTTCGGATTTGTTTGATAGTGAGTAAAATAGTAAAAAGGTAGCCAACAATGAAACAGGTTAAAAAAAGTCTTCTATGGTGTATATAAATTCTTACAGTGTCATATCTCTCTTTTATTGGATAGAATATTACTAATTTATTTAATTTATCCTTTTTAATCATATTCAGCACATTAATTATTCAAAAAATTCAAGAGATGGACAATAACTATAAGTGTTAATTATCAAAAATAAAATTACTAAGAAACCAAAAATTAAATTCAAAGGGGTACCTAATAACCAAAATTTTTGGAATGCAATCATGAAGCAAAAAATCAATGAGAAAAATATAAAAATCACCTTATAACCATCGAGCGCACTCTGTACAAGTTGTGATATCTCAACAAACACCTCTTCTTGTGATGATTGAGGTGTAAACACCTTGTCAAACATAAAAGGGTGACTTTGACCTGGTCAACACAGTAGTCATAATAAGAGTCAAACTACACATCAACTTAAACGTCAACTTCAAAACTTTAACCAAGAGAAATATACCATGTTGCACCAGTTCAATGCCTCGACCAATAGCTTCGGTTGTTGTGGGAAAGGAAATCGTCTTTGTTTCATTTTCCACTCCATCATCTAACAAAAGGGGTCGCACCCTGCAGAAAACTCGAATATTTCCTTTTAATTCCTGTCACAAAAATTTATCATTCGTATGAGATATCAAACATGAAATAATAATCGTATCATATGTTTATAAAGCAGAAAACTAGAGATGCCAATTTGGACCCGTTTTATTATTTTATAAAAGAAGAATAAAATCATGAAATTATAAACAAATTCCAATATTGTTACAATAAAGTCACTGATACTTTTTTGAGTTTTTTAAACTATAAAAACCACTCAAAGTTTCACTGCTGTTCTATTACTGTGCAATTCTTTAATAAATGTTAGAAAAATTGAAGTTTACTTTTATGGAAAATATATGAAACTTGGTGAATATATTTTTTTCAAGTTGACTTAAATGAAACAATTATGAAACTTGATTATTATTTAATGATCTTTTTTCCTTCACTATTACCTCCTGCTTTAGGTTAATTTTTTTTTTTAAAGTAATAATAATCACTACATAGTAACCAAGACTCATATATGTTACATTTAGGTCAATTAATTCCAAAACAATTTGACAATAATTAAACTTTTAGTAAAAAAAAATATGAGCAACTCTAGTGTAATACTGAAGAAACTTGGTTACTCTCAGGAAAAATATTTCAAAATAATAATAATAATAATAATAATAATAAAACAAGTCAAATAAGTACCAATATTGTATTATGCATCTTTTTCCTTAAAGCTTCTCCTTTAATAACTTTGGATTCAGCCTCTGCCAAACGCATTTGTAACTCCGAATTAACCTTTTTCTGTTCTTCATATCCTGTTCTTGTCTCAACTGATGATAGATCCGATACCTACAACAGCAAATATCAAATATTAAACTAGATTCAGATAAAAAAAATGTAAGTAAGTTCCAATTGCTTATACCTCCAATTGCTTCTCTGCAATAGCAAGTTCCTCCTCCAATCTTTTTATTGTGTCGATTTGTAAAGCACATGTTGCCTAATAAAAGAATAATGAATTTGATCCATTCATTTGTAAATGTGAGTAAAATAAAGAAAAAATACATTACTAATATACACATAAATAGCATAGCAATTATTTATGAAAAAATGAAAATAGGTGTATATTTAGCGCATAAAACCCGATAAGTTACTAATTGTTCATGAAAACATGAAAATAAAGTGTATATTTATTAAAGCATAAAGCTGCATAAATTACTAATTGAAATAATATCACTTATATAAAAACATAAAACATAATAACCATTTGTGAAAACTTGAAAAAAAATGTTCATATAACGCATAAAACATCATAAATTACGACTAAAATTATATAGCCTAAACAAACATATTAATAGTTATAAAAACTTTAAAAAATGTGTTTTGGTGACTACCCAATCCAACCCGGTTTGACCCGTGACCTGACCCATTTTTCAACCTCTAGATACACAAAAGAAATAAGCGAGTGTCTATTAACCTCGAGCTCAATTGATCTTGTTTTTAGGCTGCTCAATTCAGCTGCAGATTTTCCTGTACATTCTTTATATTCCACCACTTCGGTTGTTAACTCTTGAACGAGTGATAGCTGTCGATCACGATCTTCTCTCACTTGATGCAAATCTCCTCTCAAGCATCCAACTTCATTCGCTAAAGCATCTTTTATCTTTAACGATTCTTCTAAACTTGCCTGCATTAACTCAAATTTAAGTAAATAATCATTAAAGTAACAAAATTCGAACGCGGACTTGAATAACTAACCTTGGTAGAAACCAGCTGATCCTGTTGAGACTCATGGTACCCGCGCAAGTCGCTTAAATTCTCCATTAACGCGGCTTTTTCACGCTCGACTTTATTAAGGGTCTCACTCGTTTGATTAAGCTCGGATTGAAGCTTACTGTTGTATTGTTGTAAGCTCGCGTTGTATTCTTGTAATCTCTTGTACATATCATTGAGTGATATCACCTGGGAAATTAAGAAAATATTACATTTTGTCAACTTTATAAAAAATAAATAATAAACCAGATATCAAAATGATAACCTTCTGATTTGAGGTTTCATTTTCTCTTAGGGTTTTTTCAAGGTCTTCTTTGAGGGATGCTTGTGATCTTTCGGCTATCACTCTAGCATCCTTTTCTACCATTAATGATTCAATTGCAGCCTGAAATCAATATCAAACTATCAATAACCAATAATCAGTTATCAGACACTTGATTATTGTGAATTCCGATCCAGATTCAAATCGTACCAGTTTTTCAGCTTCTTCTTGTGTAAACTTCTCTTGTAAAGCCGAGTAATTTGTTCGTAATTCTTCGATTATCGAGTTCAGTTTTTCTTCCTTTGCATTCATTAGTTTTTCTACAAATCAGCAATTCAAATTAACACACAAAGCAAATTATTAAATTATTATTATTATTAACTTATTAAATCCAAACATACCCATTTCATTGGATTTCTTTTCAGCAGCTTCAAACAGCTTCTTAAGCTTCTCATGTTCAAAAGTAATCTCTCCTTCAAATTCTTGAAACCACTTAACACACATTCTAAGCTTTTTAATATAATCCATCATTATTTCGGATTTTTCCTAAAAACCCACAAAACAATATCATCATTATTCATCATACATACTTGAAAAAAAAAAAAAAAAACCAACCTTGAGATTGAATTTATCTTTGGTACGGATCTTGGTATTCAAGAGGGCATCAACTTCTTCCCTGGTAAACTCCATGGGTGCTCCACAATCCGACCCGGCAATGCTACCGGGTTCGGAGCGTAAACTGGGATCTTGACCGCCATTAACGACCCGGAAAGCTTGGCGCGGTGTAATCGGTGTTCTGCTGCTGCCGTTAGCTGTTCCCACCATCCTTTTCAGATCTTTAACATCAAAAACCCACAAAATATTAATAGATCTTCTTTCTTGAAATTGAAATGATTATTGTTATTAATTTGAAAGAGAGGTGTAATATGATGTAGAAATGGGTTTTTGGTTGCTAGTGTTGTTGTCGAGGTGGGTCCGTGAATTGGAATCAAAGCTAGCTATCATCGGTGTGCAATCACAGCCGTTGCTTTTATGTTATTATGTTATATGTTGCAGGAGAGAGTGATGCAGCTGATCAGGGGATGAATTGGCTTTTTTCTCTTTTATTTATTACCAAACAATCTCCTTAGATTACTTCCAAAAAAAATTTAAAATTTTATTAATTTTAATTTGAATTTTAAATTTTAAATCTATTTTGTTTTCAAATTAAAATCAATTGTTTTTTTATATTAGACTAGTTTGAGGCCGGTGTATCATACGGGTAAATTTTAACCATTAAGTGAAATACATTAACAATATGATCAAATATTGTTAATATAATTACAATTTATATTAAAAAATTATGCAGTGCTGCTCGAATTATAGTTTAAAAATAATTTGTAGTTTACTATACGAATCCAACTTTTTTGACAATGATGCACCTTTATTATCTTTAATTTACAAATTATGTGTGACTTTATAATTTTATTGATATTTCCTTATTTATTATTTCACAATTAATGTTAATGAATGAATTGGTTAGGATTTACATTTTATAAAAATATTCAATTCATATATTGAAATGGTTTAAAGATAAGGATCATATATTAAAATGGGTTGAAAAAATGAAAGATAGCTAAGAGATTGACATGTGACAAAAATAAGTATTCTTTTATTATAATAGATAGATTTGTAAATTTATAGTTAAGATTTTAGCATTGCCCATATGTAAGGATGCACTCACAAATTAAGATAGTATGAAAGGTGAAACAAGCAATGTTTTAACATGTTTTTTACTTATATCAGACTGGGCTAAAAAAATGGTACAAGTTAAATCGGGTTATACCGTGAAGATGGTTGAACAGTTTACCTTATAATTTTCTATAAATACAACTTCAACTCCAAAAATAACACAAAAGTAAATGATTTCATAACAAAAAATAATCTAAAAGTTAATCTATATTAAAAAATAATACAAAATCACTCAACTTTTAAAAAAATATTTCCAAAGTTTACACGTTTGAATATTAATTGTTGGGTTAAAAGTAGTTTTGATAAATATGGGCCGCAAAAATCAAATATTTATTGGACTTAACACCGATTTACCGATAAAAACCGGTATTTTAGAAAAAACCACCGGTACAATGTTTTAACAAAACGACCAAAAATGCATTGCTTAGAATATCGGTCTGTTGTGAGAAATCCGGTTTAACCAGTTCAACCGGTCGATTTGAACCAGTTTTTAAAACACTTCAAACGAGTTAGACAAAAGGTAGGTTGGGTTCATAAATTTGATACGTGCCAGCGGATAGTTTTATAAATTTAGGATTTTAAATATTAAATATTAAAAGGAATCACAAAAATATGTAAGTTAAAATATGTAAATTTAGTAAAGTGAAATATTAAAAATTGAATTTTGAACTTTTTGTTGTGTAATGGGGGTGCTATGAGTGTTTTAGGTGTGATGGTATGACTGTTTCCTAGCTTGAAAAGTAGCAAGGTAAATTGAGTGATGAGCTTTTTGACTTTTTGTGGTTCTTTTGAGTAGTTTAACTTCTCTCTTTCCAATCAATTAACAATCAAACAAAGGTTTTTTTTAAAAAAAAATATTTTTTATTACATATTTAAGTTTTAGATTTTTCCTGATAGCTAATCACGAAGGTGAACATTTTAAAATTTTTATGTGATGTGTAACTAAATTTGCTTGGCATAAAATCAAGTTCATGCATTTCATTTTTATATCCAGTTTTGTTTTTCGTCTTTCTCATAAACGTATGTATTCATCAAGAACCATTTCATTTGTGTAATAAATAATGATACTCATATAACTTCTTGTTTGCTTTTTAGTTTTTACTTTATAAAAATACTTTTATTATAAAACCAACAAAGATATTAAAGACATTTCGAAAGTTTTTAAAGTGGTTTAGGAAATGAAAAATGTATAAAAAGTTTTCTTATTTGAAGTTTTAGTTTTTATTAGAAAGGGAAGGGAAAGGGGGAAATTTTTAAAATTGAAAAACAATAATTTAATTGACAACTACTAATAAGAAAAAGTAAACCAATTATAAAGGAACATTTGAATTTTTGTTGTATCAATTAACACATGAATTGATAGCGGTAACATGATACTTTGATACCATATTACCATATTACCATAATGGCATAATACATGATACATTGATTGTGATTACAATTTAACAACAAATCACCCATGTATATAAAGTAATTACGTTTAAACTATAAAACACGTATTTTAAAGTAAATAAAAAATTCAAATGTTTTTATTTTCAAAGGCTGATTAAGGTGTTAAGATCATGTGATGTAAATTATTATAATGTGATGTTAAATTATTCAAATATTAATTTTCTAGAATTTGGGTCGTTTTTGAAATATTTTGAAGAAGAATCTGGCGGTACTAGATTATTTAGGAGTAGATAATCACTGACAAGCACACACCCATATGAATTAAGAAACTACAAAATAGGCCCCTTACCTTTACGGTTGGCCCAAAACCTGACTTCTCAGTTTGCGCACTATCTAATTTAGGACCAATTGTCGGCTACTACTTTATTATTTTGTTTCTTTTAATGTGGCCAAACACATTGCCAATGGCACACTGCACATGTCTAATACGAGTATCTAATTTGGTTCTTTTTATCAACAAACAAAAATCTAGTACTCTACCTGTCTGCCATCATTCGTGATGGGATCTTCATCGATGTCCATGGACTTAGGGGTTGTTTGGTTCATTCATATCTGAATGAGCATCTGTCACATTCAACAACAACAGTAAGTCTGAATGATTCAGACATAATTTTAACTATTCAGATGTTTTTCTTTTTGAAACCAAACAGTTTAAACTCTGAATGAATCAGATGTTTATATCTGAATGGTTCCATTCAGATGTAAACAAACAGCCCCTTAGTTAGCACTATGTCGACCCCCATAGGGGAAAGACGAAGCAAAACACTAGTTTTCATGGCACAAGTCAAAGGACGGATGTACATGTTGTTGGGTTCCAGTGGTGATCAGTCAACGGTTTAACAATTAAAGCCGGTTTTATTGGTTTCATAATTATTAATCAAATTAATAATAAATAAGAAAAACGCAGCGGAATATTAAATCGAATAATCACCAAAAACGGAACCGTACAGGATCCGGTTACATACGATACGACTAAGAGTCAAAAACAACCAAAGTAAATAATAACATACATGACATTATTTAACTTTTACCTCGGTTAATCAATAACCGGTTGAGACACCGAGGTTCAACGAACGATGCTATATGACGAACCGAACGAGCGGGACGGCGGCGGTGCACTACGGCAGCGGCGTAGGCAGGGGTTATTGGCTTCCGATGTTGCAGCAGCGGAAAGCCGATGTCGGAGATGGACGGAAGATCGAGCGGAACGTGACGGCCGTGAGTTTGGTTTGGTTGACTTCCAATTCTTGGTTTCCAAGAATTCACGTACGTAGGGTTATATTCACCCATAATAATATGTATTTATATATAGATAATTTTATAGTTATCTCAAATAAATATTAACCGGGCCTCAAAGTCCATCTCGATCCAACTCTCGTCCAAAGCCCGAACCAGTTTACTTAATCAGCAAACAAACGTTATTAATTTATTATTTATATTTAGTATAAATAATAAATTCCGTTAGTTGTTCGTCATTAACGGTTAAGCGAGTTAAGCGAGTTTATTGTCCGTTGCCCAAGGTGTAACTCTTACGGGTCAAAACCCTGTCGGCCGCGTTGACTTAAGTGGACCGTTCCATAATTCCAACAGTCTCCAATCATCAAACGAGTCCGGTCCTGTGGATTCAATAATCCCTTCGGATTGGAGTCTTTTAACTCTTGCCTTGCTTATGTGGCCAAGTCGGCAATGCCATAGAAAAGTATCATTGATGCTAGTCTTGATACGTTTTGAAAGATGATATACGTTATTATCTGGTTGAAAATCAATCTCATAAATACCATTTTGAGGTTTAGCCTCAAAATAAAAGATATCGTTTAAGTAAGCAGAAATAGCCATGCCATTAAAAACTTAATTAAAACCTTGTTCAAGCAACAATGAAAATGAAATGATGTTTCTGGTCAAACCATGAGCATACAAACAATTATTCAAAGGAAAAACTAGGCCAGATGGACAAGTAAAATGAAAAACTCCAGTTGCCAGAACTGGTACTCTCTTCCCATCTCCAACGATGAGTTCCATGCTGCCTTTATTCAGTTTCTTCCACTTCTCAGGCTCCTGCAAGACATTAACAATGTGAAAACCACATCCGGTATCAAATACCCATGTGTTGCTAGAGACAGTGAAAAGTTCAATAACGTATATAGAAATACTTCGAGAAGTGCCTTCACCATTGGCCTTCTTATTTGCTATCTCAGCTAGATGCTCGGGGCAGTTACGCATCTAGTGCCCCATCTTGTTGCACTTGTAGCACTGGCGCTCCTCAGGAGGCGGCGGTGATGCCTTTACAACTTTCTTGTTAGTGTTGGTGGCAGATTTGGCAGCAACAGTAACTTTCTTCTTGCCTTTTCCCTTATAACCCTGATTCTTGGGTTTAGGCTTCTTTACACCAGCAGATCGGATCATCAGAACTTGATTGGTCCTAGAAGGAATGTTTATCTCAGCCGTTTTGAGCATGTTGTGCAGCTCCGGCACTGTCTTTACCCAGCCGTTCATGTTGAAATTCATTACGAACTGGTTGTAAGAGCTGGGGAGAGAGTTGAGGATGAAATCCGCTGCCATTTCATCGGGCAAGGGATAATCAAGTTTCTTAAGCTGATCGATGTGCCCCTTCATCTTAAGAACATGCGCACTGACGGGAGACCCTTCTGCCATCTTGCAACTAATGAGTTGTTTCATGGTATCGAACCGTTCTTGACGGGCTTGTTTCTGGAACATGCCCTTGAGTTGTTCCAGCATCTCATAGGCACCAAAGTCTTAAAAGCCCTTAGCGAGCTCAGAAGTCATGGTGGCTAGCATAATACAGGAGACATCAGCCGAGTCATCCCTATGCTTCTCAAGAATTTTTCGAGCAGCGGCTGTGTTGTTTTCAGGCTCGGCTGGAACAGGTCCATCGAGAACATACATGCGCTTTGCCATGGTGAGAACAAGTCTCAAGTTGTGGTGCCATTCGATGAAGTTGGTACCATTCAATTTATCTTTCTCAAGGATAGGCTTAAGGGCGTAGGGTGAGTTTTCGTTTGATGACATCTGATTAAAAAGCAAAAGTAAATTAAATTGGTATTTTCGATGTTATTGTCATATTATTAATGACCCAGTTAACATTAATAAAATAGGGATTTGAGAATCTGGCTTCCAGTTAGTAATGGCAGCTGTAGCACACAACATTAGTAAGTGGTTAGGCAGACTGACAACGATTGCCAATTGTGAATAAAGCACAACTCTCGGTTATGAGGCCTATTAAGACAACAATTGCCTAAGTAGATACGTTTAGCCTCATCCATGCCCACTTTAGTCTTCAGACAGCTGTAGCACGTAACAGAAGAGTAAAGTAATAGTCGCCATAATACAGTCACGTGTGAAAGGGCCGGATGTGTCAACGAAACCCTTTCACCTTGAAGGGATAGGCTAGAAAACAAGTGCGGTGCTGTAGCTCCAAATACTTTAAATTTTGCAGTATACATCAAGTGTGGCTTATAGTAGGATGGCATAAACTATTGATTTTAAAATTGGGATTAATTTTAGAATTTACCAAATAGAGTAAAAGTCCAGTTTTACTGTATTAATCGGGACAACTTGATGAACCCTTTCATCTCTCAGGACACTTAGTTTTAAATAACCTATTAAAACTAAGTTTTTCGCGATATGGCTAACCAATTTTAAGTTAATAGTTAAACTATTAAATTTATAAGGTTTTTGGAAAATCAAATTTAGTTTAATTTTGCAAAAACTTAATCGGTTAATAAAAATTTATTTTAATATATTTGGTATTAGGTTGGTGGTATTATAACCTATTATTATCAAGCAAGCAACCACAATAGCAAACAAGAATATGTAAATCTTAAATGGCCAAAAAGGTGATTGGTCTTGCTAGAGCCTATTAGCAAGACCAATCGGGTCAAAGGGGTCACAACACAAAAACAACCACATGGATGGACTCTTGGTGCATCCCGTCATCTTTGCTAACTCCCACTGACTTCAAGAACTCCGTGAGCTCGTCCTCGGTTTTCCTTCGGGTCTTCTTCAATACAATATTAGAAATACATATAATGAAAAACCAATCCCTATCTATTACAATTTTGAACCATCAAAGTGGCCAAAAACAATAAAATAAAACCGAAAAATAAAATACAACTTTGAACCATCCAAATGGCCAAAATCAAATAACCAAACACACAAGGTCGGGCCAGATTTACATATTCAACAAAAATAAAATTGAGCAATATTTTGGTCGAATAAAATAAATAAAACCAAGATTGCTTAAAAACATATCTAGATCAAAAACTTCAACTAGCTTGAAGTTTATGATGTAAATCTGGTGAAAAGACCAGATTCGACTCGTATGTTGTAACCAAGGCTCTGATACCACTGTTTGGTTCCAGTGGTGATCAGTCAACGGTTTAACAATTAAACCCGGTTTTATTGGTTTCATAATTATTAATCAAATTAATAATAAATAAGAAAAACGCCGCGGAATATTAAATCGAATAATCACCAAAAACGGAACCGTACAGGATCCGGTTACATACTATACGAGTAAGAGTCAAAAACAACCAAAGTAAATAATAACATACATGACATTATTTAACTTTTACCTCGGTTAATCAATAACCGGTTGAGACACTGAGGTTCAACGAACGATGCTAGGTGACAAACCGAACAAGCGGGACGACGGCGGTGCACTACGGCAGCGGCGCAGGCAGGGGCTGTTGGCTTCCGATGTTGCAGCAGCGGAAAACCGATGTCGGAGATGGACGGAAGATCGAGCGGAACGTGACGGCCGTGAGTTTGGTTTGGTTGACTTCCAATTCTTGGTTTCCAAGAATTCACGTACGTAGGGTTATATTCACCCATAATAATATGTATTTATATATATAGATAATATTATAGTTATCTCAAATAAATATTAACCGGGCCTCAAAGTCCATCTCGATCCAACTCTCGTCCAAAGCACGAACCAGTTTACTTAATCAGTAAACAAACGTTATTAATTTATTACTTATATTTACTATAAATAATAAATTCCGTTAGTTGTTCGCCATTACCGGTTAAGCGAGTTAAGCGGGTTTATTGTCCGTTGCCCAAGGTGTAACTCTTGCGGGTCAAAACCCTGTCGGCCGCGTTGACTTAAACGGACCGGTCCATAATTCCAACACATGTATCTCAAAAGGAAAACGTCCCAACTCAAGTTTCACTTTTCATTTATTTATATATGAAAAAACTGAAAAATGTCACTTTTATGATTTAGTATGAAAGATAACAGTAAAGAAAATAAAATAATTATTACTTTATATTAATACCTTTTATTTTCACGTTGTATAGAGTTTATTTTCTTACACTTTTATAGAGTACTAAAAAACAAATAGTTGCATAAAAGATCGTTTGCTTAGATTTGCTACGACCACATTTTTGCTAAGGTGTACCTATTAACATTTTGCGAAAAAATTCGTGGCAAAATTGTTAAATTAAATATTTAACTCATTTTCAATAAATCTGTAGCATGTTCAAATAAAAATATTTTAAAAGTAATAAAAAATAGTTAATAAAAATTGTAGCAAAATCAAGATTAATAACAACTATTATCAAATTGTCACTAAGTTTTTCTCTTATAGTAGTTTCTGACTGGAGATAGCATGCTAAATACCAATTCTAAGTACAACCGACTTAAAATAGAATTTAACAATACAATGGTTTTATGCTTTTAAACATATATATTAAATCTTTATATGTAATTACGATATCCAAAATAATCATTGACACATAGCATGTTCCATGTTGGGTCAGTTGTCGTCTTTGAAGTTTGAACATATGACATGGATTGTTGATTCAATAAGAACGACAAGATTTGGACCAAAATATGCAACTTTTAGTATTTAAGTTATTTTAAAAGTATGATTTAAATTGAACATTGACCAAAACAAGTCCAAATTATATGTAACTTGATTTTTCATAGCCATGATAATATGTTACCTCAAAAACGGACCTTTTAATACATTCTTATCACATTTTATGTTGGATGCATGGCTTTGAATTAGTTATGATAAGAAATGATGAAAATAAAAAATCAAACATTAGACCTCCAAAATCGGATAATTAAGTGTTTACAACTATGTCAACATTTAAAAGTTCACTCTTTTATGCAAATTACCTTTAGTTAGACCATGTATTATACATTATACTCCTCATTCACCATTCACAATTATCGATAATTAAATATTGGAAAATAAGTAATTAATGTTCTCTTTTTGCAAATACATTGTGTATTTTTTTTTCAATGATTGACGAATAAAGCCTCTCTACCCGGAATAACCCAATGGCAAAAAACGACATCATATGCCAGCGATTGCAAATAACGTTGGGTTGTCCAAGCTCGCCATCTTATGTTCCGGGAAAATACCCGTCATCCAAAGGCCTACTGCGGTAAAATTTAACTAGGATCGAATTTAAACTTAAAACCTTGCAGTTTTCATCTCAAACCTTCACTTTCTCTCTGACGCTAATTGAGCTAAAACTAATTGTTGATACATTATGTATTTAATTTATCCTAGCTGGACTTTGTTGGCGTAAAGATGACCCAATGAATAAGACATGGCTTTGTTGACAAGCATTCTCAAATGATATTTCATATCCTACAACTGTAGTCTATACTAGCATAAAGATCCTCACCACTCACCCACTAACTATTTCTAGAATCATCTCCATGTATCATCTATAAATCATAGTTTTTATGATTTACTTAAAAAGATATTCGCTTAATCTCTCTTTAGTATGCTCTTCAAAGTTAAATCATTTTAGATATTATTAAAAAACTGGTGATGACTTTAATATATAAAAAATTAAATAAAGATGATTGCATGTAGGTTGAGATGTGATTAAGACATGTCACATCTAGATACATGGCTCTCAAGTCTCAACTAACAAATAAACATAGATTGTATATGTGATTTTCAAAAGACCGACTTGAAAGAACAATGAAGTAACAACACACAAACCGGCACCTCTTGCTAGGCAACACCTTGCACCCTTGATGTAACACCCCAACCCGGAGCAGGCTGACGTGTCACTATTACAGATATCATAGACCAAACAAAAACCATTTAAATGAAATGAAAAGAATCCCATGGCAACCAAAAGAGTTAAAAACACTGAAAGAAGTTCTAAGTCAAATTTATTAAATGCTTAAAGAAAATTAAATCAAGTCCTTATTCTTGAGCTTCATTTTACTCTCATCACTGATCTCCCCGATTTCCCGAATTACCTGTTAGCAAATAAGACAGACACAAACAAGAAAATACGGCTGAGCCAAAAATTGCCCAGTAACGGAAAGAACAATAGTATAGGTAAAGGCATACATAAGACAAAACACATACTGAAATAAAACTGAAACTATTGCGGATATAAAGCCACGTTTTAGACCGAACTATAATTAGATGCGAAACAAAATCCGATACACTATCGGGACGTAATCTGAATATACTCAAATTTAACCAAATGCGTATACACATATCAAAACGGACCAGAAATACAGCGAAACAAAATATAATTACTAAAATACACGACGATGATGTTAAAATAAATAGGTCGTGTAATACGGAAGCACCCAGAGCCTAAACAGAGGGGTACACAGCTAGCTAGTCCATGCACCAAGGAGACGGTGTGGGTGGCGTGCACACATTGTTCCATCTCAAACAGAAGTCAGGAGTCAGGAGTCAGGAGTCAGGAGTCGGAGCTAAGATCGATCTATACGCCTCTAAGTGGCCAAGGTACTACATGAGTACTTTCAGAGACGCCGTGAACTTTGATTACGCACTGTCACGATAAGTGCCATGTCAGGAGTCAGGAGTCAGGAGTCGGAGCTAAGATCGATCTATACGCCTCTAAGTGGCCAAGGTACTACATGAGTACTTTCAGAGACGCCGTGAACTTTGATTACGCACTGTCACGATAAGTGCCATGTCGTTGACGCCCCAACGACAAGTCAGAAATGCTCGGGTAACAGAGTACTGAACTAAAGTCGTATAACTAAAATATATTATATAAAATAACTGAACTCAAAATATAACCGACGCGTAACGAAAATCCGTACTACAAAGTAACGGAATAGAGTCAATACTAAAAATAGCAAAAACAGGAAACCGTACAACAAACTAACGGACTATAATTAATACTAAAAATAGCAAAAACAGGAAACCGTACAACAAACTAACGGACTATAATTAATACTAAAAATAGCAAAAACAGGAAACCGTACAACAAACTAACGGACTATAATTAATACTAAAAATAGCAAAAACAGGAAACCGTACCTTAACAAAGGAGCACAAGCAAGTAAAATTCAAGTCGCGTAAAATACCGCAATAGCACCTACGTTTTATCATTGTCCCATTAAACTTTATGAAACTTATCCGTTGGTTGGTTAAATAATTTCCATCGACAGAGAATTTTAAGATTGTTACTTTATTAGACCACTAATGCTATATGCACCTTGTATTAGTGGCCCATTAAAATACATAAAACACAACAAATTTTACTTGCAAAATAAATATAACAAAACCCACTGGTAGTTGTAACAATTATTGTTTAATAATAGAGATCATTAGTTTGGCTTAGTAAAACCGGACATAAACTTTTAATAGCTTATTTAGATTACTATAATAATAATAATAATAATAATCATAATAATAATAAATACTCATAAAGCCTCCATGCAATTGGAATAGTGATTCCAAAATAATAACTCATACGTATTCTTGTAGGCATATTACTAATTTACTTTTGAAAACTAGATTTTGAGTTCACTGATCTCATATATAAAATTGGCACACATGCATAATCTCAAAGGAGAAGTGTGCAGAATCAAAATTTGTAATCTTAGTCGCCGGAAACAAACGAAAGTTATTAAAATTCTTACCTCAGCGGGTTAGCGGAACGATTCGGTGAGACACAAGGACTAACTCAAGAGCGCTCACGGCTTCATCGGTCACCGAAACGAAGCTAAGCACGTGGGTTATGAATCAAAAAGACCTGTAGATCTGGTTAAAGTCAGCTAGTTGGCAGTTTGAGTCGCAAAGGAAACGGGAGGCGGCGGTGGTCGTAATACGATAAGCAGAAACAAGATTAAGGGTTTTTGTGATGTTGATAGAGTTAGGGTGCTTAAAAAGAAACGAATCGATCATCTCAGATATATCCGAAAGTTTGAATTTGAAGAAGCCAACTTGATGATAAATGGAAATTTAAAATAATGCACATGTGGTTAGTCGTGAGTTTGAACCCATCCATTATTCTTAGTATTATTATTATTTATTATTATTATTATTATCATATATATATATATTTATTATCCAATATCAAAGTTCGGGTTATTATACTTGATGTTTTATATGACCTTGTCACATTTATTATCTCCAACACTACAAGTACATGGCGTGGTATGAAATTTGACACGTTAATCATAAAATGATAAAATGACGAATTTCCTCAATGTTCCTTACAAAGGTATCAGTATTTAGATTCTCAATTCTGTTGAAGATGTAATCTCAAAAAGTAAATAAACAAGTCTAAAGATTAAACCCCCATTAAGCTGAATGGGTCTGCAAATCATCAACGGGTTGTAGTGTTGTACAACTCCACTACCTACGAGATGAACCGATTAAAAAAAAACGTCTGCAACACTCTTGTTCGTGGATCATCAACAATAGTATTGCAATAAGATTTAAGACCACATATTTGCGTCTCCTAATGAACAATATATATCACCGTGGCACCCCGGGCCCGCCATACGTGAATAGTCAATTTATCAAATATTCTTTTAAAGTTCTAGAAGTTTGAAAAGGAACAGATCATCTTTCAAACACTATATGCCAACAATCCTGTTTTTGATCTTATTGGTAATTTCTATTTACAAATGGAAGGGTTAAGCACATGTAAATCGAAAGATTACATATATGTAACAGAGTTATGTACATGTAAATTGATAAGTTACATATATGATATATGTAAACATAGATAAAATAAAACTACATATCTCGTTCTTTGTGCTTATTCTGTTTTCCGTAGTCTTTGTGTGTTTATCGTGTTATTCATATTCTTCTGTTAAGTGCACAACCAATATATTTTTTTAAGAACTAGTTGTAGTGATGAGAATTCATGATTTCAAAGTGATTTAAATGAAAATGAATACGTATAACATGGAGCAAATATAATAACTTCTTAAGATACGTAGATGGTGTGAAATATTACATGTATAACCCTACAAACAATGAATACTTCTAGATTAGGTGATTGGTTGATATTGGTTTTATACTTTTATTGGCTTTCACATAACTTTATGGGTTTCTCATAGATTTTTTTCCTACGAGTATACCTATAATTATGTGGATCGGGTCCCGGGACCACAATGTTTTTTCACTGTATCAAGATTGAGGTCGGTGTGATGGTAAATCTCTTTCTAACTAACTGATCACATGTTAAGTCTCATCACACCCTGTTTTTGCTGGGTATTTTTTTTTTCGAATTCCAAATACTAGGGTTTTAAACATATGAATTTGCTACTTGCTTTTTTTGAAACATAAACGTTATGGCTAATTATACAAGGATCATTGAAAAGAAAAAAAGAAAAGGTTTGAGTTATTAATAATGATATTTTATATTTGTATTTTATTATGTTTCTCACCCCGTCCCAACCTAAATTGAGAGTAGCCAAAAATTCTAACATTTGGTTGTGATAAATTTGAACACCTAAAAAACGGACCCTATTGGAGAAAAATCATGGGTCCGCAACCAGCGCTTAATACATAAGTAATCTAAAGTAGAGAACTATAACATAAAATGTATGTGAATATATCATTTTAACTATGAAGATAAGACGAATACGTGACTTAATAATTCTATATTTTCCTTTTAGATTATGCCTATTGCCTTAGACCAACACTAAAACGAGATTATAAGATTTTTATTATTACTCTTAATATTATTTGTGCAGCAACTATATATATATTCTTATTTAGTTAATGGTGTCTCAGTCGACGAACTTTGAATCGCCTGCAAGCTGCAATATTAGCGACGTGCTAACCACTTTTTTGTGCAATATATTTATTTTCTATTAGAATGACGAAATATCATTACTGTCAAAAAACTAAAAGTAGCAATTTTCTATACAGCCAACACGTCACACCATTTTCAAGTCAGCAAAGACATGACAAATTTTATGTCATATACTCATACATATTTGATGTGCTATGGTATTAGGTCACCCGTAGTAGGCGACCTTTATGGGCGAAATTCTGGCGACTTGGGCGAGCACACCGCCCCCCAGCGAAATGTGGGGCGATAAGATGGGGTGGGGGGGTGGGGGGATCTATTTGTCGGGCGATAATGTGTTTGTGTGTAGTGTATATATATATTAAATATTATTATTATATATGTTTGTGTGTAGTGTGTGTATATATATATATATATCAGCCTACAACATCATTACACCCCAAAAACAAATTCATACCCTTTGCTGACTGGGCGCCACGTGTCACAATTCGCCCAATTTATAGCCCCCACTACACATAGCCTTAAAAGTAGTTTACCCCTCAAGTGTGTTCGGTTTTTTTCTTTCTTTTTTTTTCCGAACTATTAAATGTTACACTTTGTATGTATTGAACTATTAACTTCATATTTTACACTATAGCCACCTTATCTTCTCACCTCGTATTCGACCAAAGTTATGCAAAAGGTGGTTGTCTTAAACTCAAATTTATTTGATTTTATGTTTTATTATAAGATACTACTACTATTGCCATTGCCACTGCCACTGCCAATAATAATAAAAGGAGGATCATTCCATTCCTATATGATAACCAAATACGATAATGAAATGGTAATGAGTAATTTTAACCAAATAAAGTTGCACTACTCTTGATAATAATGTCTAGTGTTTTTTTACTGTTATAGATGTTTGTAATCTTATCAAGATACACTATATAAATTTCATACTTTCCAAATGATGTAGACAACTTTCTGAATCATGTGTAATTTATTTCAGATAAAAAAATTGTTTGAATACGAATCGTGATTATATTAAATTATAAAGTTCAATAACAAGAACGTAACTTTTTTGTGAAAAGCGATGTCAACATCGTACATGTAAACCTACCAAAGATTTCTCTATTGTATGTTAAAGTTTATAAAACTATCACAATGTTTAAATTAAAATGATGCAACTTCTCATAAAAAATATGCCAATTAGCGGTTAAAACCGTAGTCGATTACTTAAGTAGGAAATGTCAGGTAAAACTCATCATATAATTTCAAGTAGTGAGTGAAAGAGAAGAAAAATTAACATATAAATAATTTCAATTTTCAAGTAATGAGAAAAAGAAAAAAAAAACTCAATATAATTTTAAATAGTGAGTGGAAGATGGACAGCCCATCACAATGTTTGATCAATCAATATCTATATACAATGTTAGTTTATATATTTAGTTAAGTGGTAATAAGAAAAAAGTTACTTATTTTACATTGGTGACATCTTTAATAGTAACCACTAATACTCTTTATAAAGAAGGTAACGAAATTTGAGATTTCATGAGCCCATAATATTGCACACAACAACCAAACAATAGGCCTGGCCCAAATTACAACTGGTGAAGTAGTGAAAAAATTTGTTGGAGATGCGGGGTATCGATCCCCGTACCTCTCGCATGCTAAGCGAGCGCTCTACCATCTGAGCTACATCCCCTTTAATGACATTCAACGAATGGAAGAACAATTTAAAAAGGAAAGGATTTGAAATGTTTGACTGTTGCGAGCACAATTTAAGAATGTTAAATTGTTCAAAGTTTCGTTTTCTTAAATAATTGTTTCTAGTTCTTACCCCTCCATTGGAACTGTTCAACTATTTCATGGTTAGATATTTGCTGGAAAAGGTTCACTCAAAAACGACTTGGTTGCAAAGAAGCAGAGTTCAAGCTAGCCCTGGCTTGACTCTTTGACTTGGCTTTTTTATATGATTTGTCCAAACACAATCTGACACCGTCTGAAACTTATACAAGCCGTATATAACTAACTATATGGCATGTATAGGTATCAAATAATGACTGAATATTTAGTTCTAGTGTTTGAATATGTAGTCGCATTTAATTAAATCTAAAGTTGTCATGATGGCATTTCATTTGTGACAAATTACAATTGGTTGACAAAGTTAACAATATACTCTTTTTTTTTTCTTTTTTTTTGAGCGGCAAGACAACAATATACTTATTAAGCTAAGAATTATTTCCAGTATACTATACTTATACTCTGTTATAGCATGCAAGTTTTTTAACTCTATTGTTGAATTAGTGAATTATATTTTACTAGAAGGGCGCCGGCACGATGCAGTTGGAACACATACCGTTGTTGTTGATAATGGTTTGGTTTCAATTTTTAACGGTTCTGTTTTGGTTTTCGATGACCAAAAACCGCTACTAATGGTTTAATTTAAAAACCAACAAAATCGGATCGCAAACACCGCTACGTAAATGTTAATTTCTTTTTTTAACTAAAAAAACTAAAGCAATATCATACGCAAATTAAAAATCATAAAATTCTCGTTTTCATGTAGTGTCAAAACTACAAACAAAAATCATTTCCCTTTTTACATTTACACGTTGAATTATTGTCACGTTTCTTCATTTCGTATTCTGTAGCTTTAGTTACATACTTTAACATGTATTGACTTAATTATTATAATAGACATTTTGCGTATGCATATTTCAAAATATTTACTATGATTGTCGAATATTAAGTAGATATGTAAAATTCATTTGTGTATCTCAGGACTACCTCAGTATAACTTAATTTCACATTCTTATTTTGCTTTTGAACAACATTCTTATTAAAATAGAACTCAATAAAAATATTTAATACTGTGACTTTCTATTAAAACTGTGTGTATGTTAATGCCATTAGCAAACCTCCTATCAAACATTAAACATTATATTTTAATGATGCACACAATCAGACAAACCATTCTACACAAAAAAATTTTTTAAAAAAATTATTATAATATCTAGCGTAACCTTTGCACGAGAATTTACATGTTGACTTATATATTTTTTGAATAATTGATAAAGTTAATAAAGCATTTTCTCTGACTATTGTTATAACTATAAATGCTTAATGTAATGATGAATATATCTATAAAGTTTATTCGGAGTTATCATATATCTATATGTCATGTTTTGAATTTTGATGTAAGATTTCGAAATCTTTGAAAATTTGAAGGATTTGAGAGAAATCAACGACCAAACTATTGGGGTTGAATACTGCTCGTAATAATAATAATAATAATAATAATAATAATAATAATAATAAAATAATAATAATAATAATAATTTGAACATTGTGACAAGGTTGGGGTCGTTTATTGCAAAAATCAAGAATAAGATAAGTTGGAGAAAATGGGAGCACGTGCGGTTAACACATGTAAGACAGTAAGAGGTATGCCATATTGCCGAATGCCGATAGATCGAGAAGGTTGACTAGAGTTGACCAAACGCGTTACGCGGTATGCCCAAGTTCCAACTTGAAAATAAAATATTTATTTTCACGCGAAAAAAAAAACAAGAAGATATGACATCGTTTTAACGAAAATAATAAGATTAGGCACATGATTAAATTATTAAAATAGAAATTGATCATACATGACAAATAACATAGCAATGGATCCATATAGGTTTAAAGCGGGCGGGTAGCCGAATATCTAGACACTAGCTTTATTATTCGAATTATTTGAGACCGTTTATAATCAATACAAATAGATTTGGATGACCTGAAATACGTTAATATTGGTTATAGGTTCGGCTTCAACTTATAACTGAAACGACTTATTACCACCCTGTTGAAGAGGATGAGGACATAAGGCAAAAAAATAAAGCATGTTCTTGGATCTTCGCAGCTAGTGGAGAACAATCAATTGTAGCTGAAGATGGATATCTGGTTATAGCCGAATATCTAGACACTAGCTTTATTATTCGAATTATTTGAGACCGTTTATAATCAATACAAATAGATTTGGATGACCTGAAATACGTTAATATTGGTTATAGGTTCGGCTTCAACTTATAACTGAAACGACTTATTACCACCCTGTTGAAGAGGATGAGGACATAAGGCAAAAAAATAAAGCATGTTCTTGGATCTTCGCAGCTAGTGGAGAACAATCAATTGTAGCTGAAGATGGATATCTGGTTATAGCCAGTAGACAAAGTTAGAGCTAGGCAACAATCGATCTCATGTGTCTAACACGGTTTTCAAATTGTTATCTAAATTTTGGGTTATGTCGGGCCTAGGCTACCAACATGCAGACACCACCATTTAACTATACAAATTTTGATTGGAATTAGTTTTAGTTCATTTAAAACATTTTATTTTATTAGAAACATTTTGCATAGCAAATGCTCCTACATTAACAGAGCATTAAGTAAGAAAGGTAGTCGTCTACATAGGCTTTTCAAGTCGAACATAAAATGCTAAATAGTTGGGGACGGTTAAAATTCCATTACAAGTAGATTCAGAAAAAAATGTAAGAAGAGAAGGGCATCACAAAATGCAAATCACTACTAGTCTACTAGATAATGGTTAACTGTAACATATGATTAATAGTTAATACAATTGGCAAATAAGTTGAAAAGAAAAATAATACTCGTTTTATTGGGTAGCGTCCAAAACCAATTTGAATTCCAATAAAACAATTAAGTTTTGTTATAAATGTATCTTAAAAACTGAAAAAATAAAGCATAAAATCACATTGAAATCGTCAAACTAACAATTTTGTCAAATAATAAACACCCATATATATCATTATAATTGACTATCATGATATCTTTCTTTTCATATGACATCAACATCATTTTTTTGTTCTATTTCATAAGCATCATTTATTTACTTGATTTTATTATTATTTGAAAACACAAGTTTCATAATCTTTTATTCTTCGCATTTAATTTAGTCATATTTCTTTTTCACCAATTTTCGTTCTTAAACTATAACTTTAATAAGACTATCAACTACATAAAATAATTGCAGATGGTAAGATGTAATGATGGGATAGTGATGGATTTATAGCTTTCATAGTCGTTTAAAAGGCAAACGTTAACATGAAAAAGGGGAATTTGATTCGAGAAGTCACTTTCAAAGGTGTGAAAACCCCTTTTTTGGGTACAAAAGCAACTTATGTACAAGAATTTTGAAGCTTGACTAACACAACTTCAACTTGTTCACCTTTTCACGTGCCCCACGCCCCCATTCTTGATTATTATTATTATTATTATTATTATTATTATTATTACAAGTCATAATAGTCATAAAAACTTTCATTGGATTGTTTACGGGATTGTAAACCAGATATACCTATTAAAACCGATGACCAAAAAAAGTTTATGTCGATAACCAATTTACTAGGCTAGTTTAAGCTCTAAGGTCAATGCCTGAAACATCAGCATTTAATATTCATGCAAGAATTAATTGCTTGATTGGTTGGTGTCATATGTTGAAATTATGTAACATCCCTAGTTGCAAACCTGAAATATCACTCGATAAAATAAGTTAAATTTGTTATACAAAAAGATTATTAGCAGACGTCATGAAAATAAAAAAAATTATTGATTTCATTTGTAATGAGATCATTGCAATTTAGATTTTGTAGTTTGGAACACCCTCGAGGTGTCTCTAAGTCACTTTCAAGTTAAATGAAACGCAGTCAAAACCAACGGTTTTCACAATCGGATATACTTAATCGCATTATAACTCTTAAACCTTCAATTTCATGCAAAACATGAGATAAGAACTTGTACTAATCAAGTACATAATTCTTACAAAACAAAAATGTTTGATAACATAACATAAACATAAAGTTCAGGATGTCTGTCTTCTGCAGCCAAGTAGCCCTTACGCCAGCCAATTCCGTAAACTTGCCAAACGTAACTTAAACTTAACCAGATGTACATACTAATAGTTGGCGTCGAGCCATTAATAAATGAGTTCTAGTTTTCCATAACATTCACCACGTACACAATCTGTTATAAAAATATACCACACATTCTACCACAAGAGTCTATCATACATTGTACTACAAGAGTACATGATAAAATGCATTCATAAAGATACTTTTAAGTTTTAACATACATTATAAATCAAAAAGGTTTTAGTATCTTGATTTATCTTTATTACTCGAGGTTGAGATGTCCCTCCATCCAAATGATCACCGCCATTTAAATACAGACAATTGTACAACTACCAGCAAGCCAAAAAGACATTACCATTAAAATCGTCATCATTCTTTCTCGTATGGTAAAAGACCATGCATCCATATAGGACAATTTGGATTTTGGACCACACACTGACTAATAAAAGCATAACCCTTTTCTCATTCTCGTATCTTAAAAAAAAGCACACCTTATACGTTTAGAATATATACAATCATAAAACATGCCTTACCTGTTGGCATAGCACCCAAAAACATGTTATAAAGTGGCTTTATGACTCACCTGGTTACTTGAGCTTTCAATACTAAGATTATACATGATCTCTTTCCGTGCTAAATACTTGAACAAGGTTCACATGTGAATTGAATCAAGTTTCGTTTAATAAGGAGACCCTAACTGAAGAGACGTGGATCGACTCACTGGTAGACGATCTACTTTCCTCGGGTGTGATTATACTATTTCACCGATGGTTTTCTTGGATCTGGGTTCTTCCACCTACAAAATGAACAGCACCGTAAACTTACCCCTCAGAAAGGGACAGAGGGGTCCTCTTTGGGGTAACCCTCCGGTGTGAGAATAAGTATTTGTGGGAGAAGATAATAATATGTGAGAGTAAGGAATTTGGAGTGTATTGCTTAATAGCTGAATACTCTGTAATTGGATATTATCAGATGATATATGATGTGACTGTATGTTATGATGTGTCCTCTCCTTGTGGAGTTGATGCTGTATTTATAGTGCTAGGGTTTCCAATGATTGGGCTCAGACCCAATTAGGGCTTTGTTGGCCTCTTCCAGTTGCTTTGCGCCACGTGTCCTTTGAGACACCTGGTGCTTTTTCATTGGTTATAACCACGTGGTAGCACATAGGTTTTGCTGAGTTGTCCACCTTTAATTGGCAGCTGTCAACATCAGCATATTCTTATTCCTTAAAAAGATACCTTCTGGAAGGTTGTCTGACGTGCACAATCAAGGTTGCCCTAATCCTGATTTGGATAAGGACGAGGTTGATTATGTGCATGTGTGATATGCGCCAATCCTGAGGATGCGCGAGGTCTTCTCTTTATTCTCACGCGCAGATGTTTCATGCACAGATGTGATATGCACGAGCATGTGATATGCGCCGCGCGCTGATGCGCCACGCGCATATGTGATATGCGTGAGCATATGTGATGCCTGGGCATGTGTGGTGCCTGGGCATATGATGCCTGAGCATGTGTGGTGCCTGGGCATATGATGCCTGAGCATGTGATGCATGAGCATATGTGATATGCGTGAGCATATTTGATATGCGCCATGCGCGTAGGTTTTGGCTTTGTGCCTTCATAATGTCTTGATTTCAAGCTTCTTGTCTATATCTTGTGGGTTGACCCGCCTTGCTCGGTGTTGAGGCGGGTACATACCTCTTCACTAACCATCATACTTCCATTTTAAGCTTAGGCGAAAGCTAAGTTAGATACACTTGAAACGATACTTTCGCCTAATCATTCATATAATCATACTTTTGCATAATTATTCGGGCGAAAGTTAAGCACTTTCGTCTAGAACTTTCTTTCGTTTATGGCCAACTTTAGCCTGACCATATTTTCGTTTAAACAAAAATGAGTATTTAACGTGCAAATAAATCTTTCCAAAACCAGAAAACAAGATCATGTGTATATATCATAATAGCATATTCTAAAGGTTAAATGAAATAATGTTCGTATAGGAATATAAAACATTATTGTATAAATATAATAGAAATTAAACAGTTGAAATATAATATTATCTAACGGTTCGAAATATATTTTTTTTCTACTGTATAAACGATTAAACAATGATCCACAAAGAAGAGCCGCATAGCTCAATTAAAGTCAGTCCGTTCTCTACTTCTCTTGTTTCGAAAGTTGAGGACAAGCCTTCCTCCATCATATTCAGTAGCCTATCGAGCCAAGCCAGATCTGCAACCAGTGACCAGCCAACTTGGGAAAGTGGTTTTTCTACTACTTGACATGAATCAACCAGTTCCGAAAGACTCGTGGAGCTTGCAGTTTGGATAATCTTTTCGGACCGGCCGTACTTCCTTTGACTACTCCTTAGATATAGTGGAAACATTTGTTAGGGTGGAGAGTGACAAAAAATTCATACACGTGCCGATTTTTAATTGTATAATGTTCATATAGAAAGGGATTTTGGTTTTGGCTTAGTGTTTCTATAGCGTTGGAAAATATTTCCCTTTCAAAAGAGACGAGTTTTCGATCAAATTCAAATTTCATCGTTCTCAATAGAAACATACTAATTTAGAAAAAAAGTTAGACTTGTGGTTCTGACAAAAAAATTAAAAGAAAAAAAATCTAACATACTAACTTTTTTTTATCTGTATAAAGTGTTGATTTTTTATAACGTTTATTTTAACTTTATACCATACCTTTTTATATTTAAAAAAATACGCTAATATTATTGTTGTTAAATTATAAAGCGTTTGTCACTCATCTTTTTAATAAAAAGTTTTTCTAAAGTAATGACTTTGTGTAGAACTATAATAATAACTTTTAACGTGTTTTTTTTCAAAAAAAGAAACATGATAAGCAAACAGAAGAACATGCTTCTTCGCCAACGTAACGGTGATCACATGTTGGGACCTTCCTCTTAAAGATTTACTGGAGCGTGTACGACACTCCTCATCCTGAACGCGTGGCTAAAGTACAAGACAGAAGTCTGAAACTAGAGAGAGGCAAGAATGTTCTCCAATGTACTTTAGTGTAATGGTCGGCGGTCCATTCAAACACCGTTAGCTCACGTGTCTAGCTGTCTCACGGTTCCGTTAGCTTCCGTTATCCCCCAGCTCGGCTTATAAATTCCCCAGCCGCCTGTTTTTATCGAACCTTAATTCATCGGTTTCGTCTTCTATAATTCTCATTCGTAATCCTAAACATATATTATTATATAAATACAATCCACAAACGAGAACCATCTGTTCTTTGTAATCTTTCCTCTTGTTTAAGGTACTCGCATCAACTTTCCTTCTATATAGTTTTTTTATTAGGATTATTGTTATTACTTATTAATTTTTTTGGTTGAGGATTTGTATATTATCTGTTTGTTGAAATGCATAAAAGAAGAAGCTTTTGTTTGATTGTATTTCGATATCGAATTCTTGAAATATGGAAGGTAAAGATCATGATCATATGATATGCATATAACGTGTTTGTTGAAATGCTCAAGAGAAGAAAATTGTGTTTTTTTCTCCGGGAAGCACGTTTGTAATTTACTTTAATTAATAATAGGTCGAGTCAAAGAGTTTATATTTATTGACTATTTGGTTGGTGGGTTGAATTTATTATAAAAAGATTTGATCATGTCCAAACCAAACAACCTTAATTTATATATATATATCAGACAAAGATTTCCTCATATATTTGTTAATGACTTAACTCAGATTAATAGCAGACTAATCTTTCTTTTGAACAGCAAAAAATAATTGTTTGTTGCAAGGTTTGAACATGTGACTTTGCATTAGTAGATCAATTAGTTTAGTTATTTATCAATCTTTCATGAGATTTTGGGTGTTTGATTATCTTTTTTTTTACATGAATTAGGAACTTATGTTTGTATTTATATATTTATTGATTGCAGGCTTCCTATTTCTTTTACCAAATAATCAAAACCAACCTTAATTGGTTCAACATGATGCACAACATTTGATGATTAATTGATAGCATGGACTCAGAACAGTTTCATGGTTACAGATTGACCAGTCAACGTTCATCTTACTCCCCTTCAAACCCAAAAGTTCTGGCGGAGCCCACGACACCAACCGAATCACCAAACTTTGAACCACAAGCCTCCCCCAACTGCCCTCTTTCCATATTTAGCTCAGGTGCTAGTCCTTCTTCCTTTGAAGATTGTACCTCGTTTAACCAATCGAGCGGTACTCGTTACATGAAAACCGCTCTTCACGATATAGAAACGACTCTTATGGCTCAGGACGAGGGACCGTCTGTGCCAATGAACTCACCCATGGCTCAAAGTCAAACCAGGTGGGCCCATGAACCCACTAGTTCAAACATGGCCCACCACCCTCAGACTGTATATAGCCCAACATACAGTCTGTCTGGTAGCAGTAACAATAACAATAATAATCTAAAGCAGTTGCTTATTAGATGTGCAAGTGCTCTAGCCTCAAACAAGATCAACGAGTTTGAAACCTTAGTCGAGCACGCACGGGCTATGGTTAATATTAGTGGTGACCCGATCCAAAGGCTAGGCGCGTATATGGTGGAAGGGTTGGTGGCTAGACGGGAGTCATCGGGTAATAATATTTACCGGGCGTTAAGATGCCGTGAGCCACAAGGGAAAGACTTACTTTCTTACATGCATATCTTATACGAAATTTGCCCGTATTTGAAGTTCGGTTACTTAGCCGCAAACGGTGCAATAGCCGAAGCTTGTAGAACTGAAAACCAAATCCACATCATAGACTTCCAAATAGCTCAAGGGACACAATGGATGACTTTGTTACAAGCACTCGCTGCTCGGCCCGGGGGCCCACCACACGTTCGTATAACCGGAATCGATGATCCGGTTTCAAAATACACGCGTGGAGATGGGTTGGAGTTAGTTGGAAAGCGGTTGGAATCGGTTTCACAAAAGTTTAAGATTCCGATTGAGTTTCACCCGCTTTCGGTTTACGCCCCGTTTGTGACGACCGAAATGCTCGATGTGAGGCCTGGTGAAGCGTTAGCGGTTAACTTCCCACTACAACTTCACCACATGCCAGACGAAAGCGTTGACGTGAACAACCCCCGTGACGAACGCTTACGAATGGTGAAGTCGCTTTCACCGAAAGTGGTTACGTTAATCGAGCAAGAATCGAACACGAACACAGCCGCGTTCGTTCCAAGGTTCTTGGAAGCTTTGGATTATTACTCGGCAATGTTTGAGTCAATTGATGCGATCTTAGCACGCGATAACAAAGAACGAATAAACGTGGAACAACATTGTTTGGCTCGGGATATGGTCAATGTTATAGCGTGTGAGGGTACAGAACGAGTCGAAAGACACGAGCTTTTTAGGAAATGGAGGTCTCGGTTTAGCATGGCGGGGTTTAAACAGTATCCGTTGAGCGGGTATGTGAATTCGGTTATTCGGGATTTGCTAAGGTGTTACTCGGAGCATTATAGTTTGGTGGAGAAAGATGGAGCTTTGTTGTTAGGATGGAAAGAGAGGAGTCTTGTATCAGCATCTGCTTGGCATTGAGAAAGACAAGGTGAAAAGTTTTAAGTTGGTGTTGGTTTTAGCATAATGTATCCTGGAACCCCAAAATACTTGTATGGATATAGACTTGAGTTATAAATGCTTTTAGTGTAACTGTGTAAGCCGAAAGGCCAAAATAGTTTAAAGTAACAAGTTAAATGGGTGCAGGTACATACGTTATATTTGTTTGGAAAGGGATATTTTGAGAATTTGATAAGTTGTAAGAACTTTAAGAACTTAATTTTAGACCACACATTTAATTAAATTTAATTAAATGATATGAAATATGTGGTTGAGATTAAATGTAATTAAAAAATAAATCAGGAGAGAATAAATATTTTTGATGATTACACAAGTTTAAATGTTAATTACACATGTGTAAAAAATCGATTCGGTGTGTAAAAAAATACTGTAATTTTTTGTATATTACTTACACTTACGTATTACACATGTGTAAAAAAAATTCAAAATTTTTTTTGTTAAGTTGAGTTTTTTCGAGTTCTTAAAACTCAAAGTGGTTCTCAAAAGAAATCAATCCATATTTGTTTTTACTTAGGCTTCATATATACCCCCGTACATCTTCTGAATATCATATATACTCGATCAAACTTTAAAATATCATATACCCATTTTTAATTACTTTTTGCTTAATACCAATGTTACCCCTGTTAAATAATAATAATAATAATAATAATAATAATAATAATAATGGGGAAGGTTCATGTGCATTTTAATGTTAACATGAGAATATAGGAAACAATACCAATTCTTAAGAAAATGGGAACGTAAGAACAATACTAACTACAATACCAATATACATAAACAATGATTTGTAATAACAAATAAAAAAACCTAAAAATTACAACAAAAGAATCAAAATCAAGAACGAAATAATAACAGCAAATACCAACAAATGCTGATAACAACAAAAGAAAAAATATAATAATAACAACAAGATATAAATAAGCAAATACTTATAACGTCTCATAATTGATAATTAGCAAATACGAACAAAAAATAACAGCAAACATCTATAAAAATAAACCTAATAATAACAATAAATTGGTTCTTACTGTTTTCATGTTAAGAATAAAATGTATTTGATCATGTCCTTATTTATCTCCCCGGTTTTCACCATTTTTCTCCATCTTTGTATGGTGAAATTTAAGTTGAAAAACAAGAGTAAAGTGATTAAAATTTAAAGGTATATCTTAAAATTTTAGAAAAAAGGGTAAATTTGTCATTTCCAAAATTATTTAATGAATGGGTAGATGTGATATTTTATCTACCTTTTAAGAGTAGGTATGATATTTTCAGTTTTGCATTTATATATATGATATTTTTCAAGTTTGTAGGGGTATATATGAAATTGCCCCTTGTTTTATCATTTTATGGCGTATAGCAATAACAATGATGAATGCGTGATGCCTACGACAGACGGGGCAGTGACCGATAGGTGGTGATAGTGAAAGCGTGCACTTCCTCCATTCTAATCTGGTTATTGGTTATACATGATTTGAAATGTTTGTTTCAATTCAACATGATCTGCCAGTAGCTGAATAAACGGAGTTAGGTGATACAAGAGCATTGTTGATTATCAAGGTGGTTTTAGAAATTTCGAATGCCTTAAACAAGTAATAAAAATCGACCATTATATATATAACCAACACTAGCTTCCAAGTTTAGAATGTGATTTCTTCTTTCAAATTTCAAATCCTCTAATTCTATAATGAACAAAATATAAACTATAATGAAATACACAACAATTAATATTAGAAGAGTTAATTGTCATTTTAGTACATGTGTTTTGTCCAATTACGCAACTTTAGTACTGTTTTTTAATATATTGCGAATGACTATTTTAGTTTTCTAAAACATTTAATTTTAGTACATTTTGCTAACTCCATCTATTTTTGTCCGTTAAGTCAGGGGTAAATTGGTAACTTTGTTGTTTTCCTTATTTTTTATTTTCTTTTAATCAAATTCTCTTTCTTTTCTCTTTCTATTTTTTAGTTTATATGTGGGCTTTCTAATCAAATTGAGATGTGGACATTTTAATCAAATTAACTTGGGCTTTTAATATAATTTTGAAAGATGTTGGGCTTTTAAAAAAAAGTTGAGGGGTATCTTAAGTTTCAGTCAAGGGTATCCCGATACTAAACCGATGAAAAAATAAAATAACATTTACAATTTGCCAGTAAAGTTGAGGGGTGGCTGAGGCTTTCGCTGAGCACCATGTATGTCTGCCACCGCTTAACACTATCAACACGACTTTTCTAACAAGTGGCATATAACAGTTTATATTGTGGGTTAAACATAATGGGTATTGGACTTTCACTATCGGACCCTATAATTGTTAGTTAGTTATTATTGGCTTAAGAGAAAAGATTGGCAATTCGTGTTAAGATTTTTCAGTCCTTTACGATGATAACTCTAAGGGACAACGTAGGCTCGCTTGGTCTATGTCACACCCCCAACAACAGGGGAACTCGGGGGCGTGATGACGTCATGGATCGTAGTCACTGTTTGTAGACTATACTATAAAAGCTTCATCAAAATCCCTCTACTTACATTTAACTCCATGTGTTTCGAATGCTTCAATTACTTGAGAATACATGCATAAAAAAACGTCAACAAAATTTGTTGGTGAGTTTCACGGGTTTATATAATATCTACAATATGTGCTTCAACGAGTCGACCGACATTGTCTTATGTAAAAAATTCCTCAAATAGTTACCAGAGCTCCATGATCAAGACCTAACAATGTTTCTATGATCGCCCCTTTTGATGTAATGTGAAAACATCGAAGTCAAATGCTTGGTAAATATCAATCGCAAGACCTCCAATCTAAGTTAGTGAGACTAACCATGGGTGGGGTGTGTTAATCATGAATAGTACAATTCACATTGACTACGTCTACAATAGTTAATGATCATAGATTACAAGAGACTTTGGGTGCATATTGTTTCCAGCCCATGCAACAAAATGAGACCGAATTTCTACTCGTTTCTGAACATGTGTTGCTCCATGCATTCTCCCCTAATAAGTTTCAAAACAGATTAATTAAAAAGGGACCGTGAGACTCACCTGATACTCTAATGCGCTAGATAATATAAAAGTCCAAGTCTCATCCTACTTATCTCATCCTACTAGTGCACTATAATGTGCCAGAAGATTTAGGTCTATTGTTACAAATTTGATACTTATGTGTTTCATGATCGTGTTTCATCCAACTAGTTAGATTTGTTTCATTTGTTATCATTTTACTAAACGTGATTCAATAAGCCGTTGGTGATAAGTTTCATGACTCTGTATTTATATAGGTTTTCTTAACATATATATACATACATGTCTCTTTTTAGCGTAACTTATACTTTTATTAAGTATGTTATACATTTCTCCATGAATATTTACACAATATGTTCATGTTTATTTATTCAAAATAGGTATTGTTTTTTTTAAAAAAAACCGTGTCTTTATGTACCTTTCAGGATATATATCTACTAGTTTTTAACCCTCGTATTACGGGGGTTGTTTTATATTGTTTTTCTAATATTTATTTATTTTTTAAATTTATATTTTTTTATTGTATGAAAGTTAATAATATACTTATGGTTTGATAATAAATTGTTTCACAAATAAATGAGATGTTATAACCCGGTTTAAAAGCTATATGGTTTTGATGAGACCCAAGACCTGTTTATATTTTTTACTATAAAATTGGTTTTTTAATTATAAATAATATTTATGAAAGTTAATAATATACGTATGGTTTGATGAGACCCAAGACCTGTTTATTTTTTACTATCAAATTGGTTTTTTAATTTAAATAATATATATCTTTTTTAAAATAAATCATATATTAATTTTTATTATATCCTATTTTATAGGATTTTTATATCAATAATTTGGTGAGAATAATTTTTAATTTAATGAGATGTTATAACCCGTTTAAGGAATATCTGGGTTTGGTAAGACCCATACCCATAAATTTGGGTCAAATGCATGATAAGCCTCCATTTAAAAATCAAACAAATCTGGTGACTCCAAAAAAAGGGAAGCGACCACATCATGACACTAGAATTTTTATATCTTCATTTATATATATTATAGATACATACACCCTGTTTTTCAATAACCTATACATTTATCATACATTTAAGTATGTTGTATATTCCCCGACACATAATAAATATTGTAATAATTCTTATAATTTTATTTCTTTTCAATAACCCTACTTGCATATATGTGGTGTTTATTTCACACATGTTTATATATTTCTAAATCATTAATTTAACAAATATTTATTATCATAACATGTTTACACATATATATACAATTTAATATATGGATCTATGATAACCGTCGTTCGAGTCATGCAAAAACTTAATTAACCAAAGTAGATAGGGCAAGTCAGGTATCATATACACGAGGAGCATGTGGTTGGTATTACACTTTTAGTTTGGTTATTTACATTATATTAACTTAATGAAGTGGACAAACGATGTCAAGCGAAATTTGAAAGAGTAATTTTAAAAACAATATAAGGAAAACGCAACTTCCCCTGATTTCAGGCTTTAGATTTTACACAAAACTCGTTTGATTAATTGGCATCACATAAACATGGTGCTAGAAAGTCAGTTTTTAAGTTGTAATAAAAAACATGTCTTTGTCATCAGATCTTTTACAGATCAATTACCCTATTTACTTTTATAAATCAACCTAGCTACTCTATATCATCCAACAAGTTATCAGGTTTTGTCATAAATTGAACACGTTGTAAAACAAGGATTACTAGCACATGCAAATAGTTTATATAAACCAACATCAAATTATTTATACAACTTTGTCGATGTCAAAAACACATTCAAACATGAATAAAACAGCGAAAAATGTTAAACCTTGCGAAACGTTCGTATGGAGGAAGCCATATGCGAGTGACTGAGTGTAGCCGCTCATGCTATCATGTTCAACCCTTTGGTCCTTCTTGATTTGTGTGCACAGGAACAGGGGCTGCTGCTCCATATGGTGGCACCAACTTCCTGCTGTCGAACCAGTGTTTTAAAAACCGGTTCAAACCGGCCGGTTGA
Source organism: Bidens hawaiensis (assembly GCF_021521415.1). Taxonomy (NCBI): domain Eukaryota; kingdom Viridiplantae; phylum Streptophyta; class Magnoliopsida; order Asterales; family Asteraceae; genus Bidens; species Bidens hawaiensis. Next base: position 83,166 of record NW_027492587.1, read on the forward strand.
ACCGGTTAAACCGGATTTCGCACAGTAGGCGGTATTTTGAGTCCGGTATTTTGACCGGTTTGTTAGAGCATCGTACCGGCGGGTTTTGTCTAAAATTACCGGTTTTAAGCCGGAGAAATTTTTAATATTTGTGGCCCATATTTTTTTCAAATATAATGAAAGCTGTAGAAGAATGAACATTATTTAATATTTTTTCAAATTAATCCCATCCATCACTGAACCCAATAATTAACATTCAAACGTGTAAATTTTAAAACTATTTTATAAAAATGAGAGCTTTTGCATTATTTTTCGACATGGATTAACTTTTAGATTATATTTTTTTATAGGAATCATTTAGTTTTAGGTTATTTATGGATTGAAGTTACATGTATAAAAAATTATAATGTAAACTATTCAATCGGTTGAACCTCCCGGTATAACCCGATTCAACCTGTTGTATCATTTTTTAACCCAATCTAATACAAGTAAAATATTGGTTTTTAAAACATTGCGTAGAACCACTCCACTGAAAATAAAAATATGCCGTCTAAAATATTCCTTTTTGGGAGCCCTTTCTTCTCATGAGCCTTTCTTTCTTTCTTTTAAATACGAATCCATGATCCATTATATCTAATGCATCTTTTCAAGTACATAATGAGCTGACCAAACAAATAAATCAATGAATCGGCTAATAACCCATAGCCCGTATATTTCATGGCGATGACTCAAATTCACACAATAGTATTAAAATAGTAACCCACAAAATTCTTAACGAAAATTCACACATTTATGTCAGATGGTTGAGTTATTCTACAAATGCCAATAAATGTGAGAAGCCGTAACTTATTGACATGTGTCAAGTATAAACAAAGGAAAATAATATAAAGGTAATAATACACATTTTTTCTCTCCGCATGCAAGTCAAATGTAAATACCCCAATCATCTTTAAACGTCTATAACTTTTTCAATGATATATATATTTTTAAATAAAATCACCATAATAACAAACATTTTTTTATCTTTAATATGAGTATGATTTTATTATATAAGAATAAAAAATAATTTACTTCATTGTGTCTTTTTGCTAACCATTGTCTTTTTTCGTCATTGTGTCTTTCTGTTTGTTATTGTGTTTTTTTCGACATTGTTTCTTTCAACTGATCATTGTATTTTTTTTTAAATATTTATAACACCGGTTTATATTAATATGCAAATATAATGAAAAATACCAACAAATTATCTAATACATAAAACACAATGATGAATACATATTCCACAATAACCTGAAACGTAAAACACAATAATGAATACATATAACAACACAATGGTCTGAAACGTAAGACACAATGGTGAATATATATAACACAATGACCTGAAACGTAAAACACAATAGAATCTACATATTACACAATGACTTGAACGTAATACACAATGAACATAATATCATTTTTCTCAAATTAAGTGAATGTTGAGCACAATGACTACAACACAAAGACAATAAAAAGACAAATGTTGAGCACAAAGACACAATGACGAACGAAAGACACAATGACGTAATATTTGTTTTAATTTTATCTTTAATATGAGTATTAATTGAAAAACACAATGACCAAAATTTATTTTTTATATAACAATATAGAAAACCTTCATGCATTTTTCATCAATTTATATTTTTAAATTAATCTCCACCATCCAAATCTAAGATCAATAGATTAGATTACTTCTCACCGTTCTCAGTATTATTTTACTTTGTATTTTAATTCTACCCTTATGATAGATGCCATTTTAGTGTATTTTTATATTTGTATTAGTTAAGGTTATGAATTACACTATTAATGTGGGCTGACCATTTATAGATTTAACACATAATGAGCTAACCAGTCATCAACACACGCAAAACTAAACAAAGTAATCAAATTGTTAGGCCATGCGTAGTGGGCGGGAAATAAGGGCAAATTTGGGCGAGAACACCGCCCCGTGGGCGACAAAAGAGGCGAAAAGAGGGGTGGCGAGATGTTTTTATCGCCGGCTTGTTTGTGAGAAATATTATTACTATACTATATGTGATATATATATATATATATATATATGTGTGTGTGTGTGTGTGTGTATACTATGCTACAACACCACTACACCCAAAAAACAAAAACCCACCCTTTGTCACATGGCGCAAAGCGTCCCATTTTGTAGCCCCTCCACTTCACATAGCCTTATATATCACAATTTAGAAGTTTGGTGCCGCAAGGTCCCTATTGGCCACTTTGCGGCACTGTATAGGTGGTTTTTTTTAGTTTCGATATTTAATGAATGTAACGAAAACTGACCAGATGTCAATTTTGTTTTTATTCTTTTTTTATTATTTTGTTTTAGTTACGGCACCGTGACGAATGTTACAACACTTGACCGAATTAGCGTAGATTCACCCATTTTGCTTTAGTTCCGGTACTATAACAAAAACTGACTGAATGCTGATTTTGTTTATTTTTGTTTTTTTTAGTTCCGGTACCATAACGAACATGACACAAAAAGACTCACCGATTTAAAGTCCGAGATTGATAGCGGCCCACCATTGGTCGAGTTTTACCGACCGACGCCACTCCATTGGTCTACCCCAATTTATATATTTTTTTTGTTTTAGTTCCGGTACAATAACACACGTAACCGTAAACGACTGAACTCGCGTCGACTTACCGCATCAAAGCTTGAGTTATACCATCGCCCGTATTTTACCAACCTGCCCGGCGCAACGCGCCAGGAAAAACACTAATTTTACATATTAAATCAGTTAACAAACACGATATTAAACATTATAATCACATCAATTTACTGGCCACTCATCAATCTACACTCAATATTTTTGATTTGGCATCAATAGTTGAAGGGATTTTTCAGAAGATAAAATGGATTATAGGAGTTTGTGACTTGAACTATTGATTGGTCTGTGCATATATGTGTCTTTTTTTAGTTTATTTATCTGTCACGTTTGAATTTACAACCAAATGTGTCTCTGTTCCAACCATCACGTAAGCCCATATGGAGGATATGCTGGTTCACTTATAGAAAATCTTTTCTATGATCAGATACGAATCATGTCATACATAAGCAGGCTCCGTAAGATCAAGTTCACTTAACTTCAAATTATTTAATAGTATAGTATAAACTGCATTCATTTAATATTTAAAGATCAGCATTTTTCATAACTCCTTTGTATATATAAGGGTTTTGCTAAGTGTTTTATATTAGAACAATATGCTTACTACACGAATGTCATAAGAGTATGATATAGTATAACTTGTTGGGTGTTTAAGGCATGTGTAATAAATATTTAAGCTTCTAGAAAAGATAAAGATTTGGTTAGTGCTAGGATTAGAAAGAAAGAAAAATTAGATGATGTTCTAGGCTTCCAAAGTAGCTCCAAACTCCACCAAATACTCCTAGCATCTTGTTTATACTTGTAGTTTTAACGATGGAATGTATATGTTTGAAGAGAGAGAGAGAGAGAGAGAGAGAAAAGCAAAAATTTGTTGGGGTTGATATTAAGTTTGTGTTTGTTTCAAATCTCAAGTACCGTTTTTTTGCATATAATATGAGGCAGGGGTATTCACGGGTTGGTTTGAAACCGTTCAAACCGGTCATCGTTTGGGTTTCATGGTTGGTTTTTTTCTTAAGTTTTGGTTGGTCGGTTTGAAAAATATCAAACCGTACCAAACGGTTTGGTTTACGGTTTTTATCAAAAAATAACCATATAAACCAGACTGGACTGTATAATTTAAATATACATTATGAATATATTTTTAATATACATATTGTTACACATGTGTTAAACTAAAACTGTTTATGAAAATCCCAAACTCATAATAACACAAGCCACAAACTACAATAAAGCAACACTTTTATTTTGAAGTATTTTTACACCTTTTTGATGTACCTAGAAGCTAATTAATTTGACAGCTTATTATCTCAATAAATTTGGACAGTTTGGAGTTTGGTTGGATAGTAATTTTGATGTTCTTCACCATAAATATGTTAATTCTTATTGTGGACATTTTGTAGAAAAACCCAACAAGCTTAAACCGTGAAACCAAACCGGAACCAAACCGTTACTAATGGTTTGGTTTGGTTCGGTTTAAAAGTTATACAGTTTGGTTTTGGTTTACATAAACCAAAAACCGTTACCAACGTTTTGGTTTATGGTTTGACGAAAAACCGTAAAAACCAGACCGTGAACACCCATAATATGAGGTGTGGCGTGTGGCTTGAGTCTTAAAATAATCTGCTTCATGGTGAGGGTTGTAGGTGATCGTGTGTGAAAGGTTGGGGGATGGGGAGGGGGTTGCTTGACTTCTAACTTCTAAGTGATAATGTGTGAGGGTTGGTTTGGTGTCACAAAAAAACATGGTGTAGGTAATGATGCTGTTAAAATGTTGAATTCTCTTACCAACGTACTTCTAGATTTTGGGTTTAAATTAAGGTATTGTGTGTATCATGTATAACTAAACTTGTGTATGCATATATTATATTTTCAACACCACTTTGAAGACTTGCAAATAAATAATTGCATGAGTATTAACACCATCGTGGGTTTTGTTTTAGAACTCTAAGTGATAATTAAATTTGTTAATTAATGGTCATAAATGTTAATTAAAAGAAATCTATAAATCACTCAAATTTAAATGTGGTTTAATTTTTTTAACTATCCAAATATTGAAGAAAACGAGCTCACATATACTTAACGTATCGCATTTCGTGCTGATACAATTTTTGTATGCGTATAGATGCGAGTCCGTAATATTTTATTTGTTGCTTCTAATTACGAACACCAGCTCACCGGTTTATAAAATACTGTAATTAAATATTCACTTATTTTCGTCTGTTGTCGGACATACTGATATGTGACCCAGTAATCCTTTGATACGATATTATTTATTTTATATATGTTTGGTTATTATTTTTAAGTTTGGGTACGTGTTAGGTATTTTATGGTTAGTAGAAGGGGGTGTTTAGTATTTTTTATGATTATATAATAATTATCGTATCATGAATAAAAGATAGCAGATTGTTTTTGAGTTAATTCTTCTCCTAAATCTTAGCATTCTTCTTCTTCAAGTTTCTAACCCTATCAAAGGTATCAAAGCAACCAGTCGATCCCTAGCCGCCATGACAAACACACGCAATCAAGAGGTTGACAAGGCGATCAAGGACCATGATAAAGCCATCACCGATATCCAGGAAACCTTAGCAGCCATGATGAAGCAACAAGAACAGTTGATGAAGCAACAAGAGCAAATCTTGAAGGTGGCGGCTGAGAGCAGATCCAACATGTTCAGTTATGGTAGGGCCATTGATGGTTCTGGTAGCAAACAGATGAGGTGTAACACCCCGACCAAAGGCGGATTATACATCGGGGTGCCACATATTGTTTCATTACTCGTGACACTATTGGGTGTCAATATTTAATAAATACATTCATACGCGCACGCGCAAAGTAAACAAGATAACATAAAAAAAATCATAAATCAATATATTATAAATCATAATATTCGAACAGCAATAACTTGTTTTGATACATTTTAATCTAGGTCCAAAATAAAGAAAACTTCCTATGTGTCCACAAGCTCCAAAACGGCTACTGCAACCCTGAACATGTGTTAAAATAAACGTCAAACACTTGCGTGTTGGTGAGAAATCAAGTTTAATACAATACATAGATAACCATAAATCTGCGCGCAACATGTGTATGTCTGGTTTTCAACAAGGGTGTAATCTGATCGGGACCAACTCTAAGATTCATAAGACTGCCAGTGCTCACAATTGAGCTCACAAACAAGACAAACTGTGCATGTGTAAACAAAAGAGAAAATCATAACGATAGTTCTCCCGTGTTCATCTAATGGTACCATGAGAACTGCGGAATAGACCGACAAGACGGTTAATGATCCACACATACAAATAAACAGCCAAGTCTACGTCCTCAACACATGGGATACTGCGCGACTAAAGTTCATAAACAGTGTAAGACTCTAAGTTTGTATGAACACATGAACATCCCAAAACATTAAAAGCAAAAAGGGATTAGGTACGAGATTACTCACTTGATAAACGATGCGGTGTAAGATAAAGCAAGAACCGACTTTAAACAAGCACAAGTTAACCTATAATTAAGATTATTGTTTTAAATGATCTGTTTTAGGTCTTGATTATAAGTTAGCATAATTAATAAGTAAATTATTATATATAATATATATATTACCGGAAAAGCAGGGCAGAACAGGGAGGAAGACGGAGGCAGAGAGGAAGACGGCAGAGAGAGCAAGGAGCAAGAGAACAGGAGAGATTAAGTGTTTTGTGTGTGTAGTGTTAAAACATTATTATTATTTATAGGAAAACCCTAGGAGACATAATCCCTAGAAAAGGGGAAAAGATCTTTAACAGGATCAAGCAAAAGATATCAAAAAGCATAAGAATCCAAAAGCAAAAGATATGGAAAGATATGGCAGCTGCAGAGGCAAGATAAAGCTGTCAGGGAACAGTAAAAAAAAGGCATGGGCGGTTCAGATAAAGGTACAGGTCAGGCATGGAAAAAGCAGATCTCAAAAGATAATGTCAGTCACTTTTTCTGCCAACCAATGGGGTTGGTGCGCATGCTGCGCCGAAAGTAACTTTTCAGACATAAAGCAGATTAGGTCAACAGCACAAAAGATAAGACAACTCAAAAGCAACGGCTAGATTAAGCAGAAGGAAGACTCAAGACATAGCGCGAGAAGGCTGACACAGAAGGTCAAGAGAGCGCGAGCGCGAAGGCAGACAGAACTAACCTTAACGCGTCGCGGAAAGAACTACATTTCTAAGCGCGCCGCGGGAAGAATCACATTTCTTAGCGCGCCGCGGGAGGAACTAAAATTCCTAGCGCGCCGCGGGAAGAACTATAATTCTTCGCGCGTCGAGGGATGAACTACGATTCTTAGCGCGCTGCGAGAAGAACTACAAATCCTTAGCGCGTCGCGGGAAGAACTACCGTTCTTAGCGCGCTGCGAGAAGAATTACAATTCTTAGCGCGCTGCGAGAAGAGTTCGTCTCGCGTATCGCTGAAACAGGTGGTCTTCACGCAGGATTCCTTGTAAGGGGTCTGGCGCGTGGAGCTGCGCAGACAACCTTAGGCGGGAAGGAACAAAGGACAAGCAAAGAGTTAGAAGAAAAATAGGGAAACAAGGCTTAAGGGCGGGACGGCGACAAGAGGGAAAAGAAGGCGGAAAGAGAGAAGGAGAGGGACGGGACGGCGGAAAGAAAGAGAGAGAAAGAGGCGGGAAGGAAAACATTATTATTAAAAATAAAGTATAAGTATAAATAAATATTAAATCATAAAAGAAAGAGATCGGGTAAGAGAAACGGGTACCTGGGTCGGGTCGGATCGGGGCAGATGTCACAGTCTCCCCTACTTTAAGAAATTTCGTCCCGAAATTTATCTCGAAGTAGGTTGCGCAGAGAACAGGTGTGGGTACTTGATCTTCATTTGATCTTCCCTTTCCCATGTAAACTCGGCTCCGCGCTTGGACTCCCAGCGAACTTTCACGATAGGGATACGACTGCGCTTGGTTTGCTTTACCTCGCGATCCATAATCTCAACAGGCTTCTCAACGAAATGCATAGTTTCATCAACTTGAACTTCATCAAGTGGAATGTGAAGGTTCTCGTCGGCTAAACACTTCTTGAGATTGGATACATGGAACGTTGGATGCACATTACTGAGCGCTGGCGGCAGGTCAAGTCTGTAGGCAACTTTTCCTACACGCGCGAGAATCTTAAATGGTCCAACATAACGAGGAGCAAGCTTACCTTTCTTCCCAAAGCGGACAACACCCTTCCAGGGCGACACTTTGAGGAGAACAAGATCACCAACTTGAAATTCGAGAGGCTTTCGCCTGCGATCTGCGTAACTCTTCTGTCGGCTTCTGGCAGTCAGCAGATGATCACGGATCTTGGCGATTTTATCTGTTGTCTCTTGAACAAGTTCGGGTCCTGTGATTTGAGCTTCACCCACTTCGCTCCAACAAATCGGAGAGCGGCACTTACGACCGTAAAGTGCTTCAAATGGGGCCATACCGATACTGGAATGATAGCTGTTATTATAAGAGAACTCGATCAAAGGCAGGTGCGAATCCCAATTACCTCCAAAATCAAGAACACAAGATCGGAGCATATCCTCAAGAGTTTGAATAGTTCGCTCAGACTGACCGTCAGTCTGAGGATGATATGCCGTACTCATGTCCAAGCGAGTTCCTAGCGCAGATTGGAGAGATTTCCAAAAGCGAGATATAAAACGTCCATCGCGATCGGATATGATGCTCAAAGGAGTACCATGGCGGCAGACAATTTCCTTGACATAAAGCTGCGCGAGTTGCTCAACACGGTAGTTTTCACGAATGGGCAGAAAGTGAGCAGACTTAGTCAAACGATCCACTATTACCCAAATGCTATCATGTTTGCTTGCTGTCAAAGGTAACTTGGTAATAAAGTCCATCGCTACACATTCCCATTTCCACGTAGGAATTTCTGGTTGTTCGAGCAAACCAGATGGGCGTTGGTGTTCAGCTTTTACTTTAGAACAAGTCAGACATTTAGCTACGAACACAGCAATATCCTTTTTCATACCGGGCCACCAATAAGTAATGCGCAAATCCTTGTACATCTTATCAGCGCCAAGATGAATAGAATACCGAGATTTGTGCGCTTCACTCAGGATATCAGCGCGAAGATTCTCATCAAAGGGAATCCAGATGCGATTAAGATAGCAGAGAATCCCACTCAGATTAGGGACAAAGAGTGCTTCCGCGCCACACGCTAACTCGGCGCGAAGGTTACCAATACTGATGGATGCGCGCTGCGCGTCACGAATACGCGATTCAAGGTTGTTTTGAATCGGCGCGAAGTGAAGCTGGGTGCGCGGCAAGATACAGTTAAGCTGGCAGGGTTTTCGGCTGAGCGCATCGGCTACCACATTAGCCTTACCAGGATGATACCGGATCTCACAATCGAAATCGCTGATGAGTTCGTTCCATCGGCGTTGCCTCATGTTGAGTTCCTTTTGATCAAAGATATGCTGAAGGCTTTTATGGTCAGTGTAGAGGATGCACTTAGTGCCATAAAGGTAGTGTCTCCAGATCTTCAAGGCAAATACAACTGCACCAAGTTCGAGGTCGTGAGTTGTATAATTCTTTTCATGAACCTTGAGTTGCCTTGATGCGTAAGCGATAACCTTGCCTCGTTGCATAAGAACACAACCGAGACCTTGGTTGGAGGCATCGCAGTACACGACAAAATCATCATTACCCTCAGGTAACGCAAGGACAGGAGCTTCACACAACAATTGCTTGAGCGATAGAAAGGCTTCTTCTTGCTGCGAGCCCCAAATATATGGTTTACCTTTGTGCGTTAGAGCTGTTAAAGGCAAAGCGATCTTCGAGAAGTTCGAAATGAAACGCCGGTAATAACCAGCTAAGCCCAGAAAGGAACGGATCTCAGAAGGAGAGGATGGCGTAATCCAGTTCTTGATTGCTTCAATTTTGGATGGGTCGACATGAATACCCATCTTGTTAACAACATGGCCAAGAAACTGTACTTCATCCGACCAGAATTCACACTTGGAGAGCTTGGCAAAGAGCTGCTCGGCTCTAAGATTTTGCAATACCAATCGGAGATGTTGCTCATGCTCGGCCTTGGTCTTAGAATACACCAGAACATCATCGATAAACACAATCACGAATTTATCCAAGAAAGGCCTACACACCCGATTCATTAGATCCATGAAAACGGCGGGTGCGTTGGTTAAACCGAAGGACATGACCAAGAATTCAAAATGGCCATAACGAGTTCGAAAAGCAGTCTTCGGAACATCTTCATCGCGGATGCGCAACTGGTGATAGCCAGAGCGGAGATCGATCTTGGAAAAACAAGAGGCACCTTGGAGTTGATCAAAGAGGTCGTCAATACGCGGTAAGGGATACCGGTTCTTAATGGTGAGTTTGTTCAACTCGCGGTAATCAATACACATGCGAAACGATCCATCTTTCTTTTTAACGAACAACACCGGAGCACCCCAGGGCGAAGAGCTTGGGCGAATGAATCCTTTAGCAGTCAACTCTTGAAGTTGGCTTGCCAATTCTTGCATCTCAGCGGGTGCAAGACGATAAGGAGATTTAGCTACGGGGGAAGCACCAGGGACAAGATCAACACGAAACTCGACTTCACGAGCGGGAGGGATACCAGGAAGATCATCAGGAAAAACTTCAAGGAAATCACGCACAACAGGGATATCGCGAAGCTTCTCTTCTTCAGCAGGTTTAACCACATGGGCTAAGAATGCAATACACCTTTTCCGCATGAGCCTTCGGGCTTCGGCGCAAGACATAAGCTTAAGACCGCGGGAGGGTTTTTCGCCGTAGATATGAAGATGACCATTTTCTCGAGGTATGCTAACCATCTTCTTGGCGCAAATAACTTCGGCGCGATTATTCGAGAGCCAGTCCATACCAATGATAACATCAAAGCTCCCAAGAGGCATGGGGATGAGGTCGATCAGAAAATCGTTTTCGTTAAGGTTAAGCGTGCAATCTTTAATTACTGAGTTTATTAAAATAGTTTCACCATTAGCCAATTCAACTGAAAAATCTTCTTTTAAATCGCTGCGCGGTCGCGCAAGCTTCTGCTCGAAGGCGCGAGAGATAAAACTTCGATCGGCGCCAGTATCAAAAAGTATAGAAGCATAAAATCCGTTAAGCAAAAATGTACCATTAACTACGTCATTATTCGCTTGCGCTTGGTGCGCGGTTATGTTAAAAGCTCGTCCACGCGTCACTTGGTTTGAAATCTGGTTCACCGGATTCGCTTGTGTGATTTGCACTTGTAGCCTTGGGCACGCGTTCCGAAAATGACTGGGATCACCGCAGTTAAAGCACGATCTGGGTCGTGGGTTTTGGTAGGTTGGTTGTGGGTTCTGCGGGTAGACTGGTGGTGTTGGCGCAATTGGATTGGCGAGAAGGACTCTACAGTTTTCTGCAAGGTGACCAGCGCGGCCACATCGGGTACAAAGTCGACATGGGACTTGAAGTGGGTGGTGGAGTCTACAGGTTGGGCAAAAGGGATGGTTTCCTGTGTAAGGTTTCTTAGTTGGCGGGGCAGGGAGTGCTGGATTGGTTAAGGCATAGTTGTGGGCTACAGGAGGTGTTGGGTAAGCTGACAGAGGGTTAGGCGCGTAAACTGGAGGTTGATAAATGGGTTGCTGGACAATGGGCGGGTTGGTAAGCGCGTAAGCTTGTCTGCGCCTACGTTTCTGGTTATGGTTTGAGGGTTCAGGTTTGGTTTCTGCGGGTTCATGGACAGTTTTGGTGGGTTTGGTCTTCTCAGTTCCCCGCAGGAACAGGGTTCCTGCTCTGACATGGTTGTCGCTGAGCACAGCGGCCAACTCGATGGCGTCAGAGAGGGTAACTGGGTTTCTGGCCCATACAGAATCTTGAATTTCCATGGGGAGACCCCCAAGGAATTTCTCTATGGCTCGGCGGGAAGGGGTAACAAGGTGAGGGACCAGTAAGCTTAGCTCGTGGAAGCGCGTCGCGTACTCGCGCGCTTCTCCACTGTATTGCTTCAGGTTCCAAAATTCTTCCTCCAGGCGCTTTACTTCGTTGGGGGGGCAGAATTCTCGCGTCAAGAGATCCTTAAATTCCTCCCAGAGTATGCTGGAAGCAGCTTCTGCGCCACGCGCATGGGCTACTCCATTCCACCATGTAAGCGCTCTGGATTCCAGGACACTGGAGGCATATAGGGTTCGTCTGTCATGAGGGCATTGGGTATGGAGGAAAGTGTTTTCAATCTTTTCGAGCCATTGGAGCATCACGGTGGCTCCTTCAAGACCTGTGAACTTTGGAGGGTTACCCGCGTTAAAGGACTTAATGTTATAACTGGAGGTATTGTTTTGGCTCAAGGCTTGGGCTATCGCGGCGGCCATTTCCTGGGAACGTTGCTGTCTACGCATGCGCGAGGCTTCTCTTCTCTGAAATCGGCGAGATAGCGGAGGCATTCTATAAAAGTTTTAATTTTAGTTAATATCTTGGTTTTATCGCAAAGTATAACTTTATAAAGCTTGGTTTCGCAGAGTCAGTTACTGTCAAAAGTTAAAGTAAAATAAATGACCCTAAATGCAGACTTAATAAAAGTAACAAATTCGAATCAAGAATCGACAATTCATGTATCACCATGACTTTCCGAATTCCCAATTTAAAATATACGAGCAAACGAGTATTGGGGATTGACGATTCATGTATCACCATGACTTTTCAATCTTCAATATAAAATATACAAGAAAATGAGTATTGGAGGTTGACAATTCATGTATCACCATGACTTTTCAAGTCTCCAACCTCAGAACATAATCGTAAATGGAAATTGAAAATCAACTATTCATGTATCACCATGACTTTTCGGATTTTCAAATCCAACAAACGAATATGTAAGTAAAAATCAATAAAAATCGAAATTCAACAAAAATCGAAATATCGCGGAATAAGACATAAAATCATATACTGCGCAGGCGCGAGCATATTCAAAAATAACGAGTAATTAACAATAAGCGCGCAAACATGAGATTTCTCTCATGCGCGAGAAGGGACTCTTAGGTATTCTAGGCCGTTACGTCTAACCACCTATCCTAAAGTCAACGAGCTCTGATACCAATCTGTAACACCCCGACCAAAGGCGGATTATACATCGGGGCGCCACATATTGTTTCATTACTCGTGACACTATTGGGTGTCAATATTTAATAAATACATTCATTCGCGCACGCGCAAAGTAAACAAGATAACATAAAAAAAATCATAAATCAATATATTATAAATCATAATATTCGAACAGCAATAACTTGTCTTGATACATTTTAATCTAGGTCCAAAATAAAGAAAACTTCCTATGTGTCCACAAGCTCCAAAACGGCTACTGCAACCCTGAACATGTGTTAAAATAAACGTCAAACACTTGCGTGTTGGTGAGAAATCAAGTTTAATACAATACATAGATAACCATAAATCTGCGCGCAACATGTGTATGTCTGGTTTTCAACAAGGGTGTAATCTGATCGGGACCAACTCTAAGATTCATAAGACTGCCAGTGCTCACAATTGAGCTCACAAACAAGACAAACTGTGCATGTGTAAACAAAAGAGAAAATCATAACGATAGTTCTCCCGTGTTCATCTAATGGTACCATGAGAACTGCGGAATAGACCGACAAGACGGTTAATGATCCACACATACAAATAAACAGCCAAGTCTACGTCCTCAACACATGGGATACTGCGCGACTAAAGTTCATAAACAGTTTAAGACTCTAAGTTTGTATGAACACATGAACATCCCAAAACATTAAAAGCAAAAAGGGATTAGGTACGAGATTACTCACTTGATAAACGATGCGGTGTAAGATAAAGCAAGAACCGACTTTAAACAAGCACAAGTTAACCTATAATTAAGATTATTGTTTTAAATGATCTGTTTTAGGTCTTGATTATAAGTTAGCATAATTAATAAGTAAATTATTATATATAATATATATATTACCGGAAAAGCAGGGCAGAACAGGGAGGAAGACGGAGGCAGAGAGGAAGACGGCAGAGAGAGCAAGGAGCAAGAGAACAGGAGAGATTAAGTGTTTTGTGTGTGTAGTGTTAAAACATTATTATTATTTATAGGAAAACCCTAGGAGACATAATCCCTAGAAAAGGGGAAAAGATCTTTAACAGGATCAAGCAAAAGATATCAAAAAGCATAAGAATCCAAAAGCAAAAGATATGGAAAGATATGGCAGCTGCAGAGGCAAGATAAAGCTGTCAGGGAACAGTAAAAAAAAGGCATGGGCGGTTCAGATAAAGGTACAGGTCAGGCATGGAAAAAGCAGATCTCAAAAGATAATGTCAGTCACTTTTTCTGCCAACCAATGGGGTTGGTGCGCATGCTGCGCCGAAAGTAACTTTTCAGACATAAATCAGATTAGGTCAACAGCACAAAAGATAAGACAACTCAAAAGCAACGGCTAGATTAAGCAGAAGGAAGACTCAAGACATAGCGCGAGAAGGCTGACACAGAAGGTCAAGAGAGCGCGAGCGCGAAGGCAGACAGAACTAACCTTAACGCGTCGCGGAAAGAACTACATTTCTAAGCGCGCCGCGGGAAGAATCACATTTCTTAGCGCGCCGCGGGAGGAACTAAAATTCCTAGCGCGCCGCGGGAAGAACTATAATTCTTCGCGCGTCGAGGGATGAACTACGATTCTTAGCGTGCTGCGAGAAGAACTACAAATCCTTAGCGCGTCGCGGGAAGAACTACCGTTCTTAGCGCGCTGCGAGAAGAATTACAATTCTTAGCGCGCTGCGAGAAGAGTTCGTCTCGCGTATCGCTGAAACAGGTGGTCTTCACGCAGGATTCCTTGTAAGGGGTCTGGCGCGTGGAGCTGCGCAGACAACCTTAGGCGGGAAGGAACAAAGGACAAGCAAAGAGTTAGAAGAAAAATAGGGAAACAAGGCTTAAGGGCGGGACGGCGACAAGAGGGAAAAGAAGGCGGAAAGAGAGAAGGAGAGGGACGGGACGGCGGAAAGAAAGAGAGAGAAAGAGGCGGGAAGGAAAACATTATTATTAAAAATAAAGTATAAGTATAAATAAATATTAAATCATAAAAGAAAGAGATCGGGTAAGAGAAACGGGTACCTGGGTCGGGTCGGATCGGGGCAGATGTCACATGAGGATCGGAAAGGTCGACTTTCCCAAGTTCAATGGGGAAGATGTACAAGGGTGGTTGTATCGCTGTGAGCATTTTTTTGCAATCGATGAGACGCCGGATAACTTGAAACTCCGGCATGCTGTCATCCACCTTGAAGGCGATGTTATTCAGTGGCACCGATCTTACATGAAGACCTGAAACGCTACTGTAGCAGAACTCCCATGGGAAGAGTATGTTAGGGCTATCTCAAGTCGGTTTTCTGATTGCATGTTTGAAGACCCGTTGGAAGAAATCGCTTCCTTAACCCATGCTGATTCTCTACTCGACTACAACAATTCATTCGATGCCCTGCTGAACAAGGTAAGCATTAGTGAAACGCAAGCTGTCACTTTATACCTTAAGGGCCTTAAAAAGGAGGTCAGTGGACCGGTCAAAATGTTTAAGCCCCGTACCCTACACGAGGCATATGGGTTGGCACGGATACAAAACAACATCAATTTAAGTGGTGCAATAATCCCCACCGGTGACTCAAGAAAAAATTACTCCTCCAATTAACGCTTCAAAACTTCCATTGCTGCCAACTCCAACAACTGGAGCCATCGAGCCGCCGACTTCTAAACCGGGAATTCTTAGCTCTAGGCGTTTGACGGGTGATGAACTCGAGTTAAAAAGGGCAAAAGGGGAATGTTTCTGGTGTACTGAAAAGTTTTTTTCGGGTCACAAGTGTAAGAAAAAACAGCTTTACATACTCGAGGTGGAGGGTGAAAAACAAGCAACAGAAGAGGATGAAGACAATGTTACTTAAATCGCTTTTTGAGGGCAAAAAGATGATTAAGGGGGAGTATTGATACGATATTATTTATTTTATATATGTTTGGTTATTATTTTTAAGTTTGGGTACGTGTTAGGTCTTTTATGGTTAGTAGAAGGGGGTGTTTAGTATTTTGTTTGATTATATAATAATTATCGTATCATGAATAAAAGATAGCAGATTGCTTTTTAGTTCATTCTTCTCCTATATCTTAGCATTCTTCTTCTTCTTCTTCTTCTTCTTCTTCTTCTTCTTCAAGTTTCTAACCGTATCATCCTTCAACGATTATCAATACAAGACATGATGTGAACTTCTAGATGCGCATAGCTACCTAATTACTCATAATTAAGCCTATCATAAATGTTTCGATTTAATTTCTGTTCGAAGTCGTATGGATAGTTACATGATTTTAGCGGGGTGTCACAGTCTAAGGGTCGACCTTGTTGATTATTTCAAATACAATTATGAATATTGATTTGATATTTACTAACATGTAGTCCCATCTATTAATTATTAAAATCGCCATAAAATTATACATAATATTGATTTTGAAACTGATGGATCGAAGTTACAGATTCAATGTTTAGTAAATAATCGAATCATTCCATCATAATAACAGCGTATGAACCAATTTAATGTTTTGATATTATAGGATGAAGTCGCATATAATTATGAGGTTATTTTACTAATTTCGTGAAAATAACGTTAAAAGTGACGGAATATTAATCGTGCATCATGTGGTGACGTTGATAGCCGAAAGACAAAGGCACATGCACCAATCAGCTAGGGTCACGATGGTTGAGTGTGTTGGGTTCCATAGGTGATCAGTGAACGGTTTAACAATTAAACCCGGTTTTAATTATAAAGGTTTCATAATTATTAATCACATTAATAACATAATACGCAGCGGAATACAAAAACGAGTAATCACCAATATTAGGAACCGTACAGGATCCGGTTACATACAATACGAGTACGATACGAAACAACCAAAGAAACATAAATCTAAACCGACAATATTTAAGTTTACCTCGGTTAAAGAATAACCAGTTGAGACACCGAGAGTTAACGAGTGACGCTAGGTGATAAAACGAGATAACCCGGTTGCGACGGTGGTGTTCAAAACAGCAGCGGCGGAGCGAGATGATGATAACTAGTGGTTGGCTTTGGTTTCTTTGGTGGCTGACTTTAAAAGCCGTAAAATAATAATAATAATCAAGTTCACAGAAGTCACAAGATGTTAATATATATTAACTATGGGGACGGCTCCAATTTTGCTGGAGTGTTCTCCAAGTTTATTATTTAGGTTTTTATATATTATATGATTCTATATTAATCTTATAATCATATTTACTAAATATTAATCGGGCCCAAAGTCCAACTCGTTTCAACTCTTGTTTAAAGTCTGAACCAGTTTATTTAACTACTAAATAAATTATAATGTATTTGTTATTTGTACTTAGTATAAATAACAAAATTCGTCTTATGTTCGTCGTTACTGGTTTAGCGAGTTAAGCGGGTTTAATGCTCGTTACCCAAGGTGTAATTCTTACGGGTCATAACTTGGTCGGCCGCGTTGACTTAAGCGGACCGGTCCATATATCCAACAGTCTCCCACTTGGACGGATTCCGGTTAAGTTTATCAACGCTGACAACCAGCGGTGTTCTAGCTACACATGACTGCCCCCAACAGGTTATGACATTTTAAATTCATTAACCAAAAGATCTTGGAATACACTATTGCAAGATAATGAAAATATAGTAATCGTTGTCATCTATCCTTTCCGTATAAGACATCAATTGAACAATGAGACATGGATCAAATCAATCTCATATGGCGTTCAATCATTATCGTTTTCGTTCTTGAGTCAAAGTGGTCCAATCAAACACACAGTAAGTTTGGGTGAGGCCTCACACTTTACCAGTTTGAATCAACGAAGGCGCCAAGATGTCTAACTGTTACATAACATGTAGGAGTACATAATCCCATCTTGATTACATACAACTCCCACTGAACTTCAGAATACTCCTAAGCAATGCCTTTATGACTAGCAGTTACGCGACAGCGGTTGACACTGATCAAAGAATACCTTTAGTAAACGAAAGTTCTAATATGTATCTCAGGTCTAAGGATACAAAATGAGCATACCAATATCAAATGCATCTTATGACTAAAATCCATGAAGATGATTTGATGCGAGTTACATCCAACGTCATATATAATGAGGTCTGTGATTTTGGAAGTCAACCCTTTGAGTCCAAAGTCAGAATAGTCTTAATTCAGAATCGCTCCCACGAGTCTGACCGACTACGGATAATTTAGAATACAATATTCATGGATTAAACGTATTAAAATGAACACAGTTATAATATTCAACGTTTGCATTTAACCATTAAATCAAAAGAGAACTCAAAAGTATAACTGTTTAAATGTTCATACATCCAAATACTAAATAAAACAAATTACTAACTAATCTAAGACCGATAGCATCCCTGTGATGGTCATGCTTGTCCTAAGTCATCAGCTTAGTGAACGGGTCTGCTAGGTTTTGATCTGTGTCTACTTTGCTTATTATGATGTCACCGTATTCCAGTATCTCCCGTATGAGGTGGAACTTCCTTAGAATGTGCATGGCTCTGTGATGAAATCTGGGCTCTTTGGCCTGAGCAATAGCAGCCGTGTTATCACAGAACACCTCTATTGGTTTGCGAATACTCGGAACCACATCAAGATCGGTGATGAACTTCTTCATCCAAGCAGCCTCTTTAGCAGCATCCGATGCAGCTATATATTCGGATTTGGTGGTAGAATCCGCCACTACACTCTGCTTGGAGCTCTTCCAATAAATAGCTCCTCCATTGAGAGTGAAAACGAAACCTGACTGTGAGCGAGAATCATCTCGGTCAGTCTGGAAGCTAGCATCAGTGTAACACCTTATAGTGAGCTCCTCTTCCACTCCCTCAAACACCAAGAACATATCTTTGGTCCTATTCAAGTACCTTAGAATATTCTTCACAGCAGTCCAATGGGCCATGCCAGGACTCTGTTGAAAACGACTGGTCATGCTCAAAGCATATGAGACGTCAGGTCTGGTGCATAACATAGCATACATGATAGAACCAACCGCAGAAGCATATGGAATTTCTTGCATATGCTTAGATTCAATGTCCGTTGCCGGAGATTGCGATTTGCTCAACACGGGTCCTTTAGTCATTGGAACAACTCCTTTCTTGGAGGTTTCCATTGAGAAGCGTGCCATTACTTTGTCTATGTAAGTAATTTGACTTAGCCCTAGAATCCGCTTAGATCTATCTCTATAGATCTTTATTCCTAGAATATATGCGGCTTCTCCAAGATCTTTCATTGCAAAACAAGATTCCAACCAGTGCTTAACTTCCTTAAGCATAGGAATGTTGTTTCCAATGATCAGTATATCATCCACATACAAGATGAGGAATGATATAGTGCTCCCAACAAGGCTCATCTTCATTTTTGACAAAACCAAACTCTTTGATTTTCTCATCAAAGTGAAGATTCCAGCTTCGAGATGCTTGCTTAAGTCCATAAATGGACTAGTTCAATTTGCAAACCCTATTAGGATATTTAGGATTGACAAAACCTTCAGGCTGAACCATATAAACATCTTCAGAAAGATGTCCATTAAGAAAAGCGGTTTTGACATCCATTTGCCATATCGTAGTCATAGTATGCGGCTATGGCAAGTAATATCCTTATTGACTTAGTCATAGAAACGGACGAAAAGGTTTCATCATAGTCAACGCCTTGAGTTTGAGTAAAACCTTTAGCGACTAGCCGTGCTTTATAGGTTTGCACATTTCCATGCATGTCAGTTTTTCTCTTGAAAATCCATTTGCTCCCTACTGCCCGACTATCGGGGGGTAGCTCAACCAAGTTCCAAACTTGGTTATCATGCATGGATTGCATCTCGGCGTTCATGGCATCTCGCCATTTCTCGGATTCTGGATCCAAGATAGCAGATTTGTAGTTAGTAGGCTCGTCGCCTGACTCGGCTACTAATAAGACTTCGGGACCATCTAGATGCCATAAGTATCTAGAATTTGGTACGGGAGTTCTACTACTTCTGCGAACGCTCGTGTTCACGTCTGATGTATCAGCAACAACAACTTGTTGATCAGACGCTCCAACTTCCTCGGCGGTTGTTTGTGGTTCTCAAATTTCTTCAAGATCGACAATGTTATCTCCAGTTCCTCGATTGAGAAATTTCTTCTCAAGGAAGTGGCCTTTCCTCTTGATAGAAATCGTATTTGTATCAGGATGAAAGAAGTAATAACCGCTTTGGTTATAGTATCAGACGAAAACAACTTTTACACCGCGGGGATCAAGTTTGTCATCAGACTCACTTGAGATGTAAGCATCACATCCCCATACTCTAAGGTAAGACAATTTGGGCTTCTTTCCCTTATGCCATATCTCATATGGGGTTTTGTCTATCTTCTTAGTTGGAGCTAGATTAACAATGCGGGCGGCGGTCATAAGGGCATAACCCCAAAATGAGTGAGACAAGTTAGTTCTACACATCATCGATCGAACCATGTTTAGCAAAGTTCGATTTCTCCTCTCGCTCACGCCATTATGTTGGGGTGTGCCAGACGGAGTGAGCTGTGAAACAATTCCATGCTCTTTTAGATGAGTAATGAACTCTGAGCTGAGATACTCTCCACCTAGATCTGATCGAAGCATTTTAATGGTTTTACCAAGTTGTTTTTCCACTTCGTTTTGAAACTCTTTGAACCTTTCAAAAGTTTCGTGCTTGTGTTTCATAAGATACACATAAGCATATCGACTATAATCGTCGATAAAAGAAACGAAGTATCTTTCATGTTTTCTAGTCATGGTTCTGAAAGGTCCACATACATCAGTATGTATGAGTCCTAACAGATCACTTGCTCGTTCACTTTTATGAGTGAAGGAGTCTTCTGCGAGTTTGCCAGCTAAGCAAGATTCGCAATCATCAAACGAGTCCGGTCCTGTGGATCAATAATCCCTTCGGATTGGAGTCTTTTAACTCTTGCCTTGCTTATGTGGCCAAGTCGGCAATGCCATAGAAAAGTATCATTGATGCTAGTCTTGATACGTTTTGAAAGATGATATACGTTATTATCTGGTTGAACATCAATCTCATAAATACCATTTCGAGGTTTAGCCTCAAAATAAAAGATATCGTTTAAGTAAACATAAATAGCCATGCCATTAAAAACGTACTTAAAACCTTGTTCAAGTAACAATGAAAATGAAATGATGTTTCTGGTCAAACCAATAGCATACAAACAATTATTCAAAGGAAAAACTAGGCCAGATGGACAAGTAAAATGAAAAAATCCAGTTGCCAGTGTTGGAATACCATATGCCCGAGACACATAATTAGGTTAATGTGGCTAGTTGTGTTTGATCCAAGTCGGGTCATACCCAATAACGAGTTAGACACACACCAATTATGTATTTGTTAAGATAAGATCTATGAGACAAATACAGAACACGATACATTCAGAAAATCGGGTTTCTGAATACTTACTTGAAAGTGTTAAATAAATTAATTGGTTAATTTATTTATTCAAATAATTATTATTAGAATGATTATTTAACTATGTGTTCTTTTATAAAATGGTTTATAAAAGATGGGGTGTTTATATATTTTATAAAGTATAAAATAAATAAAAAAAAAAAATAAATAAATAAATATATTTGGGGCCGGTTTTGGGTGGGCCCCACACCCCATGATTTTGGTCAATATCTTGTCATGGATTTGGTATGGGTTACTTGACCAAAAACACCTAACACCATGTCTTGATTTGATGGAATGATGATATAAAGATCAAGATCATAAAATACTTTCAAGTAACAAAAACCACACAACTCTTTCTTTTCTTTCTTCTTGTTTTCGGCCAAGACAAAAGGAAGAGGCTCGGGTCTCGGTTTTTGGTGTTCAAGCTCCCTAACATAGCTCGGTGTGTGTTGGAGGCTCGGGGTACATTCCGTTTGAGGATTTTCCTTTGAAAGTCTAGCATCATCATCATCATCTTCTTCAACCATCAACTACATCTCTTAAAGGTTTAAGAATGTAAGTTTTACAAGCTTTGATAGTTTAGTTTTTCCGTATTACTTGATCCTTGCCTCGGGTTTCTAACATATAGATTATTGGTAATCTTATGACATGAATAAACTAGGTTGTTCATGAACACATATCATATAAACTTGTAACATATATATATATATATATACATATGGATAGAAGCCCATTAGACTTTTCATTGGGCCGAAGCCCATTTTGGTCAAATGGGCCGAAGCCCATTTTGGTCAAATGGGCCGAAGCCCATTTTGGTCAAATGGGCCGAAGCCCATTAGACTTTTCATTGGGCCGAAGCCCATGTGTTTTGCACATGTGGGCCGAAGCCCATAATCAAGTTATTGGGTCAAGCCCAAATGGGTTGGGCTAGGCCCGATAAGGTCAAGGGGTTTTGGAACGGGTTCCTAAGACATAACGGGTTATGTTTGTTAAAACTAGACCGAGCCGTAGACCAAATGGATGTTTGTTGTGATTGTTATTAATTATTCAAAGTTTCGGTTTGTAATAATTAATTAGGGGCAATTTTGTAATTATTTATTCATATGGGTATGTAATAAATAGTTTATTTGTAATATCTTTATTTTATAGAAAAAAAAATGTATTAGGACATTTGTTATGTAAATTTAAAGAAGATTGCAAAATTGGAAGTTTGGGCCTTATTGGGCCGGGTATGGTGATAATGGGTCTCACAAGCCCATTAAAGGGATTCAAGCCCAAATGGACCTAAGCCCACCTAATGAGCCCAAATGGAAGCTTATGGAAGCTTAGGCCCAAGTTCAAGCCCAATGGATCACAACGGGGTTGAAGAAGATGCTCGAAGCATTTGGATGCGGGATCGAGTGGGAGCTACAACATCCATGTGTCATGTGTCCCTTAGGATTGGACCTAAGACACACACTTGTTTCGGCTAACAAGTGTGGTCTAACTTAGTGGCTCGTGTCTAGTATAATTGTGTATGCTTGTTAATTGATTGTTTGAATATGTGGTTGCTAGATATTAGGATATCAACTTCGTCACATAGAATTAATTAACAAAGCATAAAACGGGTTCTAATAATTATCGGTAATTACGTGACACATAGTTTAATAAAATGGATTTATTAACTAGCCGTCTCACGCCCATAATAAAATGGTTTTATTATAAATTAGAATTTTGAAAATGGTTTCAAAATAATCATGTTACTAAATGCATGTTAGAACATGATTTAAAGTTTTATAACTAGAATTATTAAAACTAAAAATCCCTTTTAAAATTAAGGATAACAAGTTAAACACCATCCTTTTGTATTAACGCTTAACATATTAGTAAGCTCTTAGTGGGAAAAAGGTCACCTAACCGCGTAGAGTAAATTAATATGTTGAGGTAATATTGGCATATAAATGGGAAAAAGGTCACCTAACCGTTTGTATGTTAATATTACAAGTTGATACAAGTAGGACGACTTAAATTAGAACCATGTGAAGAGGGTCACCCAAGCATGGGGTCTAATAGGTGTTGATGGGATAAACATGCCGATACGAAATATGATTTCGAACCGGTCCCATAAACTCTAGAAGTTGCAAAAGGGTTTGCAATTGTTATGAATAACTACCTTGATAAACCGACAATGGGAAAAAGGTCACCTAACCGGAGTCGTGTTTATCGTTGGATTCTAGATTTTAATTATTAATTATATTTGGTATATATAAAAGGGTATTAATAATTAAAATATGTAAAACACTAAAATGAACTTAATTAAAATTCTGCAGATGGCCGCACACGTCGACGACAACATAATCCCTAACGTCCAAAACGTATCTCTCCGATCTATTCTCGCTAAAGACCGTCTTAACCACAATAACTTTTCGGATTGGTTCCGAAATTTAAGGATTGTTCTAAAACAAGAAAAATTATATCATGTTTTGGAAACACCTATCCCCAATGAACCGGAAGAGGGAAGTGAGGTCGAATATATGAATTGGGTCCAACACACGGAAGATTCCATTCAAGTGTCATGCCTCATGTTGGCGACTATGGTTCCCGAAATCCAAAAGGATTTCGAAAACCATAATGCGTACGACATGATTACTCAACTTAAGGAAATGTTCCTTAAGCAATCGAGGGTTGAAAGGTTCGAAACGGTTCGAGCCTTGCATGCATGTAGAATGGATGATAATCAACCAGTTTCAACTTATGTACTTAAGATGAAAAGTTACATTGATCGCCTCGCCAAGCTCAATTGTCCCATCTCAAAAGAGTTAGCAACGGATTTGATCCTTAACTCTTTGTCGAAAAGGTTCGACACTTTCGTGTTAAATTATAACATGAACGGGTGGGACAAAAACATTGGAGAACTTCACTCAATGCTTAAAACAGCCGAGGCGAGCATGGGTAAAAGGGTTTTACCCGTGTTTGCGATCAATGAAGGTAGATCCAAGAATCGATCTCAACCCAATCCTAAGGCTAAGGTAGCAAAAAGAAAGGGTCCTCCTATGCATCTTAAAGGTAAGGGCAAATCACCGGTTATGGCAAAGAAACAAAAGGTTGTGGAACCGAGGGGTCATAAGGATGATCCTTGTTTTGGTTGTGGTGAGACCGGACATTGGAAACGCAATTGCCCGGTCTACCTAAAGGAGCTAAGAGACAAGAGGAATGCGGGGCATGCCTCGGGTAATGTCTTTATGATTAATATTGAGCTAAATCTTATTTCTTCTAACACATGGGTATTGGATACCGGATGTGGAACTCATATTTGCAATTGGTTGCAGGGGTTCAAAAGGAATGAAGACTTAAAGAAGGGCGAAGTGAGTCTTTTCATGGGCAACGGTGCAAGGGTGCACGTGGTCGCTAGAGGAGACTTCACTTTATCGCTTCCAAGTGGTTTGGAAGTTGTTTTGAGAAATGTTTTGTATGCTCCTAGTTTGACTAGGAACATTATTTCTGTGCACCTTCTTAGACAATGTAACTTTGACTTTAAATTTGTAAAATCAGAAATGCATGTATCATCTAATGGTATCTTTTATTTTAAAGCTGTACCAAACAACGGTATTTATGAATTGGTTCATGACAATACCTTAAATAGCTCATTATATCAAACTTCCACTAAAAGACTCAAAAAGGATTTGAGTGATTCCTACATTTGGCATTGTCGTCTTGGACACATAAACAAGAATCGTGTAAATACTCTCCAAAAGAATGGTCTTTTGAAAACAAATGAGTTAGGTTCGCTTGATGAGTGTGAATCTTGTATTCAAGGCAAGATGACCAAAGAACCTTTTAAAGGTACAAATGAAAGGGCTAAGGACTTGTTAGGTATCATACATACGGATGTATGCGGACCTCTCAAGCCCACTAGTAGGAATAGTGAAAGGTACTTCATTACCTTTACTGACGATTTTAGTCGATATGGGTATGTGTATCTAATGAAACACAAACATGAAGCCTTTGAAATGTTCAAGGAATTTCAAAATGAAGTACAAAATCAGCTCGACCGAACAATCAAGGTACTCCGCTCCGATAGAGGAGGCGAATACCTAAGTGATGCTTTTCAAAGTCATCTTAGAGATTGTGGAATTATTTCACAGCTCACTCCTCCTGGTACTCCTCAACATAACGGAGTATCCGAGAGGAGGAATCGAACACTGTTGGACATGGTTCGATCAATGATGGCACGAAGCTCACTACCACCATCATTTTGGGGATATGCGCTACTTACAGCGGCTCGCATTTTGAATATGGCCCCGACCAAAAAGGTGGATCGAATACCCTATGAAGTGTGGCATGGAAAGGTTCCATCCTTTTCATATTTAAGGGTATGGGGATGCATAGTTTATGTTAAACGTGACACCCCAAATAAGCTTGAGGCTCGATCCATCAGGTGTATCTTCATAGGATACCCAAAGGATGATATAGGATATATATTCTATGATCCTAGTGAACAAAAGGTGTTTGTTTCACGCAAAGGATACTTCTTAGAAACTAAGTTCCTTATGGAAGGACCTAGTGAAAAGAGAGTGGAACTTGAAGAGGTTCAAGAATCACTGGATGATACACAGTTGGTCGATACTAGTTTTCAACACGAGGATGTTGAAAGTGATCAAATGGTTGATCATACACACGTTGCTCGCAGATCTAGTAGGATTAGTCAACCTCCCGAGAGATATGGATTTCTCGTGGATGATTGCTACTTGGTCGATTCGGATGAACTGATCTCCTACAAAGATGCTATGTCACAACCTGATTGTGACAAGTGGCTTGAAGCCATGAGCGCCGAGATGCAATCCATGCACGATAACCAAGTTTGGGAATTGGTTGATCGTCCACTTAACTCCAAACTGGTTGGATGTAAGTGGGTCTTCAAGAAGAAGACCGATATGCATGGAAATTTAGATACTTACAAAGCACGACTTGTAGCAAAAGGTTTCACGCAAACTCAAGGGATTGATTATGATGAAACCTTCTCGCCGGTCGCGATGCTTAAGTCGATCAGGATATTATTTGCCATTGCAGCTCATTTTGATTATGAGATATGGCAGATGGATGTCAAGACCGCTTTTCTTAATGGATATCTTGAGGAAGATGTCCATATGGTTCAGCCTGAAGGTTTTGTCGATCCATCTAATCCTGACAAAGTATGTAAGTTAAGGAAATCAATCTACGGGTTGAAACAAGCATCACGGATGTGGAATCATCGTTTCAATGAAGAAATCAAAGCGTTTGGTTTCGTCCAAAACGGTGATGAGGCGTGTGTGTATAAATGGGCTAGTGGGAGTATAGTCATGTTCCTTATTTTGTATGTCGATGATATACTTTTATTTGGAAATGATATACCAAGTATGGAAAGCGTTAAAGCGTGGTTAAGTAGTCGTTTCTCAATTAAGGATCTTGGAGAAGCGACATATATCTTGGGAATAAAGGTCTATAGGGATAGACAAAGGAAATTGATCGGACTCAATCAAAGTGCATACATTGATAAAATCCTGAAAAGGTTCATGATGGAAAACTCTAAGAAAGGTTTGGTACCTATTCCTAGAGGAACCGTGTTAAGCTCATCCCAAAGTCCTAGCTCTAAGGAAGAGCAGGATAGGATGAAGCATGTTCCTTATGCTTCGGCAATAGGATCTATTATGTATGCAATGATGTGCACTAGACCGGACGTCTCGTATGCTTTAAGCATAACGAGTAGATACCAGCACAACCCAGGTGACAGTCATTGGATGGCTGTCAAGAATATATTAAAATACCTTAGAAGGACTAAGGATATGTTTTTAATATATGGGTCTGGTGAGGAGGAACTCGTCGTAAAGGGTTACGTGGATGCGAGTTTCCAAACTGACCGAGATGATTCTCGGTCACAGTCGGGATATGTCTTCATTTTGAATGGAGGCGCTGTTTCTTGGAAGAGTTCGAAGCAGGATGTTGTCGCGTTATCCACTACAGAATCTGAGTACATCGCCGCTTCAATGGCAGCCCAAGAGGCTGCATGGATGAAAAAGTTCATCATGGATCTAGGGATTATCTCTACCATTCAGGAGCCCCTAGAGATATTCTGTGACAATGAAGGTGCTATTGCACAGATCAAGGAGCCTCGTGCTCATCAGAAAACGAGGCACATTGAGCGCAGATTCAACTACATAAGGGATGAAGTTGAAAAGAGAAAGATATGTATTCATAAAGTTCATACCGATCAAAATATTGCGGACCCACTCACGAAGCTCCTCGATAGGCCAAAGCATGAGGGTCATGTTTGTGCATTAGGACTTCGGTATTCTAGTGAGTGGATTTAATCTGTATTTAGTGTTTGTATAAGAACGAATGTAATGGGTATCTCATGAAAATTAATTATGTTTTAATTATTCAATGAGTTATGTTCTATATTTGCATGTTTAATCCATGAATGACTTATGTTGTTCTAAACGTCCGTAGTCGATCATACTTGTGGGAACAAGTATGAAGGTAAGACTATTATGAACCCGGATTGGTTGATATTCATGTGATGAATATAGGGCATAGGTTTGCCACCAAGGTTCATAGATATTTGTGGGATACAAATATTGGACATGATCCGCTCTCAAGGATCACTGCATGGAGTTAGTGCAACTGATCATAAGTAATCCTTGAGTAAAGGCGAGTATCATTGTGTCCTTTGACCTGAGATGCATATCGGATCTGGTTTTTCATCAAGTCTGATATCTTGACTCTCTTCTTTGTTATTTCAGTAACACGATGACGTGTAAGAAAGAGCTCAGATATCATATGAGATGTCAACGAGGATGTATGCAGTCAAGATGGAATTTGTTCCTCTTATGTGTTGAGAGTTTAGATGTCTAAGGCCTGTTAAGTTAAATCATTGAGAGAATGATCACTCTGTGTCTCTTCGATTTGACAGGACATCTAGTAACAAAGGGATATAATGATAAGACTTACCTATATCATATCAAGTATGGACTTGAAGGGGATGATGTTATTGAATGGCACTTAGTCAAACACACTAGGGGTGGTGACCTGTTGTTAGGCGGTATTCACCATTAGCATTAACTTCTTATGAGTCACGTGCAAGTGGGAGATTGTTGGAATACCATATGCCCGAGACACATAATTAGGTTAATGTGGCTAGTTGTGTTTGATCCAAGTCGGGTCATACCCAATAACGAGTTAGACACACACCAATTATGTATTTGTTAAGATAAGATCTATGAGACAAATACAGAACACGATACATTCAGAAAATCGGGTTTCTGAATACTTACTTGAAAGTGTTAAATAAATTAATTGGTTAATTTATTTATTCAAATAATTATTATTAGAATGATTATTTAACTATGTGTTCTTTTATAAAATGGTTTATAAAAGATGGGGTGTTTATATATTTTATAAAGTATAAAATAAATAAAAAAATAAATAAATAAATAAATAAATATATTTGGGGCCGGTTTTGGGTGGGCCCCACACCCCATGATTTTGGTCAATATCTTGTCATGGATTTGGTATGGGTTACTTGACCAAAAACACCTAACACCATGTCTTGATTTGATGGAATGATGATATAAAGATCAAGATCATAAAATACTTTCAAGTAACAAAAACCACACAACTCTTTCTTTTCTTTCTTCTTGTTTTCGGCCAAGACAAAAGGAAGAGGCTCGGGTCTCGGTTTTTGGTGTTCAAGCTCCCTAACATAGCTCGGTGTGTGTTGGAGGCTCGGGGTACATTCCGTTTGAGGATTTTCCTTTGAAAGTCTAGCATCATCATCATCATCTTCTTCAACCATCAACTACATCTCTTAAAGGTTTAAGAATGTAAGTTTTACAAGCTTTGATAGTTTAGTTTTTCCGTATTACTTGATCCTTGCCTCGGGTTTCTAACATATAGATTATTGGTAATCTTATGACATGAATAAACTAGGTTGTTCATGAACACATATCATATAAACTTGTAACATATATATATATATATACATATGGATAGATATGTTTAGTTTGTAAATATCACGCTTCCGCCTTAATTGTGACTAGTTAAATGGTTAACTTAGTATAAATTATCCATAGAAACCCAACAGCCAGAACTGGTACTCTCTTCCCATCTCCAATGATGAGTTCCATGCTGCCTTTATTCAGTTTCTTCCACTTTTCATGCTCCTGCAAGACATTAACAATGTGGAAACCACATCCGGTATCAAATACCCATGTGTTGCTAGAGATAGTGAAAAGTTCAATAACGTATATGGAAATACCTCGAGAAGTGCCTTCATCATTGGCCTTCTTCTTTGCTATCTCAGCTAGATGCTCGGGGCAGTTAAGCATCCAATATCCCATCTTGTTGCACTTGTAGCACTGGCGCTCCTCAGGAGGCGGTGGTGGTGCCTTTGCAACTTTCTTGTTAGTGTTGGTGGCAGATTTGGCAGCAACAGTAACTTTCTTCTTGCCTTTTCCCATATAACCCTGATTCTTGGGTTTAGGCTTCTTTACACCAGCAGATCGGATCATCAGAACTTGATTGGTCCTAGAAGGAATGTTCATCTCAGCCGTTTTGAGCATGTTGTGCAGCTCCGACACTGTCTTTACCCAGTCGGTCATGTTGAAATTCATTACGATTTGGTCGTAAGAGCTGGGGAGAGAGTTGAGGATGAAATCCGCTGCCATCTCATCTGGCAGGGGATAATCAAGTTTCTTAAGCTGATCGATGTGCCCCTTCATCTTTAGGACATGCGCACTGACGGGAGACCCCTCTGCCATCTTGCAGCTAATGAGCTGCTTCATGGTGTCGAACCGTTCCTGACGGGCTTGTTTCTGAAACATGCCCTTGAGTTGCTCAAGCATCTCATAGGCACTAAAGTCTTCTAAGCCTTTAGCAAGCTCAGAAGTCATGGTGGCTAGCATAATACAGGAGACATCAGCCGAGTCATCCCTATGCTTCTCAAGAACTTTTCGAGCAGCGACTGTGTTGTTTTCAGGCTCGGTTGGAACAGGTCCATCGAGAACATACATGCGCTTTGCCATTGTGAGAACAAGTCTCAAGTTGCGGTGCCATTCGATGAAGTTGGTACCATTCAATTTATCTTTCTCAAGGATAGACTTAAGGGCGTAGGGTGAATTTTCGTTTGATGACATCTGTTTAATAAAGCAAAAGTAATTTAATTAGTATTTTCGATGTTATAATCCTATTATTAATGACCCAATTAACATTAATAAAATAGGGATTTGAGAATCTGGCTTCCAGTTAGTAATGGCAGTTGTAGCACACAACATTAGTAAGTGGTTAGGCAGGCTGACAACGATTTCCAATTGTGAATAAAGCACAACTCTCGGTTATGAGGCCTATTAAGACAACAATTGTCTAGGTAGATACGTTTAGCCTCATCCATGCCCAATTTAGTCTTCAGACAGCTGTAGCACGTAACAGAAGAGTAAAGTAATAGTTGCCCTAGTACAGTCATGCGTGAAAGGGCCAGATGTGTCAACGAAACCCTTTCACCTTAAAGGGATAAGCTAGAAAACAAGTGCGGCGTTGTAGCTCCAAACACTTGAAATTTCGCAGTATGCCTCAAGTGTGGCTTATAGTAGGATGACATAAACTATTAATTTTAACATTTGGATTAATTTTAGAATTTACCGAATAGAGTAAAAGTCCAGTTTTACTCTATTAATCGGGATAACTTGATGAATCTTTTCATCTCTCAGGACACTCAGTTTTAAATAACCTATTAAAACTAAGTTTGTCGCGATATGACTAACCTATTTTAAGTTAATAGTTAAACTATTAAGTTATAAGGTTTTGAAAAATCAAATTTTGTTTAATTTTGCAAAAGCTTAATTGGTTAATTAAAATTTATTTTAATATATATTTGGTATTAGGTTGGTGGTATTATAACCTATTATAATCAAGCAAACAACCACAATAGCAAACAAGAATATGTAAATCTTAAATGCCAAAAGGTGATTGGTCTTGCTAGAGCCTATTAGCAAGACCAATCGGGTCAAGGGGTCACAACACAAACAACCACAATGATGGACTCCTGGTGCATCCGGTCATCTTTGCTAACTCTCACTGACTTCAAGAACTCCACGAGCTCGTCCTCGGTTTTCCTTCTGGTCTTTTTCATTACAATATAAAAAAATACATATAATGAAAAACAAAACCCTATCTATTACAATTTTGAACCATCAAAGTGGCCAAAAACCATAAAATAAAACCGAAAAATAAAATACAACTTTGAACCATCCATATGGCCAAAATCAAACAACCAGTCACACAAGGCCGGGCGAGATTTACATATTCAACAAAAATAAAATTGAGCAATATTTTGGTCAAATAAAATAAATAAAAATTGACCAAACCAAGATTGCTCAAAAACATATCTAGATCAAAAACTTCAACTAGCTTGAAGTTTATGATGTAGATCCGGTGAAAACACCTGATTCGACTCGTATGTTGTAACCAAGGCTCTGATACCACTGTTGGGTTCCAGTGGTGATCAGTCAACGGTTTAACAATTAAACCCGGTTTTAATTATAAAGGTTTCATAATTATTAATCACATTAATAACAGAATACGCAGCGGAATACAAAAACGAGTAATCACCAATATTAGGAACCGTACAGGATCCGGTTACATACAATACGAGTATTATACGAAACAACCAAAGAAACATAAATCTAAACCGACAATATTCAAGTTTACCTCGGTTAATGAATAACCGGTTGAGACACCGAGAGTTAACGAGCGACGCTAGGTGACGAAACGAGATAACCCGGTTGCGACGGTGGTGTTCAAAACAGCAGCGGCGGAGCGGGATGATGACGACTAGTGGTGGGCTTTGGTTTCTTTGGTGGCTGACTTTAAAAGCCGTAAAATAATAATAATAATCTAAGTTCACAGAAGTCACAAGATGTTAATATATATTAACTATGGGGGCGGATCCAATTTTGCTGGAGTGTTCTCCAAGTTTATTATTTAGGTTTTTTTATATTATATGATTGTATATTAATCTTATAATCATATTTACTAAATATTAATCGAGCACAAAGTCCAACTCGTTTCAACTCTTGTTTAAAGCCCGAACCAGTTTATTTAACTAGTAAATAAATTATAATGTATTTGTTATTTGTACTTAGTATAAATAACAAAATTCGTCTTATGTTCGTCGTTACCGGTTAAGCGAGTTAAGCGGGTTTAATGCTCGTTACCCAAGGTGTAACTCTTACGGGTCATAACTTGGTCGGCCGCGTTGACTTAAGCGGACCGGTCCATATATCCAACAGATTGAGTGTCTTATGTCCAAGCCTTGATACAAAACTACTATCGAGCTAGGGTCAAACCAGAAACAGTCTCTCTATTCATACGGGGTAGAGGTAAGGTCCCCCACCCCCCCTTAACACATGTGGTCGTGCTCCTTTGTCACAACCCTTAGACCACAGGTTGTGCCCCATCAGGCATGAGGCCATGCTAGCCAACTCTGCATGTACGAAATGAGCAAGTTAGTGGATACAACTCTTGCCCCAGCATAGGGCTGTGCCTGATAAGGCACGTGTGGTCTCCGCTTCCTAGATAGTTTATTATTGCATACTTAGCTTATTTCTTACGGGTCGACCATTTGTTAACCAGAGATATTAAATTGTTTGAAACCTTTTGGAGGTTCATTCATCACCAAGAATCGGCTCTAACATCACCTATCTATCTAGCTTGGACTTCTGCTTAAAACATCTTGGTTTTTACCAGAAAACCTCATGTTTTTTGCTTTGTTGATGTATTGTTCATGATCATTATGAGTTAAACTCTTTATACCACCTTAATGCATGATGAAACTTGACTTGCTATGATGATTGTAATATTGATTATGGTGAAGTATTGGCATGTTTATGATTATCCTTTGATGAAATTGTAAGTTCAAACATTTGATTAAGTAGGCCTTAAACATCTTGGTTTTTACCAATGTTTTAAAAACCGGTATTTTACTTGTACCGGATTGAGTTATACCGGAAGGTTCAACCGGTTGAATAATTTACCTTGTAATTTTCTATAAATGTAACTTTAATCCAAAAATAACCCAAAACTAAATGATTTTAACAAAAAATAATCCAAAAGTTAATCGATATTATAAAAAATAATGTAAAAGTATTCAATCTTTAAAAAATAGTTCTAAAGTTTACACGTTTGAATGTTAATTGTTGGGTTAAAAGTAGTTTTGAAAAAATATGGGCTACAAATATCAAAAATTTATCGGACCTAAAACCGGTTTGCCGGTAAAAACCGGTATTTTAGACAAAAACCGCCGGTACGATGTTCTAGCAAACCGGACAAAAATACCAGACTCAAAATACCGGCTTGTTGGGCGAAATCCGGTTTAACCGGTTCAACCGGCCGATTTGAACCGGTTTTTAAAACACTGATTTTTACGAAATGACCCAGTTAGTGGATACAACTCTTACGAAATTGACGCTACCCTATTGGCCAACCTCCCTTTTTATATATTTTTGTTTTTGTTCCGATACCATAGCGTGCGTAACTGAAACCAACTGAATTTGCTTCGATTTACCGCCTTAACTTCAGGACCAGCAACAACGTTTGGGTGAAGTCTAAAAACATATTTGTATCCGTCGTCACATACATTTCAACGTAACAAAATTACATTTCTTTTTCTTAGTGAGTGAAGTCTAAAAACAAACGAGGTAAGAAATAACAAGTAAAACTCCATTTCATACTAATAAAATTAAAATCTTTTTACGATCTAGACTAGTAATAAATTAAAATTATATATACAATTAAGTTAAAACAACTTCCAATATATGCTAAAGTTGAGAAGGGTAGTTGAACAAAAAATTTGGTTGGCACACAAGGGTTTTTCTCATTTGAATATAAACAAAGTTAACATCTTTTTCCATATATAATTAAAACTACACTAATATACGTAACATAACAATGTCTTCCCATAAAAGATCATTGGATGATCTCCGGCCGCCTCTCCTCCCTCGTGTCGAAACAATACCCACCGCAAAACCATCGTTCGAGATGCTCACTGTAGACCAAATGTTAACCAAATATTGTGGTGAATTTGGGTTTTGGCAAGTCAAGCATTTCTTTCTCACGTGTATGGCATGGGCACTTGAGGCCTTCCCCACAATGGTCATGATTTTTGCTGACCGTGAACTTGATTGGACATGCAATCCTGGTTCTGGATGCGTATGGGATACGGACAAGAGCGTCTGTGGGCTTGAGCCGGGATCATGGCGGTGGGTTGACGGTAGTGAGGGGTGGTCAAAGGTGGCCGAGTGGGGACTTGTGTGTGGAGAAAAATATAAGGTTGGGTTGGTTCAGGCTTTGTTCTTTGCTGGCTGCATGATAGGTAAACATCTTCTATCTTTTCAAATAACAATAATTTTGTAGGATATGAATTTATCACAATATGAAAATTAAACTTTATGTATGTAGCCAAACCAAATAGTAGGAAATTTAGGTTCAACTCTAGTTATAACTTATAACTTTTAAAAGTTGAACCTAAATTTAACTCAAATTAAAAGGATGGTTTAAGATCTTTAAAAAATGTTTTGTATATTAAACTAGTGCTAAAATCTCACTTTAAAGTTTAAATAGTTATGTGTGGCGGTCGAACAGGGTGGGCGTTAAGGTTAATTAATAGGTTGCATGGGTGTTATAGGGATCAAAGGTGTGGTGACTGTCAATTAAAGGTCCGTTGGTCGATTCTTCAACGATTGGAAATTTGTGAATAATTCAGACAAGGGCGAGGCTTCATGGGGACCGGGGTGACCCCGGCCACTGCCGTTTTTTCGGTTAATAGGTAAATATCGTGATTTTTGTCCAAAAATTTTTAAAGGTATTGAGCGCGGTCACCCCCGAGTTATTTTTCCAAAAGGCTGCCGGTCACCACTAAACCTTTTTTTTATAATATCCCAACATTTGATTTTTTATATATATGTATATATATATAAAACCTCACATTTTTATAAACAAATACTAGTCGAATACTAAAAGCTTTGTTCTTATAAAACTCATTGAAGGGGGCTATTTCTAATAATGATACACTTGTTTAAACAAAAAAAACAACTTGATTGCCATTGGTGGGTTAGGGCTTGAAAACCATCTTCCATTCATTCAGTTCAGAACTCAAATTCACTAGTCACTGGAGACCACCGACGACCACTAAGAACACACTGCCGTCCGCCACTATCGGCCACCATCCTAGAGACCACTGGCCACCACACACAGGACAACACCTTCAACATTGGAGACACCACACACGTCACAACATCGAGTAACCACACCCTTTCTCTCGCGTTATCATGAATATTTTAGGTCTCTGTTAGTTAAAAATTTATCTAGTTTTTATTATTATAATTTTATATTGTAAAAACAATCGTTTGAATGAATGAAGAAAAAATAGATATCTATATATCATATTGTTTAGCCCGACCCAAACCGGATAGGCGACCCGAACCGAATCGTTGAACCGAAAATTTTTAGTTTCATGACTTTGGTCAGTGTTACGCCCTGCTTGCGGCGCACATATAATGCATATATGTGTGAACCTCGGGTGGGCAAAATTGAAATTTCACTAATTTTGACGTTATTAGACTAATTGCGTGAAAATAACGTTAAAAATGTCGGAAGGTTAATCAAGGATCATGTGGTGGCGTTGATAGCCGAAAGACAATGGCACATGCACCAATCGGCCGGTGTGCCGATGGTTGAGTGTTATGTGCCTTATGTTTGTTAGATAGTAAATAATAGAGGGACTAAACTGTAAATGTTAGATAGTTCAGGGTTATAGTTGTAATATGTTCATATACATAAGCAGGAGTCATGAATGAGAACATTAGCTAATGATTTGAGAGTTTTATCTCCTCTTCTCTATGATTCTTCTTCTTCTC
Source organism: Bidens hawaiensis (assembly GCF_021521415.1). Lineage (NCBI taxonomy): Eukaryota > Viridiplantae > Streptophyta > Magnoliopsida > Asterales > Asteraceae > Bidens > Bidens hawaiensis. Next base: position 119,191 of record NW_027492587.1, read on the forward strand.
CGTCTTTAGCTCGTTTACCCGTTTTGATACCTAACAATGTTCAAAGCTTGATGCAAAACTACTATCGAGCCGGGGGTCTCACCGGAAGCAGCCTCTCTATTACAGTGGGGTAGAGGTAATGTTGTCTACATCTTACCCTCCTCAGACCCTACCATAGCTTTGCTATTGGTGGGATTTACTGAGTACGATGATGATGATGACTTCGGTCAGTGTTGTGACTAAACTCAAGCTTCGCCGCTGAATTCAGAAACCCCATAAAACCATAATTATGTTGTTAGACTCTCTCTAACGGGGCCTTAGAAGATAACCAAATATTGCGGCGGCCGGCGAGTTTGGGTTTTGGCAATCCAAGCATTTCTTTATCACGTGTACGGCATGGGCAACTGAGGCATTCCACACAATGGTCATGATTTTTTCTGACCGTGAACTTGACTGGACATGCAATCCTGGTTCTGGACGCATATGGGATACGGACAAGAGCGTCTGTGGGCTTGAGCCGGGATCATGGCAATGGGTTGACGGTAGTGAGGGGTGGTCAACGGTGGCCGAATGGGGACTCGTGAGTAAACCTTTATAGGAGCTTAAACTTACCATTAATCAAAATTTAAACTACATGTGAGGTACACTTAGTCGTGGTGTAGTTGGGGCACGTACTTATACAGGCTTTTATACAAGCCACATAAAAATGGCACATGTATATATAAGCTTAATTCGTATAACGGATGATGTTCATATGCTACATCAATCTTATACGGCCTGTATACAACATGTTTTGTAGAAAATTAAATTAATTAATTTGCTAGTAATAGGGGATACAAAATCTCATTTTTAAAGAGGTACAAAATGTAATTACTGTACCAGTACCATAACAAACTGAACCGATGATACTGACTGAATTATCACTACGTCACCAGCGCAACTTGTGAGTTTAATATATAATAGAACTAGTTGACACATTGAAAATTTAGGTTTCACTCATTTATCTTGAACAAACTTTTATTAATGGTCTGAACTTCGGCTTGTTTCAACTTTCAACAATCTTAAAACGGTTTATCTTATTTTACAGGTGGTGGAATATTTGGTCATTTTTCTGATTCAAAATTGGGAAGAAAAGGATCACTTACAATTGTATGCATTATGAACGTCATTTTTGGTCTAATGACATCACTCTCCCCAAATTACTGGACATATGTTCTCCTTCGCCTACTCACCGGCTTCAGCACTGGTGGAGTCGGTGTCTGCGCCTTCGTCCTCGCCACTGAACCAATAGGTCCCACCAAGCGTGGTATTGCTGGTATGTCATTGGGCATAGCTCTTCTCTCAGGCATGGCTTACATAGTCCGATCATGGCGCCTTCTTTACATTGCTTCTTCCATACCCTCCATCATTTTCCTTGTCTTCATGCTCCCTTTCATCTCTGAGTCCCCACGCTGGTACCTCATTCGCGGTCAAACCGATCAGGCTATGAAGATCATGCATGAGATCGCCAAATCAAATGGCAAACACCTCCCTGAAAATGTCCATATTGTCCTAGACAATGAAACCGAGAGTTGGGGACACAAAGGTATAGAAGCTGGAATGGATGAAAATGTCAAAGGGTCGGTTATGGACGTAATCAAGTCACCATTGCTGCGAAAACGTTTGCTTCTTCTTATGGGAATCAACTATACAGCCGCAGTCGTGTACTATGGGCTCAACTTAAATGCCACAAACCTTAAAACGAACCTCTATCTCAGTGTGCTACTAAATTCCATTGCAGAGATGCCAGCGTATCTTTTGACCGCAATCTTAATAGATAGGTTTGGGAGTAAACCGTTGGGAATTGGAACACAGTGGTTTAGTGGGATCTTTTGCATAATGGGTAGCTTGATGGGAAGCCAAGAGAACTGGAAGGTTATGAGGATGGTGTGTGGGATTTTGGGAATATTCGGGGTGGCTGGGACGTATAACTTGCTATTTGTATACGCGATGGAGTTGTTCCCAACGGTAGTTAGAAACGCAGCTCTTGGATGTGCAAAGCAAGTAGGACAACTTGGAAACATACTCGTACCTTTCGTGGTAGCTAAGAATGGCGATCTTTCGTTTATGGTTTTTGGGGCGTGTGGAATTGTGGTTGGGTTTCTTATGTTTTATCTACCGGAAACTTTAAACAAACCGCTATATGACACCATAAGCGGGGTGGCAGATGAAGAAAGCGAACGACTCACGGAAACAATATTGTATTAATTTGTTGAAAGATAATTCAGCTATATATGTTTGTAATAAGTTGTCCCACTTTGTTTTGTTGTTCAATTATAATTTCTACTTCGAAGTTTTATATAATTTACTATAAAACGATTACAATAAAGTGGCAGGCAAACGGGCAACAAGTTGTGCCGCAACCCCCTTTTGAACAGCAAAGCCAATCCTGCTAAAAACGAAGCTTTGGGACCTAGAAGCTGAAGAGGTTCCGTGTACGACGCGCTGAACCCTACTCAAAAATTTCACAGCCTCTGGAGCCAGAAAACCAAATGTATCAAAGGCAAATGGTAGAAAGACATGTTGATTATCTAAACAAGCTTTCTCGTGTTTAACAACTTTGCCCGATTCAACCTTCAACGCAGCCTGACCCACAACAAACCCACGGTCCCTGAGCCCAACAAGAGGAGACACTCCTGTAAGATCCAAACAGGCGTGTTTCCCCCCTGCCCACCCGAACACATGAATATCAGCTGGTCGTAAAGTAGACCTCCCTTCAATAGGATCCGTGAGAAAGTTAACAGGGGCCTCCTTTTTAGCAGAAATCCCTGCCCGTTTAAGAACATCACACAGAACATCCCTAACCAGATCATGTCTGTATTTAAAGCCAGACAATTCTTTGCAATGCACCGCATGGTCACCAAAAGAATCCAAACAGACCTTACGACAAATTGGGCAAGGTTCATCCGTCGGGAACATAGGGATCATTAACCGGTACTTAAGGATAGCCCGATACTCCAAACCTGACATACGTTGGCCTAATCCTTCAATGGGGATGGCCGTTAGAAAATCCTGAGCCCGAGGAGCCCGAAGGCATTCAAACACCGCCTTTTGGCGAGGGGATAGATCAAACTTCACTTCTAAACTCTTGACGATTCCACTAAATAAGGCACTCGCCACAACATGTTGGGCTTTAGGGGGGGCGGTGTCCTTATTAGAGAACCCGCTAAGATCAAAATCTGGAAGTGAAGTACGTAAACGATCCATCGCACACCCATAATCAGAGTCCAACCCATAAATATCACAACCCCGAAGAATATGGTCTTGCAAACACCACGACTGTGCTCTCGAAGCCACAAAAGCATATGTAGATACATCCTCGGCCGAACAGAGACCCAACCCCCCATAACGGATCGGAAGTGATGCCAACCTCCATTGGAGATCCCCAAAGAACGGACCTCCACAAACCACGATGTCCTCAATCGCCCTTCGAAGACCATTGTCAAATATAGAAACAGCTTCCCCCACATACATAGGTTGGCATGTTCTGAAACCGAACAAAAGCTTGGCGACTCCCATACATGAGCTAAGCAAAAGAAGCTCGCATTGAGGATCCCGAAGTCTTGGGAGACAGCTCATCAAAGCCTGTTTATCACAAAGGATATTTGAGAGGTTTGTTCTTACTCCGCCTCGATTTTTAGGACCTAAACGCCTCAAAGCGACCCACACTTCTAAAAATCCAATATGACAACCAGCTTTCCAAACAAAAATGTGTATCAAATTCGAAGTCTTAACCAAATGGCTAAAAAATGTTAATATTTGACATTATCATCCTTTTTCACATACCAACAGTCCCTAATCCATACTAAGCTGTCAATAGATAAACAAATAAACACAATAGACTAACCCCGCCCCGAACTTCAATCATCGGTCCAGTCTTCTAACAAAAATGTTTGTTGATAATGTATGAAGTATTACTTGTTTCATAAACATGCATATCAAGTTGCATCACTGACGGGCCCATGATCACTGTCTCCAAGAATCCCGTCTATCATTTTGTTGATTGAGTTCCCTCTAGCTTTAACTCCAATAGCCATAGCCGTTTTTAAATTAACAATTTCACCTAATTTAAACGATCCACCTGTCTTATCTTTGACAAAGATGACAGGCACTTCCCGAGACGAGGCCAGGATCGGTAGGTGCTTTGTAAGCCCCCGAGGATTACAGTCGGTTGCTATACGTATAGCCTGTGATACACAAAACAAATTAAGTTTTAAGTTACAGCTTTTTATAACCGTGAGAATTAGTTACTAGAAAACTCACACTACCTCCACCAATTAGGAGTGCTAAACAGGTCGTGTCAGTGGGTTGGTGAGTTGAACCCGAAAATCGTGTCAGACATACCAACCCGAACAGAACACGCATATTTGCAGCTTAACATGACCTGGGCCCATCTAACCCAATATTTTTTAATACTTTTTTAATCTTTTACATATGAACAGTCTAAAAGTACAGTTTTACAACAAAAATTACAAAAATATTACGTTTAAATTAGAAAGTTGATGTCAACTTCTCTTTCAACTTTTAAATTTTGGCATATATACTCAACCGTTTTATATTATTATATATCTATACTAACATTGGTGTTTGGGATTTTGTGCAGTGACTAGTAAACTTTCCCTTTTTTTAAATTGATTACAAAAGTTTTGTGTTTTAAAGTTACGCCGCAAAGGTTATTTTAATATGTTAAACTAGTATAGTTTTCATTTTAAAAAACTGACCACAAAATACATATATTTTGGACTTCAAAGTTTAGCCACAAAGTTTTTTATTTTTTAATTTTGATCTTTCAAAAAAGCTATATAGTGTTTAATTTTTTTCTCGACGTTCTGTATAAACTTTGGGATGAACTGAACCGATACCGACGTCACTTTCAAGGGATTAAAGGCAGTAAGCCAGTGAAAGCAGGGATTCGGATTACGCGTCAACAGAATTTTCAAGATCAAGCAGAAAAGAAAAAAAAAACAGTAACCTGCAATTGGATGGGAGGCTGTTTGGCATTACGACTGCTGTAGACAGCATTCTGCGGGGAAGAGCAAATAGATCCATGAGCTGGTGGCATTCGTTCTAGTACACGGGTGACGGGTCACGTCATTGACCCCAATTGCAAATTGTTGCTAATACGGAACAAGATTAAATCAACATAAATAAAATCCGGAAAGGATTATAAATAAATTAAAATAATAAATAAGTAGCAGTAAATAACACCTTGAGCCAAATTTTATGTGGTAAAGATTGATCTGCAAGTCTGGCTGACTTGATTTCCCTGGTCCAAAACAGAAAAGGTATTATCAGTTAGTATTAAAACCACTCAATGATCATTAAATTTTGTTGTATTTATTACCTTTGAATTGAGTTGAGAAGACGAAGACTTTCACCTTCATAAGAACTTAAATGAATGCACATAAGTATTAAGATTACAGTTAGTAAACATACATACGAGCTGAATCAACACTAAGTAAAATGGATACAAAATAAAATAGAAATTTACTTTGGTAGTTGAAGAATGTGGTCGGTCGGGGCTTTCTGAGGCACTGCCGAACTTTTGTTTCTGTTTTTAACCCGCATCTTGAACTGAGCAGTGAATTTGATGAAAACTTGCTTCAAGTAAATGTTAAAAAAAAAGAGGTGGAAAAAGCGAGAATTTTGGATCACAGGCAACACCTAAAGTAGTAATAGTTATGGATGAAAACTATCGGGTTTTGGTTGTGATTTCTAACATGTTTAACAAACAGCACGTGCTTGAGTTGACCTATATAGCGCCTTTAGAACTAGAGTAAATCTAAAAAAATTATAACAGGTCAACCAGCCAACGCGTTGAACCTATTAACAACTAGGCAACAGTTTGACTCGTTTGGATTAATGAGTTACACAATCTTAAGTGTGTTGGGTTAGGATTGATGTCTTTGACAAGAATAAAGATACGGTTTTGGGTGCGCCAACACAACCCACCAAACCAAAACCCGTTAGCCCGACACAATAGACACCCGTTTACTTAGTTGCAGACAACCTGTAACCTAACTCCCATAAGCAACTAAATTCGAAAAATCTTATATGTATTCTATTATAAACTGATAAGCCAACTAAATTCAGCAGCTTAAGTACAGATTCCAGAATAATAATAACAATGTTTTAGGTATTCAACAAAAGCCCTGATATCCGAACCCTTGACGTTTGCAATTTCAGGAAATTGAATAATACTTATATGGTACCAGGTTGAAGAAACACTAACCGGACCCCGGACAGATTACTGGTAACCTGGGGGTTGGATAGCTGTTTCCCACGAGGGGTTAGACCCTTGGAAGATGGTTCTTCTGATAACCTGCAAAACAGACACCGTGAGCTCGTCACTGAGAAGGGGGGGTTCCTCCTTGTGACCACCCTCCGGCGTGAGAATCAGACTAGATTGCTCTTTAAATATAAAAGTATATTAAGAGATTGCTAGAGCAGATATCAGGTATATTATGATGATATAAGATAATGTAATGTGTTCAGATGATCATACCATTTGGGGTATTTATAGCCGAAGGTAGGTTTCCAAGGAGGTATGGCCAGCTGCTACAGTGTTCCTGTTCATCAACAGTAGCCTACGCACGTGCCCTGCTGGTAGTTGGTGGGTAGGCAGCGGCTGATAGTGACCAGGCCTGCTGTGTACTATTCCTTTTCCACCAACTGCCGGCTATGCACGTGGTATGACAGTAGTTGGTGAGTAGGCAGCGGCTAATAGTGATACAGTACAGGAGCATGCTGCTCGCCATACTGTATCAGTGAGCTGTCGTATCTCTGATCAGATCTTTCGCCCATACCTCGTCAGGTACAGTAAAAGATCCTTCAGTATACGGACTGGCTTATTTGGGCGGGAGTATTCCCCCTCCCGCCTCTGTGCGGGATTGCTCCCGGCTTGGCTCGTTCCTTCAGGTGACACTGAATGATCGAGAGCTAAGTGCCTTGTGCGTGTAGCCATGCTGCGCGGGTGGCCTTCCCTAATGGCTTGTATCCGAGGCTGCGGGGACAGGCGGAGTCCTTCACCATTGGGAGGCATTTCCTGCGGGACCAGCTTGCGTACTGCGCGTAAGGACGTCACGTCTCTGAGCATGGTTGGTTCTGCGGATCCAGTTGGTCTCTGCGCAGACTTCCCTGTTTAAGGTTAGTCTTGCGGGTCCAACTGGGCTCTGCTGGGACCTACCTCTTCAAGTCCCCCCAGTCCAATGTTCTTCTCATGAGTGTTTAATAAAGTGAGGTGAACTTTTGGACTTGAGCAAAGGGTTTTGAAAAGGGTTTTGTAAGGTTTTCCATGGGGATTCTTTCCGCGGAAGTCCTTGTCACTTGCAGAAATGCCCGAGTTTCCTGCTTGGTCTTTGGGTATGATGCGGGTAGGTCTGTAACCTCCTCGCAAGTCAGGAGCATTGAGTCCCAGTTGTATGGATTTTCCATGAGGTTTTGGTAGTTTTGAACATAGTGATCAATTATGTTAAGACCACCAATTCCATCCTGGAGCTTCAAACAACGTAGTTCTCGACGTTCCCGCTATGCGGGGATGTTATTTCCGTATCCGCAAGCATTGCCCAGAAGATCCTTCTTGGTTTCAATTCCCAGCGGAGCGCTAGGTATGTGAAGGGTTTTGCCTTGACACTGTACCTGCGCTCGTCTTACGGTTACTTTACTTCCAAGGTATTCCTGGCGTCAATTCCCTGCGGGTGCTAGGTATGTGAAGGGTTTTGCCTGAACACTGTACCCGCAGCCGTCTTATAGTTACTTGGTTGCCGAGGTACTTGGCTTCAATTCTCTGCGGGTGCTCGGTATGTGAAGGGTTTTGCCTTTACACTGTACCCGCATCCGTCTTACGGTTACTTGTTTGCCAAGGTTTATTTGGCTTCAATTCCCTGCGGGTGCTAGGTATGTGAAGGGTTTTGCCTTTACACTGTACCCGCATCCGTCTTACGGTTACTTGTTTGCCAAGGTTTATTTGGCTTCAATTCCCTGCGGGTGCTAGGTATGTGAAGGGTTTTGCCTTTACACGGTACCCGCATCCGTCTTACGGTTACTTGTTTGCCAAGGGGTAAAGGGGTATTTTCCCGCTTACTTTTTAATATTTTCGAATTTTGAATTTTGAAATTCGAAAAGTTGGTGAAAAGATCAGAACAGTCCAAACCTCTGAAACGTCGTGCGACGGTTTCTTCTGACTGTGTCAGGACGTGCAGGAAGTTATGGTGACGTGACAGAACATGGTCATTCCAGTCGCTTTTTCAGGCGCGTGGGCGCGATTTTTCGGGCGCGTGGCCGCGAAATTACTGGCACACGTCCTTTCAACAGCTGTTGCCAGCTTGCTTTTTGCCACGTGTCATAGTTTCATTGCACATTCGATTTCTCTCTCCTCCGCATTAAATTCACCGCATTAATTGCGATTACTATATAAAGGGGGAGAGGGTTATTTGCAATTCACACTTTTCACTTCTTCTCTTCATCTTTAAGGCGATTTCCGGCGAATACTCCTTTATTCAATCGAGCATTCTCTCGAAATCGTTCTCTTCTCTCTGCAAGATGTCTTCTCGTGATGCTGAAGCTATAGCCGATGACAGGGGTACTGCTGGCGAGTGCCAGTGTGCTCTGCCCGGCGATCAGTACCGGTATGTTGTCAGGAAGTTCATGCTCGATCATCTCGAGCCTGAGTTTCCTGAATCCCACCAGACCGTGTACGATGCCCCCAGAGGCAAGATCGGGGTTTATGCTGCATTTTTTGTCTATGGGAATCTTAGATTCCCGTTGACAAAATTTGTTTACCGTGTCCTTGAGAGGCACGGTGTTCATTTGACCGAGCTGCACCCCATGGCGATCGCCAAGATTCGCCATTTTGAGTGGGTGTGCCGGATTTTGGGCATCGAGCCCCATGTGGACCGCCTGATGACCTTCTATACCTGGAGGTGCATCCAGGGGTGGTACACCTTGACGACCCGTATTAAGGGTCTGAAGATTTGCGACACCGAGCGCAGTCTTCGCGCGTGGAAGCAGGAATTCTTCTACATTTCTGCCCGCGCCATCCCCCTTGCCATGAAGTTTAAAAATGGCCAAGCGATACCGAGCCTTCACGCCCCCAACTACCAGGAGGCGGAATGGTTTTCGAAGATATCCCGGATCCAATCTCCGGTTTACCGGTTTGCGGAGTCCGGGATGGTCATGTTAGGGATGAGCCGGGTGTGGAAGGATGCGTCTCAGGTTCCCATCCTTCTCGAATACGGTTTGAACTCTATTCCCTATGGTACGTCTTGTCTTCCTTTTTGATACAAGTTTGTCTTCTAACTGTTTCTTTTCTTTCAGAGGGAAATAATTTGGAGTCGCTTCTGTTCCCGCGGGAAACCGACGGTCCCGCGCGGATGGGTACTCGTGCTCTGGACGAGGGCGAGTTGCCCATCCTGGAGCAAACGGCGGATCGTTTTGTGGAGGTCTATCCGCTGGGCCACGAGATCCTGAGCCACCGGCGGCCAGGTAAGGCGATATTCTTTCCTCAATCTCTCAATGCTGTACCCGCTGTTGGAATTCTTGACCTGTCTTCTTCTGAGGAATCCTCAGATGCTCCTCCATTGGTGCGGAAGAAGAAAGCTGCTGCCGGCGGGAAAGGGAAGGAGAAGGCCTCCACGGCTGGTCCGGTGGTTCTATCTGACTCGGAGTCAGATAGTGAAGAGGTGGCGGGGAAGCCCGGTGGTGAGAAGACCACTGTTCCGGAGGCTACGACCGTTACCTCCGGAGAACCAACGAAGACGACGGTGACCGGTACCAAGAGGCCGGCTCCATCGGGTTCCTCCCCGCCCGTCCGTACGTTCAGGGTCAAGAAAACCCGTAAGTACAATCATAATGTCTTTGCAGATTTATTACTTCTTAAATTTATCTAACACTTTCTTCTTTGTGCAGGCGTGGATGTTGACGCATTCCGTGGTGAAGCGCAGGGGAGTACCTCCCCGCCAATGACGGTAGGCTCGGTCAGCCTTCCTGAGGCGTCGACCCAGGCGCCTGCGCCTGCATCCGCTGGTCCAGTTGCTCGTTCCTTTGAGCCAACTGTTCCGGCCGAGATGACGTCACCGCCGGCCGTGAGTGCGATTTTTACAGCATCCTTCACGGAGCCGGCGGTTACTGCTGCTGCTGAGGAGGCGGCGACCGCGGCGGCGACCACAACGGCGACCACGGCGGCTGCCACCATGCCCGCGCCACCGGCACATACGGCCGGGCCATCAGGTACGCGCAGGGCTTCCCGCCGATCTTTGCCACCTTCCCGTCTGCCTGACCTGTTGGATGGATTTCCTTTAGGTTCAGGTGATGGGTTTGGCGGCTATCGGCCTGTCATTGACCCTACAGGTGCGTAGGGTTCCTTTCTTTTTCCCTTATGTTTTTTATCATCTTTTCCTTACTGCCTTTTTCTTTTGCAGTGTCGGATTCCAATGAAGTGTATGTTCCGCGATGGAACATACGCCGAGGAACAACCCTTCGTACCCCTGTGGAGTGCGTGGACTGGGCTCGCCACGCTGCTCCTCATGGTGCGTTGGGGGAAGCCATGGCTAGCTACCAGGAGGGTAGGCTAACCAATGAGCTTCCGGTTCTCCAAGCCCGGATGCAGCCGCGCGTCGAGCTGCTTTGTCGTGAAAACGACAAGTTGAAAGCAGCTCGCGCCAAGGACGTATCTGAGGCGCGTGCTCTTCGGGAGGAGAACCAACAGCTGGCGGCAGCTGCCGCCGACAAGGAGAAGGCCTTCAAGGCCCTCGAGGTTGAAGTTCAGGCGCGACTCGAGGCCCGCTCCAAGGCTGCCCAAGCTGTGAATGAACAGCTTCGGCTGGCCAGGGAGACTGCGCGAAACGCAACCGAGAGGGCTGCCAAGGCTGAAGCCGTTGCTGAGCCTTTGCGTGTGGAGAATGAGGAGCTCAAGGCCAAATTAGAGGCTCTCCAACGCGCTCATGATGCCTTGGCAATGGAAGATGCCAAGAAACTCCAGGAAATCCTGGACCAGAGGGGGGTGCTTGACCACACCGAGCGGAAACTTAAGGGCGTCGAAGAGGCTGCCGCAAAGGAAGTTTTACTTGCCAACCTTAACAAGAGCGAAGCCGAACGCGCCCATAACGAAGCTCAAGCTGCCCTCCAATGGCTTCTTCGAGAAGCGTTGCCTCAGGTATGTTTAGCTTTATCTTCTCGCTTTTCTTTTGTAAGAAAAGGTTCTAATACTTGTATATTTTCTTTGTAGGTTGTGCGTCGGGTCTTTTCAGAGACCTCTTACGATGATGCTATGACCGCAGCCCTCAACGCTTCTCATGAGGATGGGGAAAAGGCCGGCTTCCTGCTTGGTCTAGGGTTTGTTGAGAAAGGCGTCCCGCCTTCCAACTTCCCTTTGTTCGATGTGGATACCGAAGCCATTTATGACCAAGCATTGAACCAATACGCCGCCTTCCCGCATCCAGTGGTGGAAAAGGTGGACGAAGTAGCTGCTGCTGATGATGGGTTAGCTGTCCTCAAAGCGTTCCTCGAACCACCCCGTTCTTCTGACGGAGCGGGTCCAAGTGGAAGCGGCCCTGAAGCTTGATCCTGAAGATCCCTTCCCATCGCTAAGACTTGTATAGTTTTATTCTCTTAGGCGGGTAGTTACCCGGCCATTCTTGTAATATATTCTTGAAATATTAATCTTTTTGCGTATAAGATTGTTATTTCCTTCTTTGGGTTCCTTGCTTTATAAACTTATGACTTGCATACTTAGTTTAAATTAGCAATTTTCCAAGTGTTTAGAATAAGAACCTTTGAACGTGGTTAATGGGTTAAAGTTTCGCTTCCTCCTTCGTGATTGTGCGGGTAGAACCGTCACTTGCACTTGGTAGGATGGCTAAACTTTAACCTTCATCTGACCTGCGTGTAGGTTTTCCTTTTCGAAATTTCTAAGGCATTAAGATAAGTTAACCTTTGAACGTGGTTGATAATAGGAAGTTTTGCTTCCTCTTTCGTGATTGTGCAGGTAGAAACGTCACTTGCACTTAGTAGGATGGCAAAACTTTACCCATATCTGACCTGCGTGTAGGTTTTTCTCACCTTTTGAGGATAAGTTAACCTTTGAACGTGGTTGATAACAGGAAGTCTTGCTTCCTCTTTCGTGATTGTGCGGGTAGAACCGTCACTTGCACTTAGTAGGATGGCAAAACTTTACCCTTATCTGACCTGCGTGTAGGTTTTTCTCTCCTTTTGAGGATAAGTTAACCTTTGAACGTGGTTGATAATAGGTGTGAAGTTTTGCTTCCTCTTTCGTGATTGTGCGGGTAGAACCGTCACTTGCACTTAGTAGGATGGCAAAACTTTACCCATATCTGACCTGCGTGTAGGTTTTCCTCATCCTATGAGGATAAGTTAACCTTTGAACGTGGTTGATAATAGGTGTGAAGTTTTGCTTCCTCTTTCGTGATTGTGCGGGTAGAACCGTCACTTGCACTTAGTAGGATGGCAAAACTTTACCCTTATCTGACCTGCGTGTAGGTTTTTCTCTCCTTTTGAGGATAAGTTAACCTTTGAACGTGGTTGATAATAGGTGTGAAGTTTTGCTTCCTCTTTCGTGATTGTGCGGGTAGAACCGTCACTTGCACTTAGTAGGATGGCAAAACTTTACCCATATCTGACCTGCGTGTAGGTTTTCCTTTTCCTTTTTAAGAATTTTGTTTTGAACCGTTCGACGCGCGGTTGTCGATAGGTTAGTGTTCGGTTTCCTTTCATGATTCATGCGGATAGACTGGCACTTTCATTTAATAGGATAATTGAACTCTTCCCCTTCAACTGGCCTGCGTGAAGGTTTGTCAAGTTATTGGGTTCGTGCGGGTAGGACCGCCTTCCCACGCAACGACTTCATGTAATGTGAACGCCGTCACGAGTGTTGCATAGTTTAACCGTTCGACGCGCGGTTGTTGATAGGTTATTATTCAGTTTCCTTTAATGATTCATGCGGATAGACCGGCACTTTCATTTTTGGGTGCTGAACTTTTTCCCAAACTGACCTGCGTGAAGGTTTGTCACGTTATTGGGTTCGTGCGGGTAGGACCGCCTTCCCATGCAATGACTTCACGTAATTATGCGGTGAAAACCGGCATATTAGTGTTCAGAAAAGTATGAATGTAAAATCATCAGCTTCGATGTTCTTAAAGAGAATCATTTCCATTAGAAGTGGCTCTTGGCCTTTTCTTTACAAATTGGAATTGATTTACATGCAGACTGTGTAAATGAGCTCCCTTCCATGTTGGGATGGGAGTGCCATCGAGCCGATACGCACCTGGTTCGGGATCTCGTTCTTTACGCAGCATGTAGTCTCGATTTTGAAGCTGGAATTGATTCGTGTCTTCCCCAGCTGAGGTTCTATACGCACCTGCCTGCTCAGCCTTTATTGTGCCACGAGGTGCGCGAGCGTCCCATCTTTGACAAATGCTTCGACCATGTCCTTTACGTCTATGCATTCTTCAGTGTTGTGGCCTTTTGTCTTGTGGAAGTCACAGTATTTGCTCCGATCAGCATCGTGACGATGTCGGATTATTGGAGGCTTTGGCCATGGGAGCTCTTCAGTGGCGAATATCTCAGTGACGCTTTTGGTGAGTGGCGTCCATCTGGAGTTCCGGTGCGACCGTACATTATCCCTTCCGCCCACTCGATGTTGCAAGCCGGATGAGGTGTCAAAGTTTACCCTTGACTGCCAAATGCCTAGCTTTCGCTTTTTATTTAGTCTGGCGGTGAGGACGTTGTCTTCTCTCGTCTTCTGAGTGTAGAGGTTTGTGCTCTGTGGGAGATCTCTACCCAGTTGCTTCTCTGTTTCCGCATAGCGTTTTGCTGCTGTCATGATGCCATCCCATGTGGATGGCATGCCATCTTTACCCGTTAGGGTGCGGATGAGCTCTGGGTCATGTGCGCCCTGGATGAAGGCAGCGCGAACAAGATCTTCGCTGATATTGCCCAAACTTAGCTTCTTTGAGTTGAAGCGAGTGATGAAGTTTGGCAGAGATTCATCTTCCTCTCGTATGCATTTGAGGATTGTCCATTGCTCCTCGGTATACTTCCGTTGCTGGCTGAAGTGTTGGCTAAACTTCTGCTGGAAGTCTGCCCAGTCGTAGATGTGGTTGACCGGTAGGCGATCAAACCAAGCTCTAGCAGCCCCAACAAGCGTCATTTGGAACATGTAGCACCACGTGGGTTCCGTCCAATTGCTGACGGTTGCCCCCGCTATGAACCTGTTCAAATGATCGTCTGGATCAGATAAACCGTCATATGTGCCTATGTTGGGCATTTGTTTGGCACTCTTTGGGGCGATTGCTTCAGCAATGTCCCTTGCAAATTTGGACGTTCCTGCATTTGCAACGTTTGGTCTGAACGTTTTAGAGAAGTCTCGTGGACTTCCACCTGTGCTTTTTGGTTTGAAGGCTTGTCCAAAATGCCTTTTCGGTTGGGATTCCGTTTCCTTACGCTTCCCTTTTGCCCTATGGCGAGGGTTCGCGTCGGAGTCGGATTCCTCCGAGTCATCCTCCCAGTACTCGAATTCGTCGGCCTGTTGCACGGAACGCAAGCGTTCGTCCAACTCAGCCTGGAATTCCTTTTGTCGTGCCTCCGCCCATGCCTTAACTTCATCGAGAGTCTGGCGGGGGAGTCTTCGTTTCTCAAACTGGGTATGGTGGATCCCAGTAGGCGATCATTTACTGCACTTGCCCCAGCTTTGGTAAGTGGGTAGTGTTCGTAAAATTTACTTCACTTGCCCCGGCTTCGGAAGCCGGGGTAGTGTTCGTAAAAACTGTGTTGCCGGTATTCCCCCTAGTAGCTGGGGTTGTGGTTACCGGAATTTCTCTAACCATCTTTGTAGAAGTTTGAAAAAACTGGAGAAAAATAAAGTTCTAGCTTTATGCACGGATGGCGCCAATGAAGAAACACTAACCGGACCCCGGACAGATTACTGGTAACCTGGGGGTTGGATAGCTGTTTCCCACGAGGGGTTAGACCCTTGGAAGATGGTTCTTCTGATAACCTGCAAAACAGACACCGTGAGCTCGTCACTGAGAAGGGGGGGTTCCTCCTTGTGACCACCCTCCGGCGTGAGAATCAGACTAGATTGCTCTTTAAATATAAAAGTATATTAAGAGATTGCTAGAGCAGATATCAGGTATATTATGATGATATAAGATAATGTAATGTGTTCAGATGATCATACCATTTGGGGTATTTATAGCCGAAGGTAGGTTTCCAAGGAGGTATGGCCAGCTGCTACAGTGTTCCTGTTCATCAACAGTAGCCTACGCACGTGCCCTGCTGGTAGTTGGTGGGTAGGCAGCGGCTGATAGTGACCAGGCCTGCTGTGTACTATTCCTTTTCCACCAACTGCCGGCTATGCACGTGGTATGACAGTAGTTGGTGAGTAGGCAGCGGCTAATAGTGATACAGTACAGGAGCATGCTGCTCGCCATACTGTATCAGTGAGCTGTCGTATCTCTGATCAGATCTTTCGCCCATACCTCGTCAGGTACAGTAAAAGATCCTTCAGTATACGGACTGGCTTATTTGGGCGGGAGTATTCCCCCTCCCGCCTCTGTGCGGGATTGCTCCCGGCTTGGCTCGTTCCTTCAGGTGACACTGAATGATCGAGAGCTAAGTGCCTTGTGCGTGTAGCCATGCTGCGCGGGTGGCCTTCCCTAATGGCTTGTATCCGAGGCTGCGGGGACAGGCGGAGTCCTTCACCATTGGGAGGCATTTCCTGCGGGACCAGCTTGCGTACTGCGCGTAAGGACGTCACGTCTCTGAGCATGGTTGGTTCTGCGGATCCAGTTGGTCTCTGCGCAGACTTCCCTGTTTAAGGTTAGTCTTGCGGGTCCAACTGGGCTCTGCTGGGACCTACCTCTTCACAGGTGAATAAGTCGTACCTAAGACGTGGAATAAGCTAAGCAAGCGGCCGGTGGGGAGGTTAATAGCTGCTGAAACAAGGAGAATATAATATGCAGAATGAATAGTTCGTCCCTCACCCCCTACGTTTTTATAACTTGTCATTTTTTATATTACCATTTATTATTTTTTTTTTCATACCCGGGCCTGGAATTTCAAAAAGTTTCTCTCAAATGGTATAATTCTTGATTTTCGGGTTCTTCCGGCGTCCTTTTGAGAAACCCTCTTCCCGAATGTTGTAACAGGATAAAACTCCCGTTTTAGATTGGATTCAAACTTATAACCTCTCGAAAAAAGCCTACTTCTTATCTTCATTCATTGTTATAATTAACTGGGTTAGCACAAAAGGTTTTTTTTATATCAACATTTACTTAGTTTAATAAAAAAAATTAATCTCCTATGTTACATTCTACGTAATCTCGATATATATTAATTTTTTTGTTTTCTCAATATACCAATTGAGAAGCTTGAGATACAATCTTTAAATTTTAGACACTATAATACATTAGAAAAGTATTCGTATGATGTGGCGAGGAACATATAAACTTATAATTATTTTACATGTTAATTCTCTAAATTAAATAAAAAAGTTAAACAATACTATCAAATTAAAGAAATTAGCATACTTGTTTTCATAGGGTAATTTATTTAAATTTAAATATAAAGTAGTAAAATCTATGGTCCTTTAAAAATCGTAGAGGAAAGATTATTTGAAAATAAATTAATAGAGATACATGATTAAATATGATGAAGCAAAATTGTAAATATATATTTTAAATAACTAAAAGCTAAGTAAAGTTTAAGGTAAAAAAAAAACGCAAGACAAAAGACATTTATACCATTGCAGTAGATGTTGTACTATAAACTCTAAATCTTATAATTACTTAAAATTTTTAATTTCTTAACTTATTAAAAATGTATTATAGTAGTATAGATACATCACATCTCTAAAATTTGAAGATAAAGGTACAAATACTTTAATATGATTGTTTTAAGACCTTGTGAACAAGTTATATTTTATTTTAGACTAGAAAAATTGCTAATATTTTGTTTGATTTAGGACGGGATTTATTAATTGAAATTAACTTGAATACATCTACGTCCAAAGTCGACGACAAATAATCCTAAATCTAATGACTGAAATAATCAAGCTGTTTATAACTGAAGCCGAAACATCAGTTCTAGGTTCAATTTTTGTTCATCAAACTCCAAAACATCAATTCTAGGTTCAATTTATCGAACTTTTCTACCTTATGTTGTTCAAATTAGTTCTTGGATTTTGTTAATTGAATAAAAAAAGTGTAGTAAGGGTTTTATATGTTATCTTGTTGTATACTGAGAAATGAACGCATATAATAAGATAAGTTGATATAGAATGAATAGTCATCGTTTACGAAAAGAACACATCAACGCATGGTGACAATAATAAGCATGCCATACGATTGTAGCCTGATCCTTGATCAAGAGGAAACTACACTATCAACTTCTCTCTAAAATATAGATATTGTTTGCAACTTATACCAAGCTTGGTTGTAATCACATATACTTCTCGATTATCATCGATTAAAAGGAATCCCTGTTTTACAAAGACTACATGTGTTTGATTGTTGGAGTGGGTTGTGAACTTTTCTCTATTGCTTTTGCCATCTTCTCCCTATCTAAATGATTGCCATATGTGTATGTGATTATGTATATCACTAAAGAATGTTATGTTGTTACGTTTGTAAGAGATGAATCAAAGTACTGTTGCATGAATGATTACTTGAATTGATAAAAGAGATTGAACTTTAAAAGTTTATCGGAGTCTCTACGGTCAACCTATGATGAAACCAGACATCAACATAGTGGGTGTGCTATGATTAACTAATTATATTTAGAGAAATATGCAATTTGCCTCCCTAGGTAATATCGACGGGAGATGGATTGACCACTGAAAAAGAATTTGCGCATTATGTAACAATATGTTTGTTATAATGGTCACATGAGCCCCTGGTTGCACATATTGAGCCCCTGTTATTTGTTGACCGTTAGTTGACTGGTAGTTGACCGTTTGTGTCAAGGGCACTTTAGTAATTCGATAAATAATAATAATAATAATATATGTTAATAAGAGTTTTCTCTAATAATAATAACAATAATCTATAATAATAATAATAACAATAAGAAGAAGAACTCCATATTATCATCATCATCTCATAACCTTCAAACCCTTCATCGTCACCGTCGCCGTCGTCCATCGGAAAATGAACTCCACCACCAAACCCAAACACGAACAAACATCAACCAACATATTTATCATCCTCGTCTAGATTTAAACCCCTAACCACATGAGTTTTATACAAGAATTAAAAATATACATAAATCAAAGGGATTAGAAGCTACGTCGATGCCGACGGGGACGGATTATAAGCTACGGCGGCGGTGACGGGTTGCGGGTGAAGAAAATGGGTGGTGGTGATGAAGATGAAGATGAAGATGAAGATATGAGTAGTGGGTATGTTGATTTCCGGCAACATTCGTGATTTTCCGGCTACGGTGGTGGTGGTGTGGCGACGGAATGGTGGTGACGGCGGTGGTGATGGGTTACGGGTGAAGAAGATGAATGAAGAAGATATGAGTTTGTGTTTGAATGATGATGTTAATTTATGTGTTTGTATAAGATTTATGAGTTAGGGTTCTTAGACGGAGATGATGTTCTTGATTTTCTAGGGTTTGTGTTTGTGTTAGGGTTCTTGATGTTCTTGATTTTCTGGGTTTGTGTTCTTGATTTTCTGGGTTTGTGTTCTTGATGTTCTTGATGTGTTTGAATGTTGATGATGAAGATGAAAATGAAGGGTATAATGGTCATTTAACAATTATTAACACTGCAGTGAGCATTCTGACCATTATAACAAACATATTTTTACATAATGTGCAAATTCTTTTCCAGTGGTCAATCCATCTCCGCCGATATTACCCAGGGAGGCAAATTGCAGATTTCTCTTCTATTTATTCTTTTTAGTCAAATAATAATAATAACAACTATTATTATTAATATTACTATTACTACTTCATGTTATACTTATAATTATAATAATAATAATAATAATTATTATTGTTAATATTACTATTACTACTTCACGTTGGGCTTTGGACACTAGGAATATTGAGAGATGTCACAAAATATCTATGGACTATGATCAAGCGCCATTTCTTGGGTAAAGTCTCCCAACTATATTTGAAAATGAATTGGTTATCCATAAAGATAAAGAAAGCTTTCTTGTAGTTCCACTTCTTGCTCTAAAAATTAGGAAAGACTTGTCGGAAATAGTTGGCTTGGTCCGACCAAGAAAGACAGGGGACTCTTTAGGCATTGCTTGGGTCGAGTGAAGTAAATACTGGCTACCTAGAATATAAAGATCCCTCACTGCACACTTTAGATATAAGGAAACCCTTTAGTTTAGGAGTCAATCAGGCTAGCTCTAAAAAAACAATAGCCTTCGTATGATCCCTTTCTAGTACCCTATCTTGAGCAGGAAAGTGTTCAGTAGGAAAAGACTGGAAGAAATGGGATTCGAACCCATGCATGATGCAATCTTCTTGTATGTCGATTTAGCAAACCAATGCCTTAAACCCTTGTGCTATCCCCCCCATGATCAGATCAGATAGCCCTTTGGGCAACCAACCATTTCGCTCTATCATTTCTTCTTTCTTTCCTAGCCTACTAAACTATTTTGGAAGGGCTACCGTTATATACGCAATTAAGAAAGGATGCCGAATCATCCACCGAATCCTATGTTTCATCCTAGTTTATTTGATGTGTCTACCTGTTTTTCAGTCAGCATCATGATTCGGTTCGTGTTCAGTGAGCCCTTCGCCCTCAGCTAGTAGCCTTCTTAGCCTTAACAGCTAAAGCATCCGGGAACAGTAGAAGAATCTGGAGTTAATGACCTTTTGATTGTCCCTTCGATTGATTGTATAGTATCTCAAAACACACAATGTCAAAAAGCTTCCCCTCACTTTTCTATTGAAAAATAAAATGTATATTTTCACTCAAAAAAACCAAAATTTATGACAAACGGGATATTCGTTGACTGAGAATTCGTCAATGATTCTTGGATTTGAATCTAAAATTTGGTTTGCCAAACGACATAAGAAAATACAAATTGATACATACTTGATTTATCATTTTCTTGATTTATTCTTTTGAATCAAAAATCTTTATCAAATTCCATTATAACAAAAATGATAAGTATATGTAAACCCCATAACGAAAATTGTTACACGGATACTAAATTGGCTATTTAGAGTATGTTGCCTATAAATAAAAAAATGAAGGGAATTTTTTGTAACAAAAAAAGGCTCGGGTGGGTATTGACCGGGATAACGGCCAACGGAGAGACTTTATTTCATTTTTTACTTTGATGATTATATTCTTATTTGTCTTTAGTTTTAACTTAATTCTTTGACTTAATTTCAGTTTGGACTGCTAGGGGCTCCGTTCGTCCGGACTAGTGGCTGGCTCGGGCTACTTTTATCCAATGGGGGCAGCGTACGGAGTACCCGGCGTTACTTAGTCGGTCGTTCCAAAAAGAAAAAATTTTAGGTTGAAAAACTTTTATTTGGAGAATATTTCTCTCACAAATCTTTGACTAGTCTCTATAAAAAATTTAGTTTTATGATAATCTAGTTAATTACTAAAAGCTTTGAGTTAATTTAAACTAGTTTATTTACAAAAAGAAAAAAACATTTAAGAGTGATTATATTACATCTTTGGCTTTTATTCAACGCATCTATATTTAGCATTAGTTGCTTCTTCGTGAAGGGTGTTCACTTTTGTTTTTTACACTTAAAATTAACCTTTGAAAAACTATCCAAAGACATTTTTATTTCTTACTAAAGCTTCATTGAGTTTGGGACTTAGGGGTTTAATTTATCTAGTTTAATCAAGTCAGGAACCATTTCAAATCGACTAGAAAATAACTGAATTAAGCTCGGTGTACGTCAAGTTTAGCAAGCTATCTGTACATAATTTTGGGTTAAGATCGGGTATTTGAATCATGGGCATTAAATGTTGCGAGTCTTTTAATATGTCCGTCAATATAACTTTTGTACTAATTGATTAAGTCTTGTCAAGTACTCAAGTTTTGCAAAAATCAAATGAGTCTATTAATTCCAACTTTAACTAACTATTAACTTTCTTAAGCAATTAGAGTCAAGCTGAGCTCAAAAGTATCAATAGACCGAGCTCAAGAAGAGTTTAGTATTTTGAATTTATAACGAGTCAACGTATGACTTTTCTAAATTAAGTTTCAAAAAACTTGGAAGGGTAATAAAATGAATACGTATCATTGTTGACTTTTTGTGTGGTTAAATGACTTAAATCTATTTCCAACAATTCTTTAAAAATCGAATAACATTTTATTGCTATATTACTTTTAACAATAAATTATGATATAGAATTTTATTAACCTCAATTTGAATCTAGTATTGCTAAAGCATTTTTAAATAAATTTATATATTTTTATGATATGTGATTGTATAACATGATGCGTAATTATGTGATTATATAACTTGGAATGTGATTATATAAAATTATACATAGTTATATATGGACTTTCATGCCTAAAAATATGGTAGGTGACGACTATATGTACGTCATACATAATTACAAAACATACAATATGTGATTATATAACATGGTACGTGATTATGTAACATGTTACGCAGTAATATATAAATATTTATTGTCCTCACCTGAAATACATGTGCCGCATTTTGTGTGTTCTTACACTTTGCGTCATTTTTACCATCTCTACATAAACTACAATGTATACATAACACAAACCATGTATAAAACATACAATATGTGATTATATAACATGGTATGTGATTATGTAACATGTTACGCAGTAATATATAAATATTTATTGTCCTCACCTGAAATACATGTGCCGCATTTTGTGTGTTCTTACACTTTGCGCATTTTTACCATCTCTACATAAACTACAATGTATACATAACACAAACCATGTATAAGAGTATCTAGAGTATAATTGTATAAACGTTCTAGAATAGTCTTTATTCATAGAGTGAAGAGTATACACAAAGATATATTAAGGAAGTGTTTGTGTGAGCTTTTAAAACGTGCTTATTTGCTTGTTTACTTGTTGAAAAGTAAAATGTGTTTGACGAAGCTCCTCCAATAGCTTCAAATTGGAGCTTTTTAAAAGTTGTTTTTGCTTTTCAAAAAACAGATAACCAAAAAACAATTTTAAAAACCCATCCTAAACACCTAACACAAGATATCTTGGCTTGTTTCAACCCTACATTTGGTTCGGGTTCAATCAAAGGGATTTTACAATCCGGTACGATTAGGTTTCAAAACCGGGTTCAACTCCAAATCCTGTTTTTAGCACGCCTCCAATTACACCCATAAATGAGATTACTGACAATAGAAGCAATGAACGATTTTGGTCCATGGGCCACAAAAGGACACAATCAAACCTTCCCACCCCATGTTACTTGTCAAACTATTTGCGGACCCATTATTCTTTTTCAAACACACATATGATTGGGTTAAAAGCCTATAATTGCGTAAACATTCACCAATACGCTGTTTAGTATTCTATGTTTAGTGATTCTTGTATGAACCATTTATTGGAAATTCATTTCTATTTGTTTAGTTAATAAGCAAACATCATTACCAACAAAAGTTAATTATTTTGTTAAATGAATAAATATAAACATATGTTCAGCTCGATTGTGCTTGTGAACATTTATTTATGTTCGTCCACTCACATTTATTTCATTCATATTTGTTGATTTATGTTCATTCTTTAACATATTTAGTATTAAATATACATTACTTATTAGAGAGGAAGGGGCACCTATATGGGTAGGGTATATGGGTTCCAAACCACATGGCAACACCACCCCACACCATGTGGGCAAGGTGTATGGCTTCATTTCATGGCAAATGTTTGCCACACAAAATTGATTCATTTTTGACCATTTAAGAATTAAAACGAATTAATAAATTTCTAGGGTACTTGTGGGTAGGTCTTGCTAGTAACTTTGTGGTTTGTGGGTAATTAAGGGTAGAAGTGAAATGGCAGTACGTGATTGATCAGCGCATGGGTAATACATGAGTGCCCCTTCCCCTCTTAGAAATACTAAATAGCCTATCACGAATTAACTCGTCACCCAAATTAAGTTCTAGAACCAAGCATCGGATAATCTACTAATGAATTGACCGAATGAACAACACGTTATTCTTTTTAGGTATATTGGTTTTAAATATTTTCAACTTTAATCTTTTGGTTGTTAGTCCCAACTAATGAAATTGTTGATAACAGTCCCATTTTTTAACATGTTTGCTTCCCATGCTCCACGCCTAACGGAAGTGTAACTTCGGTAGTCACCGGTTGCCAGAAAAACGTTTTTCATCAACTAGGGTTCCGACGACCTCAATAATTGAGGTTTTTACTAAAAGATCTAAGGTTTTTCCGGCAGCCGGGGACTAACAGAGTTATGCTTCTATTAGTAACGGACTGTTGAAAGCAAACATGCTAATTGGTGAGACTGTTAACATCCATTTCGTTAACTAGGACCGACAAATTGACAATGATCAAAATGTGAGTTGTGAATTTGGGATATTTAAAACTAGACAGAATTACAGAAATTGTTCTTTATCTTTACTCCAAATTTCACTCGTGGTCCTTTATCTTCAAAATTGATGTTTTTTTTGTCCTTTACGTTTCAGAATCTTACAATGTTTGTCCTTTAGCCCTAACTCTGTTAAATTTCATCGTTAAGTTGGGTCATGTGCAGCTCATGTGAGGGCATAACAGTAATATCACCCTTTTTTTATTTTCTTTTACTTTTAAACAAATAAAATTAAAATATTTGTATACATATTATATTACGAATAATTTAATCCCAAACACAAAAACCAAACCACCGTCTCCCACCACCACTACATCCAACAACACCACTGCCGGCCACCACAACTGTAGCCACCACCATCATCGACAACCACAGCAAGGAAGCTTGAACTAATGACAACGAGTCTGGAACGAATGGCAAGGAAGCTTGAACATAAGCTTTTACGGCAAACCCTAGCAGCGGCGGGTAAGGTTCTGCCGTGTGCCGCTTTTCCGTCAAGAGTTGTGCAACTTTGGCATTTTTCAATTGATTTTTGTGCATACACCACACCGTAGACAAGTGGATTTGTAACTCCTCACCTCATTTCTCTCCGTCGGCAAGTGGATGGAAATGTTTCGGACGACGGGGATGGTTGCTCGAATCTAAGGCTTCTTGATTGAAACACCAGATCTGGGGTTTCACTCGGAATAACGCAACACCACCTTCATCCACTGCCATCACCGTCTTCTCCGGCGAGCCACCCCCACCATCTTCTCTGGAGAGCCACCATACACCATTTTCTCTCTCTCTCTCTCCCGGCCACCAACACTGCCACCACCACCGTCATCCGACCAAAATGAAACCCAAATCAAAATCCATTCAGCATATTCCGGTAAATCGGAACCCTAACAGAAGCCCATTCATCGTCTTCGGCCAAATCGGAACACTAATCAAAGCTCCATTAAAGTATTACGACTCGATTTTCTTGAAAACCCAAACTTTCGTCGCGATTTAATTGCTCGCATAATAACACTCCTTGGGGTTATGCTGTTTCAGGTAAATCGCAGATGTTGACGGGTGTGTGTTGAAGGGAGTTAGAATTTCAGGTAAATCCTGACAGTGAGGGTGGAGCTTCCCATGGCTTCATCTTATATCAAAAGGGCTTGAATACTAATGAGAGGAGAGGCAGAGACGGTGGTCGGAGGTTGGATGATGGTGTGGTGTGGTGTGGGTGGTGGTCTTGGTGATGGTGCTTAAACAGGAGAAAGAAGAAGAGTGAGAGAAAGGGAGTTAGAGAGAGAGAATAAACGGTGAAACATTTTTCTTTTTTTAAAATGATTTTTTAAACCAATAGGTAAAATGACTAATTTGCCCTCATGTGCTGTGCACATGACCAAAGTTAACGAGAAAAACTAACTGGGTTTGGGCTAAAGGACAAACGGTGAAACATTTTGAAACGTAAAACACAAATATTGTTACTTTTAAAGATAAAGGACATCCACTGAAATTGAGTGCAAAGATAAAGGATAATTTCTGTAATTATGTCTTAAAACTAATATACTTTTTTTTTAATATAATTCATGTATGTTTGTTTAAGTTAATTTATGTAGAAAATAAATGAACAAAAACAAACACAATCATGTTCTAAATAAACGGAAACAAACAAGAAAATCCTTATTACTAGCTGTATTTGGATTTTTTTAACTTCATATCCAACACCCCTTGTCCCATACACATTTCTTTTGCTATAAACATATCTCTACTTGTATTCGTGTGACTTGGTTTGTAGTTTAATTCGTGTTAGATTTTACAGGTCGTATGTTATGTGCCTACGTTTAAGTTTTAGGTTTGGGAGATAGATAATAATCGAAGGTGTTTAGGTTGTATATATGTTTTAGGTTGGGGACACATGTAGTGGTTCGAGAGTGATAGTACGTGCTGATATTGATGGTGGTCCGGCATTGATGATGAGGTTCTAGAAGGTGGTTCAACGGTGAGTCGGTGAGGATGCCAATGCATTAGACAATAATATTGTTACATAAGCAAAGTTATATTGACCAGTCAAACAAGTGATCGATCAGTCAAAACACTAAGTTAATAGTTAATACTTAAAACGTTGTGAGAATATCAAAATAACTCTTCAATTCAAACATTTATTGGCATCTATTTCAAAGTTATCATATGTAAATTTATAGTTGAACTTATGATACATGAACATGGGTTGATTGTATGATTGGTTGGAGATAATGGAATGAAAGAGGAATGAAATGGGAGAAGGAATGGAATGAAATGGATCATTACCATTCATTTGTCTTGTTTGGTTAACCTATGGGAAAGAAATGAATCATAAGTTAATATTATTTGGTATCCAAAAAAATTATAGGAATGAAATATAAATAATAAAAACATTTTTTTCTCAGAGTAAGTTATTTTACAAAAAAAAATGGTGGTGGCGACGATGGTGGTGGTGGCGGTCAGGTACCAAGGGCGGTGGTTACGGTGGTGGTGGTGGTGGTCAAGCGATGGTAGCATTGGTAGTGATGGCGATGGTAGGATGGTGGCGACGATAATTGAGATCAGGTGGTGGCGGCGGTGGTCAAGCGATGGTAGCATTGGTAGTGATGGCGACGGTGGTTGAGGTCAGGTGGTGGTGGCGGTGAAAGTCAGGCGGCGACGGTGACAATGGTTGCGGTGGTTACGGTGGAAATGGTAGCGGTGGTTACGGTGACAATGGTGGCGGCAGCGGCGTGGTGGCGGTGGTAGCGCTAATGGTAAGGTGGTGGTGGTGACGACGGTGGTGGTGGTGGTGGTGGCGTCGGAGGTGGTGGCGAAGGTGGTGGTGGATACGGCGAAGGTGGCGGCAGGTGGTGGTGGCTATGGTAGTGGTGGTGGTTGATGTTGTTAGGTGGTGATGTTGTTAAGAAAGTATGGTGAATGAGGAATGGAATGAAAAAAAATAAGGGGAGTAGGAATAAATGGTTTTGATGGAATGAGATTCCATGTGTAATGGATGATTCCATTCCATTAAGCAACCAAATACCATATTTTTCATTCCCAAACAATGAATCATTTCATTCCCTCTTTGATTACAAACGCTACCTAAATCTTTAAATATAGCACTTGCTATTATAGCAATAAAATACTTAGAGTAGGTGAGTAAATTCTTTATTTTTTATAAACTAACACAATCATGTTCTTAATAGGTTCTTTATATTTTTAATAAATGAACATAAACTACAAACATAAGGATTTTCTAGTTTACGTTCATTTATTAGAGTTGAGTGAGATTGGAAACCGGTCAGATCCACGTATAAGTTAAATGGGTAGACACGGTTGGGCAGGAAAATGAGAAGGGCTAGAAATATGCAAGTGTCCTAGTTACCCTTCTATTAGATAATATATAGATTATAGAAGTATAGATAAAGATATAGATGTATATAAATAAAAATACAAAAATAAATAACGAGTTCAGTTTAGATGGTCAAATCCAAGTTTCAACACAAACCGAATCATCAAAAATGAACCGTAAACCAAGCATTAGGATCCGAAACCGACTGACTCGTTTCAGCTTGAAAGGTTTGATCTGTTAAAGCAATTTTTTAACACCTTACGTTAAACAAAAGGTTAAAATTATATAGGTAATTCTAATTTGGGAAAATTCCCAAAATGGCCCTTTTAGGAGAGAGAAAATTAAAAATAACCCTAAATTTCAACATATTCCCAAAATAACCCATCAAATTTGGACTGAGAAGACGAGATCTGAAAAAATCCTCCGGCCAATAAAATTTAGACAAGTGTCAAAATCCGACGGGATTTTTAAAAATATTGGGGGACCAGTCCATATTTCCTATTAAAAGTTCTTGAAATTAAACAGTCTTTTCCGACGGTTTCTAATGTTTCCTAACGGGTCCCCACAACTTCCAAAAAAATGGGAAAATGTGCCTTCAAATTCAGTCTTTCAAGACGCATTTAGGGTGAATTTGTACCAACAAGATCATAAATTTATAAATATTGAGGGTGAATTTATAAAGTTGAACTAAAATTTATATTCCAAAGCGTTCTTGCCAGACGGGTTATTTAAGTTTCTTATCTCGACCCTATATATTTTGAACTCATGGAAAAATGTGCCATTAAATTTTGTCTTTCAAAACACTTACTTGAAAAATTTGAACTAAGGGGATCATATTTTTGAAAATATTAAGGTACCCGTATATATTCTTCACAAAATCTTAATATTAAAAAGTTGTCTTGCCAGGCGGGTTATTTAAATTTCTTATTTCGACCCTATATTTTTAAATTCATGGAAAAATGTGCCATTAAACTTTGTCTTTCAAGACACTTACTTGAAATTTTTAAACTAAGGGAATCATATTTTTTAAAATATTAAGGTACCCGTTCATATATTCATAAAAGCAATTATTTCATGAATAACAAATGCCAATACTTGTCCAAGGCAAGGGCTACACTTGGGTAAATAGGAATTACACTTATTGTGAAAGAGACATATAATAATAACACACCAATAAAGTAATAAATAACATATATATTTTGATTTAAATATTGGTTTCCAGAGGTTTTGTTCTCAGTCGAAGCACAATAAACAAATAATACTTTAATCGTAATAATTGCAGTTTGAAGTTTGAACCGATCTTTAAAGCCAGAAAACCGGGTAAAAAAAGACACCCGTGAACACTTTGTTCTGACCCCCAATCAAATCAAATATTGTTGCTGGAATCAATCAAACAAAGATTAATTTAATTTAATTTATTCAATCATTCATGAATCTAATTATGATGATTTTAGAGAACAAGAATTCAAAATTTACATTGGTATAATCACCCCCTACCTGATTGATCAACAAACAAACAATTTCTTGAAAAAAAAAAAAAAACCTAAATAATAAATTGCAAAGTTAAACCCAATTTCTTTTTCTTCTTCTCCTACATTTGAGCTTCAAATCCATACTCCTTTCTGGACCTGTTTTTTATTTTCAACACATCTGCACCACAAATCATTTAATTAAATTATTAATAATCTTATGTTATTTACGTTATCAAAACCAGCTGGAATTCAGGCGGATTTTATTATATTATCATAATTAATTACAATTAAATCAACAATCTCTCAAAATTGAAACCGGATCTGTCTGGATTCTAAAATTAATTCAACAAAAAAATTCAAAAAAAAAGAAAGAATCAAATTTGTACGGAATTCACAGATCTACCTTCCGATTTACAATCCGGTGGATCTTCAAACAACGACAAAGACAACTGCTTATGCGCAAGCCCAATGTCAAACAAAATAAGCCCAGATTTCGGATCGTCAACAATAATATCCTTCACCGGGAGCCACAGAAACAACTCCTCCTGAGACAAACCCTCAACGCCGGTGAGACTGCCATGAGTGAGATTAGCTCTGACGGTACTCTCGTAAAACGCCATGGTGTCGAATTTCGTTAAACATGGGCCTCGTAAGAACACTTCCAACAGGCCTGTGTCGTACAGAGTGAACGACTCGACTTCTTTTGGGAACAGGCCCACCGGCAGGCCTTTGCTTTTGAGGAGATCGTGGATTGATGATTCGGTTACGGATTCGGATACTGGAGATGGGTTTGATTTGTTTGATTGAAGAAGGTGAAGAAACACACAGAGTAGAGTGAGGATGAGTGTGTGTTTGTGTTTGTGCCGTAATGTTGCCATTTATGATGATAATGTGAGGGAACAAGAGGGTTTAGTTTGTTTTAGGGTGTGTTGGGATACATGGGTTTTTAAAGGGTGTCATGGGGTTTTACGAAAATGTCCCTTGTGTGCTGCTCACGTGTCAGACTCGAACAGGTTTTTTGGTTAAAAGTAACTGACTTTTTAGTTATTACATTAAAGTAAATTTTTCTTTTTTTTAATAGTTTTGAAAATTGTTTTTAACTATTATTATTCAATACTTTTAAATATGTTTTTACACTAATTTTGATGTTATTTTACTAATCTCATTAAAATAATGTTAATTGTGGCGGAAGGTTAATCAGGCATCATGTGGTGGCGATGATAGCTGAAAGACAGGGTACATGCACCAATCGCCCGATGGTTGAGTGTTATGTGCATCATGTCAAAGGCTTGATGCAAAACCACTATCGAGCCGAGGGTCTTACCGGAAGCAACCACTCTATTCCTAAAGAGTAGAGGTAAAGTTGTCTACATCTTATCCTCCTCATACCCTACCATAACTTTGCTATTGGTGAGATATACTGAGTACGATGATGATGATGATTCAAGACTCCTATATATGTTAGATACCGAGGCTGATCGATGTGGAGTAACAATGATGGTGGGGGCGGTAAGTTTTTCACACTTGAAAGGGTGAAGGAGGGGGTACCACTATGGCGCTATAGGGACGTGGCCTTAGAGCACCCGTGTTGTTTCATAACTGATAGTTTAGAAGGGAATAACCTCTACCCAGTGGCGGATCTAGACTTAAAACATAAAGGTAGCGCTCAAGGAAAATTTCCACAAATTTCATACAATGTTAACGAAACAAATTTAAAAAACACGGCAACAAATAAATTTAAATTAATCGGGTTAACGAACCAACAATGGCGGATCTAGGTTGGGCTGTAAATTTCTCCTCTTCGATTTTTGAAAACTTGAAATTAGGCCATTACATCTTCTTCATTTACTTTATCAAACACTTCTCTTTCGACCGCACAAATTAAAGCATTGTTCAACTCATCACCCATTAGATTGCACAAATTCGTCTTGATAAGCTTCATTTTAGAAAAACATCTTTCAACGGTTGTAGTTGCAACCGGTAAAACCAACACTAGCTTCAATATTTGACAAACCAAAGGAAAAGTTGTGTACTTTCCTATTTCCACCATTACACGTGCAAGATCACTCTTTACACCCAGTTTTGCAAATTTATCATCTTCCTTTAAAGTGTAATAAAAGGTCGTAAGATCACCAGAAATACACCCTATTTCTTCATTAGTAAAATCATTTAGATATATCTCTGAAAGCTACTGTCATTATGATATGTCAAACTTAGAAAATGAATAACAATGATTTGAACCCGACATATTTTCTAACAAACTAGCTGAGACATCACTAAATCTATTTCCAAGTTCTTGAATTTGTATATCCACTCATGTTAAAAACTTTAACCTTAAAATGATGTCGAATAGTAATGATATTCATTTGGTTTATTTGATTACCATCACTTTTCGTCATATCTAACATCTTAATCTTATTTTTTTTTTCACAAAAAGATGTCACTTTTGCCAACATCTTGTCAAATCCGTTTTATCTTAGATTATTCAATGCTCGATTTTTCCTGCTTATCTACTTAGATGCTTCTAACAAATCTTGACTTTTTTTAAAGATGTTTTAATAGAGCATTTGTGAGGCCTAAAATTTCTTCCCACAAGTGTATATAAAACAGAAATTCAAGTTTCTTAAAATATGATAGAATACCTTTCGTATTAGCTCGTTGTTGTACGCTCTCTCCATCTAATTTAATATATATATATATATATATATATATATATATATATATATAGGTATTGGATCATTTCAGAAGTTCTTTTACAGCGAGAAGTGCGAGAAGTGAAGGTGTAACTCCATTAATCCCTAATTTTACTCCCTTTCTTATGTGTAGGTGCGTTGTGTAGGTGCATATGTATGTGTGTAGGTACGTATGTTTGTATATGTGTACGTATGTTTGTATATGTGTATATATGTTTGTATGTGTGTAGGTACATAGGTTTGAATGATATAGGTACATTTATATGTTTATAGGTTGGTTTGAATGTGTAATTAAGACATAAATACAACCAACCTACATATATGTATGTAACATCATATGAAAGTGAGTGAAATTAGGGATTAATAGAGTTATACATTCATTTCTCGCACTTCTATATATAAGTACCTCAACAACTTCCGGGAATAATATTAACAAACTTGTGATTGTTCTATGATGATTCTATGATGAGAACCCTATCGCGTGTCTCCGCCTCATGCAAGGTAAACCTCTTGGTTTAATCATTTTCCTGTTTTAATCTCACCCAGATGAATTTTGTTTTCCACACTCTCTCTCTTTTAACTCCAACATCATATCTTTTCTTTTGCAAGAAGCACAAACTGTATTAACACCCATGCCAAGAGATTCATAAAATTCTTTAGCACAAGTATGTTTTTTAAAGCAACCACAATCACTAATTGATGTTGATGAGCAAATCAATGTATGTACTGTGCTGATGGATTATCTCTTAAAATCAAAGGTTTTAATCCATTAAACTTTCCTCGCGTGTTGCTTGCACCATCATAACCTTGACCCCTGACCCGTGCAAACAATTATAAACTATAAGATACATATATTTTATTAAAGTTTTTGAAACAAAAGTATGAAACATATTACTTATTTGATCAATGCTCAACTGGTTATTTGATAATAAAGACACGATGGCTTCTTACGAATTGCAGAAGATGCATTATTTACGTGAGCAACTCCAATTAAACTCTCTTTAACAACTCTGCATTTATCAACATATCTCACAACTACATCAATTTGTTCTTTTAGAGACATGTCACTAGACTCATCGGCTAACAACCCAAACACATCATCATTAATTTCTTCACAAAGCATTTTGGTCGATAATCTTTTTGTTGTATTGATGGAGCTGTCAACTTATTATTCTTTTTGCATTCCCTAAACAATACTTACCAATATCCGGGTTGTTCTCACAAATCAACTATAAAACCGCAAGCAAGAGACATTTAGAAAAAGAGTCTTCAGTTCATTATGACCACGAAATGATAAACTATTTTCTTACAAGAATATAGAACTACGAACAAAACCCAATAATCGATACAAATTTGCAATCTTTTCTTCATTTCTACGCTTGGTGACATTCGCCTCATAGGATTGCTTTTGGTTCAAAAGATTGCCACATTTTTGCATCGAATTATTATGAACACCATTAACTTCCCCAATATGTTCCTTTAAGGCACCCGGTTTACTCCAATTACAAAAGCCTCCACTAACAAAAGTCTCTCTTCCACCTTGATTACCAACACTTCCATTAAACAAGTAACAAGATAAGCAATATGGTTTTTCTTGTTTAGTGCTATACTCCAACTAATCATATTTTTCAAACCATTTGACATTAAAACGACTCTAGCCACTACAATAGTTTGTCCATTTAAAGTCATGACTTCGTGGTTGAAAAGCCTTTTTAACAATATATGCTCTTCGTATGTCATCTATTTGATTGGGTTGATAACTAGCCATAGGTGGTCTATCAGCGGGATCCGAAGGAAGATCATCCAAATTGATTTTTGAACGTATTGAAGGACTTGAAGCCGAAGGAATTTTTGAACTTGGACCGATATCTTCATTTTCTTGCAAATCATCAACCATATTTAAACTTGAAGTTGGAATATTTAAACTTGGTGATGAACCGGAACCGGTGTCATCATTTTCTTTTCTTTGACGTTTAAAAATGTTGATAATAAGAGGCTGTTTACTCATTTATAAAGTTCCCTAAACAAATTTGAACCAAAAACCTAATATCAATTCCAATTAACACATAAAACTAAAAGCTAAATACTTAATCAATTCCAATTTAAACATAACCCTAAATACCCAATCAATTCCAATTTAAACATAAACCCTAAATCCCAAATTAATTCCAATTTAAACATAACTCTAAATCCCTAAATACAACAAATCTTACCGGAAGGATGGAGAGGCCGGAGGTGGAGTGGCCAGAAAAATGGTTGGTGGTGGAGGTGGCGGCAGGTAGCAGGCTAGCGACAGCTGTGGTGACTGGTTCGTGGTGATCTGGTGGACAGTGGTGGTGTTTTGTGACCAGTAGGTTGTGTTCACAATTTCTGAATGTGAAGATCGGTCTTTTTTTACTATTGTTAAATAAAAGGATTATTTGGGTTGGTTTTTTGGTTTGGACTTTATAATTAAGTGGACTTTTTTTTGGGTTTATGTATTAAATTGGTTGAGATTAAAATACATGGGGGTAACGTTATTTATTCCAGGGGTAACGAAACACGAAAACTAACCAAAATTTTTTTACACTACCGGTGAGACGTTGACCTCCTCCTAAGGTATATCCGCCACTGCCTCTACCAAGTAAGCTATACTCACATTGTATTTTTTAGATAAACTATAAAGCGATAAAAGTATACAATAATTTTAAAAATATTTATAACTAACCATAAGTGTTGAATCTATTACGATACTCATGTAAATGAGCCGAGTTACTAGTGGGTTATTTGAGATTTAACACGATAAAGATTCCAAATGATTCATGTAAAATTTTGATATTGACCCCTGTAGATTTTTTAGACGACCACCATAAAAGTTCAAGGCCAATGTTGACAAAATGTAAAATGAAAACTTTTATAAATGTAATTATATAATAGTAATATGAATGATTTATCAATTAAAATTTGTTTTATACTCATTTTTTAAGTCAAATACCCAACGCAGTTAATCTCTACCCAATTTTTTAAGCATTCGCATTCCTTTCTTTATCTTCAAACTTATAATCACACTACAAATCACTATATTTTATACTTTTTTAATTAAATAATAGTTTTTATACATTTATTATTATCTCTACTTCACTTATAATCACTTTAAAAAATTATTAAAAAACTAATAGGATTGAACACAATCTTATTAAAAGTAACATTTTATCTCTTATCCACTCACAAATCACAATCACATCCTAAATTATGAAAACCCACCTATAGAAAATGCTAAAAGGGTTGTGAAGGCAGTACCCAATTATATCAATCTCTACAATTTTTAAGCTTGATATTCAACCCAATCCACATTTAATCTGATTCAAAATTAAGTAGGGTCCAAACTTAATTTGTTTGAAACAGGTAAACCTTTGACTGTAGACCTGACCTCTAACCTCACCATCAATTGCTCAGGCTACAACTTGCTGGTTGCCGACTGCGATCGCCCGCCCTCAGCCTGTCCCGACATCCCTTTTGTCCAAACTCTAGTCCACATTAGATATGTTATCTTTAATTGTGCATTTCTTATGACTTCTTATTTACCTTTTTAAGTTATATGATATTTTGTTTAAGAATATTTTTTTTATATGACTTGACCAGATTTGACTCGACCCGAATAACTGAATCGGATCGAAAAAAAATTATATAACTGAGTAACGACTCAAAAAATTTTCGACCCCTGTGAGAGAACATCCGAGTCCACCACTACTTGAGCCTATATGTATATGCCCGGATAATAAGCAACCCCAACTATAGTGTCATATAGCCACCTTGATTAAGCTTTTAAGACTAAACAAGCTTATTATTTATATAGCAACCTTGTTATATATAAACAAGCTTATATATAACACTCTTGTAGACAAAATAAACAAACGCAAGGTCATTTTCGTTTTCCTATAAAATATTAATATACGAAAGTGATAAAAGGTAAACTTAAATATAAGTTAAATGATTTCAAATAATTTGATAGAATAAACAGAAGTAGGGCTCCTTTTTAGTAGTAGTCAAAATTGTGGGAAAGGGCCTTTATTATTAAAACTGTACAAGTATGGTACGAGAGTCACTGAGAGTGTGCCAATTTAATGAGTGAATTAAGAAACAAAGGGGGGTTATAATGAAGATGAATATAAGTGAGAGGTTCTTTTATGTAAATATATCGAATGGGGCTGAGTCAACTCAGTTGCTATGTAGAGACCATGATCATTGATTATCTTCGACAAAGACGGAGAACCAAATGATTACTTGTTAATTATTGATCATAATATACGGTGTTTTACATAATTAAGTATGGTTAGCGTGACACAGAGTAGGGTACCGTGTTTATGTCCCCATGCATTTATTTTTTACATGCTTAACCATTTTTTAAAAAGGTGTACTATTGGTAGATTTTTATTTGTTTATTTATTTATTATTATTTTTAAAACTAGATGTGATACACTAACCCTTTTTTCTATTTCACACCCTAAGGTTGTTCGCTTGGAAGGGGGCAACGTTCCCTTCAGAGTGTCATATCACTATCACGCAATGACAAATGTTGCTTAGGATCTGGGGTGGCCCCGGCTCCCCCTGTTTTTTACATAGTAGTGTAAATTTACCCGTTTTCATCCGAAATATTTTATACTTAGTGTAAATTTACCATTTTTCGTCCGAAATCTTTTATACGTAGTGTAAATTTAGCCGTTTTCGGCCAAATTCTTTTATACGTGGTGTAAATTTAACCATTTTCGGCCGAAATCTTTTATACGTAGTGTAAAATTTAGTCGTTTTCGGCTGAAAATTTTTATACATAGTGTAAAATTTAGCAATTTTCGGCCGAAATTTTTTATACGTATTGTAAATTTAATTGTTTTTACCCGAAAATTTGAGTCCGCACCTCTTTGTTTGTGAAATTTTGTATACATTTTTAGTCTGAACCCCCCGGTGTCTTAATCCAAGCTTCGCCACTACCATCACGTATGTTTGTTGCCCATCTTCATAATATCCCACTGTGGTTTGATGCCTCGTTATATGTGTGTGTGTGTGTGGGTGGGGGGGGGGGGGGGAGAGAGAAGTTGGATGATCCCACCTCAGCCCTCAACGTCGCATTTCTTCACAATGTTCTGAAGAGTTGTCTTCTAGTGGCGGTATATTTTTGTTAATAAACGCTTACTATCCCATTGTTTTAAGAATGGTAATCACTTGATGTTTCCAACCGAGGTAGTTGTCTCCGTCCAATAAAACTGAGATTAAACTTGCCAATGTTGCTTGGTTATAATTTTGATTTGGTGGTGAATTTATGTCAGCTAATTAAGTACTTGTTTTAGCCCTTGATACCAGCGATGATGCCAAAGAAGGCGGGTTGGGATTTGATGTATTAATCGACTAGGATAACCAGGGCCACAAATACTAAGTAATCTAAAACTCATTATTAAAACCAACTTATTTGATCTAAAAGCAAACATGCGCAAAACATTTAGGTGGTGTTTGTTTTTCTAAAAAAGGTCTTTGCATGCTCTTGTCTGCGCTGCTGCGTAGACCACACGTAGACATTGCCATATGCATATTATTTGTTTTTCGAACATGTTTCATTAAAAAACGTATGTGCGAACTCTTCTTAGTGCAATTTGGCTCATCCACTTATAAGATCTTATAAGGTATGTGGAGGGTTAAACACCACCACCTACCAACACCCACTGTCCACCACTACCACCATCACCCACCATTCGCCACCGACACCGTCCACCACCACCACCCACCGTCTACCCCCACCACAACTCGCCACCGTCACCGTCCACCACCACCATGTCACACCCCGAAAATCTTAATTTAAACAGCGGAACTGATGAAGGCCCAAGCATTGACGAACATGTCATGTTATATTTGGAGGCCCATGATCGTGTCTCCAAATGTGGCCCACGAAAACGGGCATAACTTGGCCCACGAAGCTCCGTTTCAGGCCTATTACCAGTCAAATCGAAGCTTGAGACGAGGAGCCCATTATGACAAACAGCCAACGGCGGTTTGGCCCCTGTCCGAAGCCCAAAAACGCCTCCTAAATAAAGGAGGCAAACTAACGAAAGTTGAACTTTGACCAAGTCATTTAGGTGGTGGCAGACTAACGAAAGTTGAACTTTATTTAACCATCAGAGTCAATACACGATTTTTATTTAAATTACAAGTCTAACATAAAGTCAACATTTTTCGTTCAAACACACGTCACTATTTTCCGCGATCTTCACGAAGCTTCAATACTTCATTTATCTACCTGAAAAGCATATTAAAATTAAAAACGTTTGCCAACACGAATGTTGGTGAGTTCTCTTATTTTACAAAAATGTCTGATATATATGTGTGTGTGTGTGTGTGTATATATTGATACTGTTGAAACGAGCAAAGAATACAATAAGTGTATGACTATCAAAATTGATAACTCGAAACTTACCAAAATCAAAATATTCCCACTTTTTAATCCAACACGATTGGAAGTGGGGGGCGTCACTCCGATAGATCTACCAACATTTCTATGTCATTACTAATTCGGTTAATAGTTATTTAGTCAAATTGATTCATCCCACTTGAACACGGTTTATAAAATAAAATGCTTTTAGAACTTTAATAAAATAAATAAAAAGAATGTTCCCCCAAAAACATTTATAAAACATTTCTTTAATTAAAAGCGGGGGGGTTTTAGAGAAACTCACAGTCGTAGTTGTTGTACAAAATCTCGTTTTTTATATTAGTACATGTTTGTTATTATATATAAAATAATCCGGTTTATAATTGACTTGTTGACAACCTTTATTTATTTAGTCTTAGTTCAGGTGACCATACAAGCACATAATTCCCTATATAACAATTAGCAATTAAGCATGACACTGTTTTCGTTAATAATTGTTTTATTAACTATTATATTATGTATTTAAAAAATAGATAAGTAAATAATAAAACAAAATAAAATATAGAGTTTCAGTTGCTGGAAAGTTTTTAAGAAAATATAATTAGAAACTTATAATTTGCTTTAGTCGGTTTATGTCGGTTTTATCGGTTTTACGTTTAAAAGCGAACCGATCAACTTTTCGTACAAAACTTTATTTTTAAATCTTTGAAAGCACTTGTTATATAAGTATTAGTTAAGTTTTATGAGTTCTTTTATAAAAATACTTTATTTTTCATTTTAGTTGTTATTTTCTTAAAATAACAACTTTTAACGTTTTCGTGTCGGTTTTTCACGACACGAACCGTCTAGGATCAAGTCTTACTATCTTGTACTCTTTTTATACATTAGCTTATGTTATGTATAAGTATTTTATGACTTTAGGGGCCTGTTCTAAAACAGTCCCTAAAAACTTATGTCGGTTCATGTTAAAAGTTGAACTTTCCGACTGTTAATGTTACCGATAAGCTATTTAAGTCATATTACCAAAACCAAATTATTTTATACATCAAATATGCACAAAATAACATGTAATTCACTATTATGTTCGAGTTTAAATCATATAGAAAAATATACACACCAA
This sequence comes from Bidens hawaiensis, assembly GCF_021521415.1. Lineage (NCBI taxonomy): Eukaryota > Viridiplantae > Streptophyta > Magnoliopsida > Asterales > Asteraceae > Bidens > Bidens hawaiensis. The sequence goes on from NW_027492587.1 coordinate 157,784, forward strand.
ACGGAATTTTAACGAGGCATGCTCAAGCCTTAACTACTAGTTTTTAGCAACGAGTGAATGTGTTATTTCTAACATGTTAATATAATGTTCAGACAACAATATTTCTAGATTGTAAAAATTTATAATATTGTCCTATTTGCTTATATAACATCATCTAAAGTAATCGCATTCCCAGCATTAATAACAAAAGTTTCTAATAATAGTAACTTTTCTGAATAAAATAATGTTATTTAATTCAAAATTTCAAGTAATCTCATTTAACTAGTTTGAGAGGGTTTCATGCAACCTATTATGCTATTTGATTTTAGAATTTTCTATTAACCAAGTTACCAAGGGTGTTTACTATTGAAATCCAACCATATATCATTCATATATTCATGTATGCAATAATCAATTAAGCCATTAGACAAGTTTTAATCTAAATCCACAAGAAAGTTTCCTTTATTAGTAATCAACAACCTATGACAATCTAACTTTGAATCTTGTCTTAGACTAGCAAGCTATGAAATTTTAACATGAACCTATCATTAGTATTAATTTCAAGTTACATTAATCTTTTTAACAATCATCAATTTATACAAGTACTCAAATAAATTCTCAAATTGCAAGTTCAATATATGAATAATCATTTATCAATTTTCATCTAATTCCATTTTAACTCTAGAAAATCAACCATTATCAATTATTCATTTTTCATATTATAACTATATCAAGCAATCATTTGAACACTAGTTAAATAAAAATCTATTTTTACGTCAAAATCCATTTATCAATTTTCAAGATCATCAATAATTTCAAGTCCGGATGTTTAACATTATCACCCCCCACACACACTCACGTCATATTCACACACACACACACACACACATTTTCACCATTATTATTATTATTATTATTATTATTATTATTATTATTATTTCATCCTAACACTTTGTTTAGATTATTAATCATTAACTCAAAATTAAACTTCCAATCTTAGAATCTAGATTTTTACCTTGTATTTGGGTGGAGAATAAAAAGAAGAAAACGATGGCTTCCTAATCCTCTTTCCAAGTCCCCTAATCCATCCTTGATTCCTAGTTCTTGAGTATTCTTGTTAGGATGAGAGAGAATGAAAATGGTGATGTTAGAGGGGTGGCCAACGGTGGTTGAGAGAGAGCAAGAGAAAATGGGTTTTTTGTTATGTGTTCTTGGGTTTACTAATATCTTATGGATTTTACATGATGTGGATCATTGATTGTGGTGTAGTGAAAGTAGCAAAGTGATGGTGGTGTGAAAAGGTGGTGGTGGTCGTGGGTTTAAAGAGGAAGTGAGAAAGAGTAGGCTTGTGAGGTGTAAGGTAGATTTGAAAGGTGGAATGGGTTTAGTATATACAACACACACTCTAGGTTTATAGGTAATGATGAGAAGATGGTTTACAAGTAAATTATGGGTGTGTGAGGATGAGGTGATCGGTTTGATGGGGGAAAAGATGGAGATATTTTTGGATTAAGGTGGTAATTAAACAAAGTCTTGAGTTTTTGGTTTAATGTATCAGAATTCTAGATAAGCAGTCGGAGTTTCGAATAATTTTTATCAAACTTTAAACGAAATCAAACTCCTGACAACATAAGCTAAAGAATTTTTTTTTAAATAGTTGGTGTCGGGTTCTTATAGTGTTTGCTACTGGCTCTGGATTACTTATTTTCTAATTTTCGTGATCCGAGCCGTCTAAAATTAAAGTTATAACTAATTACTAATATTTTCATAAACGTTTTAATTTTTTGAGTTGTTCCTGACACGTATGGACTTCTTTCAGTTTTTAAATTGTTGCCAACGGTCATTTCGCGTAGTGTTCGTTACGCGACAAATTTAAACTTTTTTGGACATTTAGTAATATATTTCTCATAACTTTACAAATCTAGACTTTAAACAAAGATACTTTTATTCACATAATTATTTTATTTCACAATCATGGTTACATTAGTTGCTATTTTTTGTCGATTGTCACACACCACCACCCACTGTCCGTCACCACCACCCACTGTCACCCTCTACCACCATTGTCCAACACCACCATTGTCCACCACCACCACCACCACCGTCCACCACTAGGGCTAGCATATCGTGTATACCCGTACACGATAAGACACGAACACGAAAACTTATCGTGTACCTGTATCACAAACCCCGAACACGAACCTATTAATTCTAGGTATGCACGATAAGACACAAACCCGTCGGAGAATCAGAGAAGGGTGCGCGGTTCGGTGGCCAATGGCGTCGCTGCAACTACGAGGAGACACAAATGCTGAGAACCGAATGGCTGCGACTATTGGAGTTGTGGAGGGAAACTATCGGATTACTGGAGATCCAGAGATGAAGAATTGGAGAAGCGTTTGTGCGCCGTCTTCTTGATGTTGGATTGAAATGATGTGCACCGTGTTCAATTATTTGGTATAAAAATTTAGTGTTAACTATTTAGGGTATATAACATATTATATTATTATATATTTTTATTTATAAAAATCTAATTAGGTACTAACGGGCACTTAATAGGTAAACGAGTATTTTACTGTTTAGACACGAAAATTAAAAGGCCGATTCGTGTCTTCCTGTTTAGTACACGAAACTTGTTAAGACCATACCCGATAATTGTTAAAGTCGTGTATGTCCGTGTCGTGTATTCGTGTCTAGATTTCCAACTCTATCCACCACCACCGCCGCCACCACCCACTGTTCATACACAACCACCAATTTATTTTAGCAGTCTACAGACGGTAAAAACCGTCTTTTTCTTGCAGAAGGTTTGGTCCACCTCTTCTTCTACATATGTCTTCAGTAGTTGTCCGTAGATTGCATATATTTTAACTCTGAAAAAACAAACAATACCTTTAAAGTGTTTACATAATTTAAAGAAGATGGTAAAAGCTAAGGTGTTAAAATAACTCAAGCAACCATTGTCATAAACAAACAACCTTTTGTCGCTTAAATAACACACCTCATAACTTCAAATCTGATGTGGACATGAGAGAGGTTGGTTCAAAAGACATATCCCGCCTCCTATAGCATCAATGTCTTTTGGACGGATTGGATAGGGATGATGGGACAAAGCTACCATGGGTTAGATTTATGACTTATTGGGAAGTCTTTGTCAAGTTAAAAATAGTCGAGTGAGAGTGATTATTGGATGTAGAGTTGTAAACGAACCAAACCAAATTGAACAAGGACTTGTTTATATTTGCCTGTTAAGCTTTTAGTGAACAGTTCACGAATAGCTTGTCGAATGAAATTTCTTGTTCGTGTTCGTTTGTTAAGTATATGAACTTTTTCGTGAACCATTCATAACACAATCACGGAAATATATCTTAAAAAATAAATAAATGTTATTTCTCCTTTAATCAAACGTAGTAGGCCTCCTTTTGTAAACCGACTCCCTTTCCTAACAACAACCCACTTTAACCACTAGTCCAGTAAGCCTAAATTCATTAATGAAATATCACTTAAGCCCAACTAAACATTTAACTTTTGTCCATCGTTGATTTTCCTTGATCTTCTATATTTGTTTTTTCACTGTTCGTTTGCCCCATCAAGATTTAATTCAAGGCCCAACATTATTGGCAAATAATCCATTTCCAACTATATTGACAAATAACAATTCTAACTTAATACTTGGCTGATGGTGGTCCAAATTAAATGTGTATTTGTTTACAACGGTAGCGACTAACAAAACTCTAATGCCATTAGTTGTAGGTCCCCGGAAAAACGTTTTAGGCAGAAAAATTCACATTTTTCGCTGAACAACTCAATTTTTTAGACACAAACCTCTTTGTAACTTTAGATCAGACCTTCATGAACATTTTCCTAGTAAAACCCCAATTGTTGTGGTCGCTAGATCCCCAAAACCACCGTTGGAGGCAATTGATGATGCTCAAGTGGTGGTGGCAATTGGTTGGTGGAGGTGGTGTCCCCGTTGAGTTTTCCACTACAAAATGCTAGGTTTCCGGTCAAAAAAGTTTTTCCGGTTACCTGCAACTAACGGTGTTGGAGATCTGTTAGTTGCGAGTCGTTGTAAACAAATACACATTTAGTTGGAAGCGTCACCAACCAAGTGTTAAGTTGAGATTATTATTTGCCAGTAGGGCATAATTGGGATAATAAAACCCAGTTTTCCTTTATAATAAGGCAGTCGTTGGCCTAGCACTTTGCTTTGAGACACCGCTGTCATCAAATATATAACTCGATCGTTTAACTCGTTGTCTCTATAATCAACTGCATCATAATTGCATAGATCACCGACATCTATGATATAAACTAATAAAGTACTGATTCACGTGAATTTGCAATAAAATGCGGTTAAAATGTGGACTTTTTATATGTAAATATATGTAGAAAATTAAGCATATCATTCTTGGTGAAGACTAATAGCTGACACAAACACAAGTGCAAACATAATGTCTCGCTTTAATGTAGTCGAATACATGAGTGAACCGTCATACATACATCTATACAAAGTTTCTAGTGGCAAACATAATGTTTGCTATTACGTTTAAGATCACAGATAAGTTTTCGGGTATAGTGAAACTGATTATGATTATCAACAGTAAAACAAATCACTTTGTAGGGTAGCTTTTGATCAAGAAGACCGATTCTAACTAACTTTGTATTTAGGGGTTATTTTAAGGTTTATTAGATTTTAATAATCCTATGCTTGACCTATTAACCGGAATTCGTCATAACTTAGGAAATGTTCATAGACAGTCATTACTTTAAACGTATTTTTCTCTAGCGATCCTATACTAAATGAACGCAAACCTCGCTACTTTTTTTTAATGACGTGGACCGCTTATGTGACAAAAACATTTCATATTAACACTCGATTGAAGCCCTAAAAAAAACTAATCGGGTTAACTTTCAGTTAACTTGACCTACATTTCCAATGGTTTCGGTTATGTTCGTACGACACCAAAACTAAAACAAAAAACTTGCATATTTAAAGCAAATTGTCACACCCCAACCTACGATAGAAATTCCAGGGCGCGAACTGATTGCTCACAGCTCACAATGTACTATCATACTATTTAAATAGGGATTACTCCATAAAATAAAATAGTAACCAAGTTTCAATTTTGTTCCAATCAAGTGACCGATGTAAAGTTTTGTTCTATTTAGGTCACTTAACCTTTATTTAGTGTTTCAATCCTATATATTTGACCAGGATATGGGGTTATCTAGGTAAAGTAACACATGTTAACTTAAGAGAAGTGCAAAGTAAACATCTTTGAAGTTAAGAGGAGTCCATAGTAAACACCTGCTAACTTAAGAGGAGTGCATAATAAACACTTGTTAACTTAAGAGGAGTTCATAATTAACGCCTATTAACTTAAATGAAAGTGTAAAGCAAACACCTGGTAACTTAAGAGGAGTGCACCGTAAACACTTGTTAACTTAAGAGGAGTGTAAAGTAAACACCTGGTAACTTAAGAGGAGTGCATGTAAACACTTGTTACTTAAGAGGAGTGCATAATAAACCTAGATAACCTGTTATCCAGGTCAAATATCTAGGATTAAAACACTAACTTATGGTTAAGACCTAAATAGAAAAAAAACTTTACACTAGTGACCTGATTGAAACAAAAGCTAAAACTTGGTTAATATTCTATGGAGTTGATCCAATTTAAATATGATAATATCTAATTTATTTATCTAATTCAAAATTTCAATCAAGCACACCATGTTTAAACAAATTACAAAACAATTTCAAATAAACCAAACATCTAAAATGCTAAAATCAAACACAATAGTCTTTTTATTAAAGTAACGTATGGTATCTCTAAATGATTTTTCACCTTAGCTTCAAACCAGATGATAACTTGCATATGCGTACAAAATGATATAAATTTTTCAACACGAAGTTGAGTGAGAAAGTCACCAGTTTTGATATAGTCATAATATATATATATATTATATATATATATATATATATATATATATATCAAAGAGCAAAACTGATATTGTGGGTATAAAATAATCAAACCATGAGCAAATAAAGGGTGTCAGTTTACTATGCCTCACGAACACGGGCTATGGCTACTATGACAAAATAAATGTGAATAAGGGTGTCGGTTGACCATGCCTCACCAACACAGGCTATGGATACTATAATGTGATTATGATGGACCTCTCTGATTGCGATAAAATAAAACAAATAAACAAGTAGCAATTAATCATTCAATTGATGAACACACAATGTACACAGTTTGCTAGAGCGTATATAATGTAATATATAAATACTAGTAGGTACGCAAATGTCCCAAAAACGTTTGAAATCAATAAAATGAGGGGAATGACTTCTCACCTTGACGATTAAGCGAATAAACCGAGAGAAAAATAAACGAGCAAAGTTAAAACGATGAGTGTTCTAACCCAAACAGACCTGAGACTTATAAAAAATATAATAGAGTCAAAACCAATAACATAGCCGCTGGAATCAATCCAAACGGATGTAGAGAACTCTGGTTATGAGATTTTCAGTAAATAAGCGAGTTGGTACTGACCAGAATCCAAACAGCGATTCGGGTGTCGGGTTTTGGTCAGTACACTCAAAATCACAAAATAAACATAAAAGTCTTCTGGCCTGAAAGCTAATTTTGTCCAAAAGATAGTGAAATCAAATAGTCAAATATTTTGACTATTATGCCCTAAAACGAACCGGGATCAAATTGACCACCGAGACTCCTCAATCCCAGAAATTGATTGAGGGATTTTTTTATTTGAATGAAAACAAATGAAATCACAAAAGACAACTTACACAAAAGATGAAATGAACAATGAGAAAACACGAGCCAAAGAGTATTGAAGCACCAAAGTCAACCGAAGATTACACATCTTGAAAGAAATCATCAATGGAAACACCATGTCACGAAATTGGTGATGGAGGCATAGGTTTGCAGAGATATTTAGGGTTTTGGTGACTAGGGTTTTATGAAAAACAGTTGTTTACGAAGTAATCGAGCAATAAATGACTAAATCTAGCCTTTTAACAACCAAAATTCGTTTTTAATATTAGAGGATTGAATATGTACATGTTATAATATCATATGACTTATTTTGGGTTTTAAGTTTCGTTAATTAGGTCGGTTTAGGGAAGATTTCACATTAACAAAAGAATAAACGAGTAAAACGAAATGAATATGCTGCATGTACTTTACCGCGCTACGCGGCCACAAAAAAGAAGGTCTCCCCGTGTGACTCGGCGTGGGTAATTTTCAACATAGTTTCAAAATTGTAAAGTTTGGTCCATGAACTTTATAACATACCATTCTTAGCATTTTTAAGCGATTTTAAAAGTTTCTAAGGGGTGCTTAACAAGTGCAAAAATTATGAAAATGTAAAATAAGTTATACCAAGTTAAACACTAATAAATACAAATTTTTATTAATACAAAAAAACTCAAAATATATTCCCGAGTTGAATAAACAAATACGAATTCAAATAAGAAAAAATCTGAGATGTTTCATTCTCCCATACTTTTGAGAATTTCATCCCGAAATTAGAGAAAACTAAAACAAATAGAGTGTTAAAATAATTAAATTTTAAGGAAAAGTAAAGGTAGTGATTCATTTATCATATTTGAAAGTATTGAATAAAGAATGTTTACTTTTTAAATAATCCGGTGTTATTAGTTAGGGTGTGTTTGGGATTCCTTATTTTCCTCTCCTTATAACTTATGATGGTTGAATAAGTTCTTTTTGTGTTAACAAAGTGTTTGGGAACCCATAAGGCCTTTTCCATTTCTCCTTATCAACAAAGCTAAAACAAGGGTTTTCAATAAGTTGGAGTTTGCTAACTTATCATCTTATAGGATTAGAATACTCATTACACCCTTCCAAGTTCCATTCCCCCATTGCTAAATTATATCCCTTTTGGTCATTTAAATCAATAAGTTAAACCAAACACTTTAAAAAAACAACTTATTATCTTATGTTAATCCAAAGACTTTTTTGAAAACTCCTTATTAAAAAACCATAAGACCTTTTAAACTTATCACAAAAAGGCCTTTTTACCTTAAATAAGGAATCCCAAACACCCCTAAATATTATGAGAAGTTGTTGGAATATTTAATTAATCGATATATATATATATATATATATATATAAGCATGGTAAATGACTTTTTGGAATATATATATATAAGCATGGTAAATGACTTTTAACCATATTAACTATTTTTTTTAAAAAAATTAACATGAAAGTGGAACATCCTTAAAATGTAGTGAGGAGCATGATTAAGTTACAAATAATAAAAAATAAAAAATATTTCAATTAAGTTAAATTATAATTAAGGTGTGAATTTTAATGAATTTTTATAACATATTTTTTAATAAATGTTATAACTTTGATTTTTAAAAAAAATAAATTGCGTATACCTTTATTATATTGAATATAAACCATAATAAACATTTTAAATTATGTACAAACCAACATGTGACGTTAACATAAACCCAATTCATTGTATTTGTATAAAAGTAAAATTAATAAATTAATATAGTATTGAAATTATGTAAATAATTGATAAAAACGACATTATAGGTTTCAATATCCTAAATGATTTTCGGAAAGCGAAAATAGTGGGATGAGATTTAAACAGATTTTTTGGTTTAATATTTTGAATTCCCTTTAATTAAGTAATTTGTCTTATAAGACGTATTAACTTAAATATATTTAAATATATAAATAAGTATAAATGAAGTCATAAAACATACATTTCTGAAACATTTTGGTCTGAGTTATGAAATAAAATACTGAAAACTAAATATTGATTTTCTTATTGCTAAAATTCTTTATACTACACAAATAAATAATATAAATAAATGACATATAGTTCATATAGTAAATCCTTATACATATGAATTATAATTTCATTTGCAATTTTTTGTGTGTGTTTTCCAAGGTGTTTTCTCTCTACCCCTCATTCCCCTCGGCTCTCCCCAAACCGTCCATCAGTTCTATTTGTGTGAATCGATGCATGATCAATCTGGATTGGTTCTACTAATCCTATTTTGATCTATCATTCTTTCCGCTGTCAATCGATTATGATGTGTTCATAATTGTTACCCAGATCGTTTTCTTTTCTGGAGATAGACAACCGGTGTTGGGGGATTCGTGTATCTCCGGCTTGCAACCCTGCGGAGGGTGGGTGGCGAGTGGATTGTTTCATTGAAGCAATCAATCATAGTTACTATGATGTCAATCGGCCGGCTTTGGTTGTTACCCAGATGTCAACTTGTTGATATGTTGGTGCTAGACAACCGGAGATAGGGAATGTAGGTATGATGATTAGAAGGAGACTGCTTGCTTCTGGGTTCTGATGATCTTGGCGGCTACTCTATATTTTTAGAGTGTCAATCGGCTTCGAAGATGTTCAAGGCTGTTACCCAACGGTGACGATTGTTGGTGCTAGACAGACTTGGATTATGCATTTGAAGATATTGTTAAGTGTTATTTCTCTTCCGGCTTCATGAGGTTATGGGTGTTTATTGTTTGGGAGTCGTGACCCTATCGTACATGGTATGTTCATCTTTCCGATTCAGCTTATTTCCTGGATTTTGTTCCTGGTCGTCCTTATTTCTGTATGGGTAGAACTGGAGGCATCACGCATGTGTGGGCTTAATCCGGGTGTCGGTGTATCGGCATCAGGTTGTTTTATCTATTGGTTTGTGTGCCTGATGTGCTAGGAATTTGTTCGTTGTGAATCAAGCTTGGTTGGATTATGGTGAAATATTAATCAAGATGTTTTGTTTAATGTTTATTGTTCATCTTTAGATCCTGATTCACTAGGCTGGAGATCATGTTTAATGATCAAACCCATAAGCTTCGGCTACCTTTGGTTGCTTTGGGTTTTCTTGATCTTTTACTTGATGTTCATATATTATTGCTATCTTGATTTTATGTTCTTGGGGTTTTCCAAAGTATTATGTTTGCTATGTTCTTGACCTTTAATGGGTTTGATATGGCTTATGAAGTTTGATCGTGAATGATGACTTTGGCTTGAACGGGTTATGTTTGTGGATCTGGTTTGTTTCGGGTTTGATTAGTTTTGAAGTTTGATCTATTGTTCCTATGAATGTGTTTCGGATCCTGTTGGTGGATCCGGGTTGTTTGGTTGACCGGCTTTGGCTTTGGTATGTTATCCCATATTTAGTGCAATGATTAGTTCCATATTTGGTGGCATTAGTTTGGGATAAAGATCAAGGTTTGTTAGTTGGGACATTGTTAATATGGAATAGATTGGGTTTACAAGTTGGAATTCAGTATTGGTTTGCAAGTTTGGGTTTGTTTCAGGATTTTGCCTGGGGCCGGCCTTATGCTATCTGGTCAGTTAATCTGGGCCTGTGAGGTATGGGCCTGGACAAGTTTTTCTGGTCAGTTAATCTGGGCTTGTGTGTACAAGGATATGGGCTTGGATGAGAATGGAATTGATATGGTTTGTATTTGATCTGGGCTAGAGGATATGCATGGGTTTCTTTCTTGGGCTTATGGCCTCTAGGGAACGCTCCACTGGTCGTTTGGGCTTGTGGGGCGTGGGCTCGTGAAATTTTCTCTCTTGCCGATATGCAACACTCCTGGGGGATTTCGGATTTGTCTCAAGATGGGCTCGGCCAATTCGCTTGGAGGGGATCGTCTTGCTTCTTCAACTAGAGTAGGCCTAGTCTAATGTTTGGTCTAGTAGTATGTTCCAAATTGTATGCCTTCAGGCGGAGTATTATGTTTTCTTTTGTGGTCTACCCCCTCCATGGTAAATGTCCAGGAGGGGGGGGGGGGGGGGGAGATGCACTAGCTTGCACTATTTTTATTTCAGTAAATTTTACCAAGGGCAATGCCCTTTTACCAAAAAAAAATATTATAATATTCAACTCCAATGATTTAATTCTAAACGTCAAGATATATATATATAATAAGTTTTCTCCATTTTTGCAAAATTTATACAAATTGTTTGGAGAAAATTAAGAAAACAAACATTTTACTGAGTTTAAATGCATATGAGAAAACTTTAAATCCAAATTTAAAACAAATTTTATATAAAAAATATCCACTACTGCTTGAATCATAGTTTAAAAATAATATGTAGTTTACCATACAAATTCAAAAGATAAGTGGATAGAATCCAAAAATTAAGCACTTGTCAATTTGTATTGACAAGTGGCTAAAAAGATAAGGACCATATATTTTTGTAGTGTTGTTAACTATTATTCTTCGACAATGATGCGCTTTTATTTTCTTTAATTTGCAATTAACTTATAATTTTAATCTAACAGGTCTACAATTTCAATTTTGATATTTCCTTATTTTCTTATTTCACCATTAATGCTAATGAATGAATCGGTTAGGATTTATATTTAACAAAAAATAAACTTGAGTTCATACATTGAAATGACTTAAAAGATACGAAACATATATTGAAATGGATTGGAAAAAAAGAAGAGGATGACTATGACATTGACAAGTGATAAGAACATGTAGTCTTTTATTAGAATTGATAGTTATAATCATATAATCCCTTAATTCAACCATAAAAGGTCAAAGTAACATGGCACAAGATTAGCGTCACCCTATTTCTTATTTATGCCCAGGAACCCATTTTGGACATTTCTGGCTTAAGTAAGTCGACACCACCCTCGAGTTCAATAGCTGGACAATTGGTGCAAACTTCACGCACCGCGGTGTCTTGTACTGATTGATTGATGCACCTAAACTAACAGCATAGTCTAATAGTTTATCAAACGTCCCGTTTTCCACAATCTTGATCTCTAATGGTCCAATTGATTTGTCAAGAGCACGATGCTGCCTATAAACACCGTTGAGCGATTCTTCGATCTTAAAACAACAATCTTCAAAAACAGAGGGTGGGATAAGTATGACGTCGTTCACGCTCAACTCCCAGAAGATGACATAATGGCCAGGGATGGTTGTGGTGTCAGCATAGCTTGTGTACTCTGTCAACGTCACGCCAAATGGCATCACATGTTTTGACTGCGGTTTCAATTGCTTTGTGTAACTCAACTTCATCGGTCTTGTCTGCATCGACACTCAACTCGACATTCATTCTACAAATGAAATTAAATTGAGGGGATTTGTTCTTGAATCCAGCGACGCGCAACACGTCACCAACTCGGTACCTATAAAGACCTGCAGTTTCACATAATCATGATTTCATCAAATTAAAAATATGCAGTAGAAAATTAGTTAACGCAACACAAGCTAGCTAACCGGCGTAAGTAGTGACCACAAGCTCATATTCTTGACCAAGTTTAACATCGGAAAGATCGAACAATTCTTTTTGGTTGAGCGATGTGGGCATGGAGAATGAACTAGTGTTGCGAACAACTGGAAGGAATTCAAAATAAGCCATGGTCGGAATAAGGGTGTATGAGACTTCACCAGGTTTACAAAGTGGGTTGAGGTTGATACCGAAATTACATTCCGATGAAGAATATATATTGCACACAATAGGGAGGCCATTCCCATAATAATCAAGAGTGGGTATGTAGTGTGACATAGTTCCCGTAGCAATAACATCAATATACTTGGTGTTGGGCCATAGCCTTGTGATGATCCCCTGCCATGAATTCTTTGAGCATTCAAACTCGATAAAGTCCGCTAGTTCCAGATCGGTATTAAACACCTTCATCACTGCTTTTCTAACACCAGGATCAGTAATCTGGGGGTTCAAGACTCCGGTTCTAATATCATTGCACAAATCTGTCCAATTGTTTTCCAAGAACCGGATGGCCCAAATAAGCCCAGAAGCAAAAACCGCCCCGACCCAAAGAACTTGTTTATTTAAACAAATACCACAAAGCATTTGGGAATACATGCTTTGGTAAGAATCCGGACAGAGAATGGCTTCGATGGGGCTTGTGAAGTTTGCATACTGGTCATATATCCTTTGTTTAAAATGAGAGCTTTTGTAGAAACTGGTTAAAACTGGTTGGGCCACAAGCCCGCCAGGGGCTTTGTATTCAGATCTAACAAAGGAGAAATACATCCCTTTGCCTTTATCTAACCCAGGCACAAACTGGTTTATTACCGGCATTGTAAGACTTCTTAAAAGCGCCCGTCGTGCATGCTCATCTTCGATGGTTGGAATCAATTTCATCTCGCCTCTCGATGTCCCAGAACTGCAGCATAATAATTTAAAAGCATATATTATAACAACTCGGATTTTAAATTATTATTTCACCAACAAAATATCGCGTTTATCTAATAATTATTATTTTATTATTAATTGCTTATCATATTTATTTAAATTAATATATATATATAAATAACTTTCAAATATATGCATTTTATACCCTTAACTAAACTTTAATCTCTGTTTGAATCCATCTTCATAGTTTAAGGACTAATCTGCAAATTTTGATATATTATATTATATTATATTATTAACCCATCAATTATCCATTAACCCGTTTCACGAATTCGGAACCTGTTTTATTTCTTGAACCACAATTCTCGTAGTATGGTTGGTAAAGATCCTAGCAAATCATCCTATTACTAAAACGAGTTATTACCGGCGTTTTAATTAGGAATTTGTGATCAGTATTATATGTATTGATATTTTAACAAAACGGGACATCATCATCTTGGTATACCATCAACAATGGACAACAATTCAATTAAACGAATATACACCCTATTCTGGCCTTGGCGACCATTAGCCCTTTAACCAATTTCAATTCATAGCTCCATAATTGCTCGTAATAACCCGAACAGTGCCGGCATGTCTAACTCGTTGTTCATCATCATTACAGCGTCTATTGAGGTAATTAGGCGTACCTAGCTTGGAGCTAGGGGTAGCCTCCGCTACCCCTCAACTTTCGTCGATGGTTCAAATTTATTAATCTTTTGGTCGGTTTTTGTAGTTTGTTACCCCTGAAAAAATATAACGTTACCCCTATTTATATAAATCCAACCAAATTAAAAGCTAAACTTAATTAAAGCCCAATAAAATTAAAGTCCAAACCAAATAAAACCATTGTTCGTTGTTCCCTGATGTTGGAAGTTTGGTTTAGGCCGGACATCAACCAACATTCAACAAAAAAAAAAGTTTCATTCAGCAGTTGCTTCCACCCTACACTTCCCCGGCCCTAGCTGCCTTCCTGGTCACTAGACCTCCACCATACAGTCGAGTAGCCGACGTCCAATGCTCCCTCAATCCCCCTTCTATGGTTCGATTTCTACTTGTTCAATTTAGGTGTTATTTTGTTTTTATCTAAATTTGTAACTGTAATTTGTTTATATAAATTGTTAAATTGGAATTGTTCATGGGCGACTGAATATTTGAATGATTGGTTGTGGTTTATTAGATTTTTGGATAATGTAAATTGGAATTAATTTGAAATTTGGGCTTTATGTCTAAGCTAAATTAATTGGAGATTTAGGGTTTATGTGTATATTAAAGTTGATTTTGGATTTATGGTTTAAATTTTGTTTCTTCTAAAATGGGTCAAAGTTGATTTTGGGTTTAGGGAAAAATCTTAGTACTAATCTTTTAAAATGAAAAATCAAAGAATGATATCGGTCCAACATCAAGTTAAAAAAAATATTGTATGAAATACGGTAAAAAAAATTTAAACGTTACCCCTGAGATTTTGGTCTAGATCTGCCACTGGTATATACATAACAATTGTCTTAATCAGTAATATAAAAACCCTAATGTAAATTTAACCAACATATAGCGGATTTACGGATTTTGATCTCTAGGGTTCATCAGGTCAAGGTCCTGGTCTGCTGTTATATATCTTTATTTTGGTTCTTAACCAACTAGCACACCCAGCTCAGTTGGCTGGGTGTGTGTGTGTGTTTTGGTCCTATGAGCCGGCCACCACCCAGGTTCGAGTCTCATAGAGCCCGTTTTGGGTATTTTATTTTTGCAGGTTTTACTAATTAATATTTTAACTACTTAAATTTTAAAAATACATTATATATATGATAATTAATTATAAGTAATATGTATTTTCCTAAACTGACATATAAACCGATCATTTTTCCGAATCTTGGTTAAACACCATATATGTATGTATATGTTTATATATATATATGTAATAGATATTAAAATATGTTAAATGTTTTAGTATTAAAATACTTTAATTGGGTTTTAATTATATATATATATATATATATATATATATATAATATCACGTTAATTCACATATTAAAAATATAGCTCAAGTGTTTTATAAAAAGATCATATTTTTATATAAATATTATTATTTATTATGCATTATTTATTATTTACAATATTTATTTAAAAGAAATCTTTATTAATAATAAAAATCTATATTAAAGGTATTTTAGTTTAAAATAAATATTTTAAAACAATCTCTTATTATAATCTATCCAAAATTTTATAAGTATTTATTTAAGTGTTTTATTCATTAAAATATACTATTTAATTAAGTAATAATAAATCTTTGTAATATTCAACTTTCCACAAGAACATTCCTGATCATCAGTTTTCGATTCTCTATCTAGTTTTAGATTCGTCATTTAATTTATAGTTATTTATTCCGCACTTATTGTTACTTAGGATTTATCTTCGGTAATTCCTGAAAAGTGTGATTTATCGCTTCTTGTCAGATTCTTTCTCGCTTTGCTTATTTGAGCAGGTGAGTATCTCACTCCCCCTTTTAACTCATTTTTACCGTTTTGGGACATATGCGTTCATAGATGTTTTACAATTAGTTAATACTTAAATTTGCAACTGTTAGTCTTGTGTATTTAACAATTTACGCCTAACGTGTTGTATGCTTATATGCTTTACTTGAATACATGTTGGAGAGGTCCAACATATTCTCAGACTAGGATGTTAGCCATTGTTCAGTTCGACATCGAGCTTATCGACAGCATATTTACTTGCTTATTGGTTAAATTGCTTATCTCACTTGACACAGTTTGCTATTTTATTTATTATTATATATTTATTAAATCTGGTGTTTTACTCACTTAACCTAGTGTTAACAAAACCTATTTGTATTTTTAATGCATATGCAGGTCATCGTGTTTTACTCACTCAACCTAGTGTTGATAAAATCTTTTTAGGGATCCTCATCTCACACTCACACACACACACATAGAGAGAGAGGGAGAGAGAGAGATTGTATGAGTTATATAGTATAATAATGTACGTACCTTGTAAAGAATTCTGAAATAGGACGAGAGGATAAAATTGGGGATTTATCACCATTTGCGATACGTGTGATATCTAGTTGGAGGTCGTCATAAGAGATGACGGGTATAAGCTTCTTAAATGTCTCGCGGTCGGAATGACCAGAAAGACCGTGGCGGTTGAGGTATTCAACATTGGCGTTTTGAGCGAGGATTTTGGTAAGGACTTGTTGCTAGATTTGATCAGGGTTAGAGGTGACATCTTCGATGAACTCAAGAGCGTTTTTGTGTTTTTGTGTGATTTTGTCGTAGTCTTTCAAATTTGGAGCTTTATGCATGGTGGGGGTTGGAGAATAAGGTATATGCGTTGTTTCAGATTGGAAATGGAGGGTGATAGGGTCGGGTTATATAGGACGGAGAGAAAGATCAATCAAATTGGAATATACACCAGATGTTTAAAATGCATGTTGTATCTCTTTCCATCATTCATGTTCTCTCTTCTCAATGTTTTTACATTATTCCATCCACAACCACCATTCAACCATGAGAATGCTCTTCATTCTTACTAGTACATCATTCAACCATTTTATATTTTTTATATTTTAAAAACTAAATTAACTAAACTTTTTTCAACTAAAAATAAAATAATACGGAGTATTAAACTAAAATAACATTTTATTTATTAAAAAGGTAAAAAAAGGTAAAAATTTAAATTAAAAAAAATTAAAACTAAATGAAACATTAAAAATTAAAAATTATTTCACTTGCGGAGTTATGGTAAGTCGGTATTTCAGATATGCTTGATAAGATTAAATCGCAAATTAGTCAAAAGCGTTTCTCGATATGTAGTGCACTAAGGAAATCTTTATTAGCCACATTGTTATTTGGAGGATCGGATATGTATTCCGATGATATCGCATTGCCTTAGTCCTTTATAATCATGTTGTGGAGAATGATGCAAGTGTACAAATATTTTTTATTCTTTACAAATGGTTTCTACGGGCCGTTTTGAACCTAGAAGTTGAAATATTTTTTGTAATTCTAATTTAAACTCACAAAAAATTACAAAATAAAAGGCCAAACAAATTATTTGTGTGTATATGCATTTATATTTATGCATATAGCAATAACATTTTTTTTGAACGGCAGAGGATATTACATGTAAATTTATTATTTTAGGGGCTATGTTCAAGGTTGATTCCTCGACCACCATGAGACCATATCCTCTGATGCGCAGGAGCCAGATAAAGTCTGTAAACCCTTGCTTTCTGCCAGATCGTACCTTAGATTAAATGACATAACTAGCAATAATAAAATGGCATAACTATACCATTAAAAAGAAAATCGTGGCAAAATGATTTTATTTCAAACCTCCGTAATACCCCCGTATTACGGGGGTTGTGTTTTTTTTCGTGTCTAATATTTATATTTTTTTAGATTTTAATTTTATTTATTGTAGGAAAGTTATTAATTTACTTAGGGGTTGATGATGAAAAGGGTTCACAAATAAATGAAATGTTATAACTCATTTAAAAGTTATGGGTTTGGCGAGATCCATGACCCGTTTATTTTTTTTCTCTTTACTACAAAATTGTTTCTTAATATAAATAATATTTTTTTTCTTAAAAAAATTGGATATTAATTTTTAGTACATCTCTATTTTATAGGATTTTCATATCAAATATCTATGAGATTAAATTTTAATATAATGAGAAGTTATAACCCGTTTAAGGTTATCTGGGTTTGGTGAGACCTATACCCGTGAATTCGGGTCAAATACATGAGAAGTCTTTATTTACAAATAAAATAATCTGGTGGCTTGGGAGAATGTAATATTTAAGATTAAAATTATTAGTTCTGTAGTTTTCTTTTCTTTTCCTTTTCCTTTTTTTGAACGCAACATGTATTGTAATTTATTAAATCCTCATATGTTGTTTTACATTATTCTTTTATAATATTTATATATTTTTTGAATTTTAATTTTATTTATTGTAAGGAAGTTAATAAGTGAGATGTCATACTGGTTTAAAAGCTATCTGGGTTTAGTGAGACCCATGACCCGCTTATTTATTTATTTTACTATAAAATTGTTTTCTTAATTATAAATAATATCTTTTTTATAAAGATGAATATTAATTTTTAGTATAACCATATTTTATAGGATTTTCATATCAAATATTTGGTAAGATTAATTTTTTATTTAATAAGATGTTATAACCCGTTTAATGACTATCTGGGTTTGGTGAGACCCATACTTGTGAATTCAGGTCAAATACATAATAAACATTTATTTACAAATAAAGCATCTGATGGCCTAAGAGAATTTAGTGAGCTTTCGTTTGTATATATTTAAGATTTGCAATAATACACTTTGATCATGACTTACTATGACTTTTTACTCGTACTAATTTACCACCTTTAGTCATGGCAATAAGATTTTGATTTTTTTTTCTGCCGATAAGCAAAAATGGGTGTTTTAGAACGAGATAAAGTTTTCTTTAACAAGAAATGAAAAGAAGGAAAATCTTGTTTCAACTACCAAATGAAATACAGACAATTGTTAATGTTTGAAAACAAGTCATTATGATTTGACCATTGGGAAAAAAAGGTGTCCCAGAAGAAACATTCACGTACTGATATAGAAAGGTGATTGTTTACATATTTTTTAGTTTTTCCAATAATAGGCAGCATTATTTATAAATTAATCTTATCACTTACACCTGTAGAGAGGGTGATGGTGGCAGTTTGACGTCCGGGTTCATCGATCTGATAATCCATGGTTCAGTTCTTCGTCAGGGTTCACTGAAATGAAAATCCATGGTTTATCGGTCTTAGTCTTTTAGGATTTAAAGCATTCTGTCTCATCATAGCTTGAATCCGTCTCAATTTTACCATCAAGTATAAAAAGTATAAAAAAAAAACAAAAGTTGAATGCTGTGATATTAAAAAAATACATAAAGAAAGAATGTTATTTTGCTATTAGACCATACGCTATGGGCAGCCTCGGGGCATGTTTTGGGCGCCAAACACCCTTGAGGGGCGCCGTTGAACGATTGGCGCAATGCTGGAGCCGTTTGAACGATGGGCGCCGTTGGAGGGAGAAGGTGGGCCCCTTTCTCTTAATGGCTAGTTAAAAAAATTAATTTAATTATTTTCTATATAATCTACACTGTATTTTCAATTTTTACTCAAATAATTCTCAAATTTCACTCTATATTCTCTCAACTTTCTACAACCATGGATCTTTTCTAATACCCAAACCCAAACACAAGCTCGAGCTCAAACCCGAACCCAAACCCGAACACAATGTCACACCCCGACCAAAGGTGGCAGAACATGCCGGGATGTAACGATTGCCAACAAGCACATGATACTAATTAAAGCGACAATGTTTAACAAACTCATTTCATTTCACAACATCGAAAACGTTACATAACAAATAAACATAAATAGTCATAACAAGATATCACAAAAAAATATAGCAATTTAAATATTGTTCATTTTTCTAATATCCTAAAGGTCTTGACCCGTTTTCTCCACAAGCTCGACTCAACCAAGATGCAAACCTGTAACATTTCATAAAATAAAGTTTATCAACACAAAGGTTTGTGAGCAATTCATAAGTTTGAGCATATAGTTATATAGTAAGAAAAGAGCCACAAAACTCGTATACGAAACAATAAATAAAAACAATAATTTGGATAAAATCGCTAATAGATTTACGTTAGCGACACATAACTATAAGGGGATGCCAAATAGTCTAGGATTTTATAGTTATCGTTAATTGCATTACGTTAACGACACTTTGCTATAAGGGGATGCCAAATAGACTAGGATATTATAGTTCCACCAACCAAAAGCGATAAACACATAGGCATATAATCATAGAACACCAAATCGAGCAATTAGTCAAGTAAAGTATACAATAACGTTTTTGGTTTAAGATTCAAGTATAAAACATTTACTCCCTCCGTCCCATTATAAGTGTCCTGGTTTGATTTTTCAAGTCTTTCTTGTTTAACTTTGACCGACAATATTTTTTTTTGTGTTATATAATACTTGATGTAAAATATATGAATGGATTGGGTTTTAAATGTATTTTACATTGATATAATTTTCATCAAGTATTATATGACACGGAAAAAAATATTTACGGTCAAAGTTTCCTAAGAAAGACTTGAAAAGTCAAACTATGATACTTATAATGGGACGGAGGGAGTAGTTGAATAGGTATGAAATGTCACCCCAAACAAAAGATAGAAAACAGGGTATGAAAATACTCACGTTCAAGTAATAAACTTGAAAGATGATAATTTAAAGATTTTCCGGAACGACGGGTTTAACGAACAAAGCCTAAAATGAAAGAAGTTTCGGGTTTAGAAAGGTTGTCTTGAAAGTCTTAAAATAAAATAATTGTTGAGAAAAGTAAACAATTAAAGTTCAAGGTTTAAAATGTAATTATTTAAGAATTTATAATAATAACCCATTAAAAATGTAAGTTTGCTCGAAACCGGGTTAAAGTAATTTACTCAACCTATGTTAAGTAATAAGGTGGGTAAAATGCAAGAATGCAAGTCCCTTTGGAATACGATACTAAAACGGGTTTTAACGAGTGTTCGGGTTGTTGGTTCGGGTATTGACAATTGGTCAAACCCAAAGTCAACTTTCCAAAATATTAAATGTTATGAGATAACTCATAAAAATTAAGTAGGACTAAACCAAGTATGTAGATCTATTGTTTTAGAACTAACAACGTACGTTAAGCAAGTGTTCGGTTTTGTCGGTCCAAACTTTGTTATGAGATCAAGTTGGATTCAACATTTCCAAGTACTTAAGAAAATAATTAAAATCAGTTTGTAAACTATTTTCAAAGAAATATACAAGCTTTGATAGCTAAAAACACACTTGTTTGTCTTAAGCGAGTAAAAATCGGATTGGTTCGGTTTCCATCTCACAATAAGTTCATAGATGGTTTCCACATGCCCAAATATCCAAGAACTTGTATAATAATGTACAAATAAAAATACTTAAGTTTTATAATAAAAAAGTTAACAATAAAGTTTTTAAACAAATATTCGGTTTACGGTTCGGATCTAGTTTCGGGTTAAGACCGAGTTTAGAATCTACTAACCCATAACCATGGAACTCATAAGAATGGTTTTATAAACTGAGATCTAACATTAAACATGTTTAAACAAGTATTTAACAAAAACTAGTAAGCAAAGTTTGGTTTACGGTTAAACCGAAGCATAGACCTTCAATGTAACACCCCGGCTAAAGCGGAATACGCCCGAATGTGACGTACAGATTGCCCAAAACAAATGTGACACTATTAAGTGACAATATTATCATTAATTAATTTAAACATCAAATTCACAAGTTTGTAACAAAAAATACAAGGAAAATACAAGAACAATTAACAACTTGTCCATTTATTAATATAACCTAAGTTCTAGTGTCTTCTCCGTTTCATCCTCTAATAATTGTACCTGTAACATATATATAAAATAAAGTCAACTAAATGAATAGTTGGTGAGTTCATACATTTTTTATATAATACATAAAAATCATACAATTCCATGAACAAGTGTAAATGAGCAAGTAATGTCCTTTCCAACTGGGATTGTGCACCAGCGTACTCTGATAAGCGCAAGTAAGGTCCTTTCCAGTTGGGATTGTGCACCAACGTACTCGGATAATGAGGCATTTTTCCACTCATAACAACAAATGTATTGAGCACAAAGGGGGGCGTATGATCATACTATCTTGAAGTAATCCATGAGCAAGTAATTTGTAGCAAGTAACAAGTAAACACACAAGTCCATGTAGCGAATTGTAGTTTGTAAATAATGAATAAACGAAATTGAATTGTTGATAGGATATATATGCTACCCCCAAAATAGTTAAAAAGGGTAAAAAGGGGGTGTGAGAAACTCACCTTGAAGTTGAAGACGAACTTGAAATAAAACTAAAAGCGTGTAAAAGGAGCCGAAGCAATTGAACGTCACAACTAAAATGAAATGTACAAAATAAAATATTAACTAACCACTTATACAAGAAAATAAATCTATTTTCCGGAAATTAGAAGTGTTTAAATGTATGTTTTATTATTTTATGGAGTTTGATATTATACTTTAACGGGATTTAGTTTTGAAATAAAAATAATTATGTTAGCGTGATATATAGTTTAACGAAATAATAGTTATTAGTATAATACTACTTATGAGATTAACATTATATTTGAATATAATAATGTTTACGGGACTTTACCGGTATATTTTAGTTTAGTATAAACGTTGTCGTTTGGAATTTATAAAGTTTTTCGACGAGATTGTATATACATTTATATATTTATTACACGAGTTCTAACAAACGTTTCGGGTTGGAAAAAAAAGCTTGGTTTTCGGATGAAATGGGTATAACATAAACTAAAAAATTTTTATTTAATTAAAAATGATTTTTATTGGATTTATAGCAATTCATATTCATATATATATATATATATATAGAGAGAGAGAGAGAGAGAGAGAGAGAGAAATGTTAAAATAAAAAGTAATGTTTTCCTAAAAAGTGTAGGAAACATTTTCAACAATTAGATGATAAGGGTAGGATTGTAATCTTACTTTCTTTTCTTATTATGGTATTTAAATATATAATTAATTAAAAATATTATACACCCATGATTTGTTCCTTATTAATCGATATGTAGTTGAATGTTAATAAAAAATAACCAATTGATTTGATATTATCATGCACGTTCTTCATTATCATCAAGATCTAATTATTAATCTTCAGTATTCTTTTATTTCTTATTCTCCATCTCATTTATTCATATTAATTAATCATCTTACTAGTCAATACAATATTCAACATGGAGACCTTCATGGATGAATATCAATTAGATAAAATTCAAATATTATTTTTTTTTTGAATTTTTCCATTATGTGCTTCGCGACCTGATGTTTTATGTTATTCTGAATTTTTCTAAACCTATAACAATTAGGTTACGTTGTTATGTAATTCGCAATTAGGGTTCAACACATCTGATCGTAATTACGATCTTATCGTAATTATGATGTTTTTTTTATTTCGTATATACTGTACCGATGATAACAAATATCTTAACCGCCATTAGGGCTCGTTATTTTCATGTGATCGATGTCTAAATAAGTAATAATGTTGTTCTTTGTAAACTGGTGTGTTTATTATTTGTTTACGATTTGTTTGTTGACTATGTTGTTTTTCTGTTTTGTTTCTTCATTTTATTCTCATCAGCCGTCAACTAGGGTTCAGAAGTTTGATTATAGTGTGTTTTTGCGTGTTATTTTTATTACAGTGTGTTTTAGGTGTTAATTTTTTAGTGTGTCTTGTGCTGTTTTTCGATTATAGTGTCTGAAGGTTGTTATTGTATTCTGCATTAATGAATTTTTTCAGTGTGTTTTGCTTGTTTTTTCTATTATAATGTCTGTTGGCTATTTTTGAATTTTGCGTAAATCAGTGTGTTTGTAAACTGGTGTGTTTATTATTTGTTTACGATTTGTTTGTTGACTATGTTGTTTTTCTGTTTTGTTTCTTCATTGTATTCTCATCAGCCGTCAACTAGGGATCAGAAGTTTGATTATAGTGTGTTTTTGCGTGTTATTTTTATTACAATGTGTTTTAGGTGTTAATTTTGTGTGTGTCTTGTGCTGTTTTCCGATTATAGTGTCTGAAGGCTGTTATTGTATTCTGCATTAATGAATTTTTTTAGTGTGTTTTGCTTGTTTTTTCTATTATAATGTCTGTTGGCTATTTTTGAATTCTCATCAGCCGTAAATAAGTGTGTTATTGCTTGTTATTTTTAATTTTTAAGTTGATTAGTTTTCTTGTATTTATTTCACAGATCCACCAACTTACCAAGAGCTTGGGATTCAACACATCTCTCCCAATTCCGACACTAAGACGTACACGCCAATTGTGTCTGCATCAATGATACCCAATGAAGGTATGCTTTTTGATTCTGTAGACGCTGCAGAGCAATTCTATAAAAGATATGCTTTAGCGGGCGGGTTTTCTATAAGGAAAGGCACACAATCGGTCATTAATAACGTTGTTCGTCTCAAGTATTTTGTTTGTACCAAGGAAGGGTCAAGAAATGTTAAGGAAGTTGACACGCTTAGTCAAGATTATAAAAGGAAAAAAGAGCGTAGGCGACCTTCTCAAAGAACCGGTTGTAATGCACAACTCCGCTTGGTTTTAAATGATAAAGGCAAATATAGGGTCAAATTTTTTGGCGAGGCACACAATCATCCTTTTGTTAACGAAAATGATATGCATTTTCTGAGAGCTTCTAGGGAGCTTACATTTACACACAAAAAGGTGATAGATGATTTGGCTAATATCAACATTGGTCCGGTGAAGGCTTTTAACATTATGCTGACCCTGTATGGTGGCTTTGATAAAGTTGGCGCAACAAAGTCTGATTGCAAAAACTACAAAAGAAAGATTAACTTGTATATTGGCGACTACGATGCTGAGATGGTTGTTCAACGTCTTATGGCGAAAAAAGACTTTTGTCCTAATTTTTCATGTGACTATATTACCAGCAAAGAAGGTACATTGAAGGGTTTATTTTGGGCTAACGAGTGTGCAAAGAGAAATTTCTATGTCTTCGGGGACGTTGTCTCATTTGATGCTACATATCGTCATAACAAGTACACAACTTTTCATTCCATATTATACATTTTTTTCTTTTCAATTATACAAACAAAAGTTGTGTGTATTTATTTCGTTTTATATTCATTTATAGGTATAACATGGTTTTTGTTCCATTTACTGGAATCGACAACCATAATAGGAATGTTACTCTTGGCGCGGCTTGATGTGTGCGTGCGCGTGCGGCTAAAATATAAGAGGTTGGATGATTTGCTTTTGCACAAGATCGTATTTTAAATTTATAAAAGTGATTTCTACAAAGGAATAGAACACCAGTACAGCTCCGTATACTCCGCAACAAAATGGAGTGGCTGAGAGGAAGAACAGAACTTTAATTGAAGGAGCCAGAACCATGCTGGCTGATTCGAAACTTCCTGTGGTGTTCTGGGCTGAAGCTGTTGCAACAGCCTGTTATATCCTTAATCGAGTGTTACCGTTAAAAGATTAAATAAAACATGTTATGAACTTATGCATGGGAGAAAGCCCAACTTGAGTGGTCTTGAACCATTCGGGTCCCCGTGTTCGATATTAAAGACAAATTCTAAATTTGGTGAAGTAGCCGACGAAGGAATTTTGGTCGGATACGTTGTTGGGACTCCCAACAGACGAGTCTTTAATACATCGACCAGCAAGGTTGAGGTGGTGTGTAGCACTGATATCACAAGTTACAAATCACCAAAACCAAGCACGGGACCCGCTGGGGTTTTCGACTATGATAGACTTTTCAAATCTTTTAACATACCTTACTTGGATTGTGCAGAAGTAGATGAAAGAATTGCTTCGAAGATGATTTATGATGAGGAAGACAATTATGTGCAACGACCGAAGTATGATGAATGTCAGCCTTCCTCGTCAAATGCTGTCGACACCCCTGCTGCCTCTACAGAAGAGGAATTCTTCAATCCATTTCACTCTCAACAACAATCACCCACTGATGAGCTATCTTCGAATCTGGAAGAAAATCTGCAAGTCAGTGCGGTTCCGACTACAAGAGTTCACAAAAATCACCCTTTGGAGAACGTGATAGGTGATCTGTCCGACGGTGTACAAACACGACAAAGCTTGAATGAGCACACCTGTGTTTATACAAGCATTAAAGATTCAGGCATAATCAACGAATGCTTGTACACCTGCTTCATCAGCCAGATTGAACCAAAGAACTATCAAATGGCTCTCAAGGACAACTAGTGGGTCGAAGCCATGCAAGAAGAGTTAGCCCAGTTCAAAAAGATGGAGGTATGGAACTTGGTTGCAAAACCGAAGAATGTGCATGCGATTGGCACAAAATGGGTTTTCAAATGCAAGAGAGATGAGAAGGGATTATTATCAGGAACGAGGCGAGGCTGGTTGTAAAAGATTTTAATCAGCAAGAGGGGATCGATTACAATGAGGTGTTTGCTCCTGTGGCGAGATTGGAAGCCATTCGATTGTTTTTGGCATTTGCTGCACATAAGGAGATGAAGATATTTCAGTTAGACGTGAAGAGTGCGTTCCTTAACGGCAAAGTCGATGAGGTTGTGTATGTTGAGCAACCTCCGGGTTTTCCTGACCCAGACTTTCCTGATCACGTATACAAGCTAAGTAAAGCACTGTATGGGCTACATCAGGCCCCTCGTGCCTGGTACTCAACTTTATCCGACTACTTGCTTGAGAATGAGTTTGAAAGGGGAAAGATTGATAGCACATTGTTCTTCAAGAGAAAAGGGAGCGACTTTCTACTGGTGCAAGTCTACGTGGACGATATCATCTTTGCTGCATCAAAAGTCGCCATGTATCAGGAGTTTGAGGCCGTCATGAAAAAGAGATTCGAAATGAGTGCTATGGGTGAACTAACTTTCTTTTAAGGATTGCAGGTTGATCAGAAGAAAGATGGGATGTTCATTCATCAGACTAAGTATGTCCATGATGTTCTCAAACGCTTCAAGATGGAGGACAACACTCCATTTGATACTCCAGTCTGCGTCAACCATAAATTGGGTGCTGATTCAAACAACGATGCAGACGTGGACCCAACCCAATATCGGGCAATTATAGGTTCTTTAATGTACTTAACTGCTTCTAGACCTGATATTATGTTTGCAGTTTGTCTTTGTGCACGCTTTCAGGCAAACCCAAAGGAATCTCACTTGAAGGGTGCGAAGAGAATATTGCGCTATCTCAAAGGCAAACCTAAGCTGGGGTTGTGGTACATGAAAGGAGGAGACTTGGAGTTGGTCGCCTACACAGATTCTGATTATGGAGGGTGCAATCAGAGTCGGAAGTCAACAACAGGTGGATGTCAGTTTCTTGGAGGCATATTAGTGTCATGGCAATGCAAGAAGCAGACCTCAGTCACCATTTCAACCTGTGAAGCAGAATACATGGCAGCATCCAACTGCTGCTCCCAGGTTATTTGGATTAAACAGCAATTACGCGATTATGGTCTGAATTTCACTCATACTCCTATTTGCATTGATAACACTGCTGCTATCTCAGTAACTAACAATCCCGTAAAACACAGTAAAACTAAACATATTGACATCCGTCATCATTATATATGGGATTGTGCTGAGAAGAAACTGATTGTGCTCGAAAATGTTGATACGTTAGATAATTTCGCTGACTTGTTCACTAAAGCGTTTGACAAAAATCGTTTTCAAAACCTTGTTGAGCTGAATGGGATGATCAATCCCGAGTAACCGTGTTTTGTGACTTTGCTTAAAAAAAAAAAAAAAAAAACGTCACTATCGCTTAGAATTTTGTCGGTTGCCTCAGTTTGAAGGACATATCTTCGGATATGTTTGGTCCTCATTTCTACTTGTAGAATATGAGGATAGCCATTAACCAGATGACTGAAAGTGACCGGGGCGGTTTATGATGTGTTTTTATTCTTTCGCTGAAAATTAGTCGATCATACTTAGTTAGAAGGACACATACTTGTATATGGTCAGTCCAGCTGATCCATTGGATCTTCAGGATAGCCGTTTACCTGAAAACTTCAATTTGATCGGGGCGATTGAAGTTAAAATTTTTTTTTTCGGGAGATGAAATTATTTTTCAAGTCTACTACTTCGTAAGAAGTTCCTTTAC
Source organism: Bidens hawaiensis (assembly GCF_021521415.1). Taxonomy (NCBI): domain Eukaryota; kingdom Viridiplantae; phylum Streptophyta; class Magnoliopsida; order Asterales; family Asteraceae; genus Bidens; species Bidens hawaiensis. The sequence goes on from NW_027492587.1 coordinate 185,695, forward strand.
TATGTTTAACAGAAAATTGATCCAACCTTGGAAAGTGATAGATATACTGATTCTGTGTGCTTAACTAGTGAAGTTATTAGGCCTAAAAGACTTTAGAACAGTCATTGTATGTTATGGTAGCTTTTTATGGTGCGTAAAAGTATAAGTGATACTAACTAAACCTACTCGATGTTATGTGGAAACTCCTTATGAGTTGTGCAAGTCTCCATATATATCTTTCCGAATGATAGGCAGAAAAGCGATTACCCAGTCATACACGAGCCCGTGAGTGTTCTGATTCCCGTGAAGATAGCGTGTCAAGAAACTGCAGTGATCCAGATTCGGGACTTGCAGTTATTTACTACTCTGAAGTTTTTGTAAATGCTTAAAAAAAAAAATTTGTGAAGTTATTGAGACATTCTAGAGTTCATAAATTAATACTTCTCAATCAAGATGCAAAATACAGAACGGGAAGAAGAGTCTGAAGATCGAAGAGTACTTACTATTTAATCAGACACTACGGGTCGAGGTCAACTCGGGGTGACTAGGGGAAAGCCAAATACGCTTTGAGAATAGATAGGAGGCATCATAATCTCTGAGTTGTTGCCCACTTAAGTTTTGAGCTTAATTGAACCTAACCCGTATCACAGAAACGATGAAAACCATTCTAAGTCATTTACCTGCTTACAACCTGTTTCTTTATGTCATAATACAGCTGAACACGGATCTGTGTGACAGTCACGTAATTAGTATGATTCATGTTCGGATCTCTTTTAAAACATGGTAGTCCCTATCGAGACTGAAATTTGATCCCGTGTACTTTCTTTTTAAAATTTTTCCTACTTATGTAGTTGTATGATTTTTTACCTGGTTACTTAGTCTTGATCGTATCATTTAACGCTTTAAAGGATGTTTTCTAACTTAATTGCAAATTGTTCAAATTATGGGGTTTGTTTTGAAAAATTTTAATATCAGCGAAGTTGTGCATAACTTCGCCTGCTAGGCGAAGTTATCCATAACTTCGCGGGTATAACTATGACCCTATATAAAGGAAATCAATGGTCAAACTTTATCATTTTCTCAAACTCAGCGAACTTACTCACTATCAACCCTAAGCGAACTTATCGATCGATTCACTGTGTTAATCTTTCTCTGTTCTAATTCGATTAAAGGTGTGTAGGTTTATAGTATCGTATAATCAATGTTATTGAGGTTAATCATCGGTCGTTTCGACTTGATTCTCGACCTCGTGTTTCGAAACCTTAAACACCCGATTTCAAACTTGTTATTACGTGGTCGTAATCTACTTGAACGTCTAAAACTTCATACAATCATGTGTAACGGAGTCCTCAATCTTCAAATTCATCATCTACACGTCCAATTGAAACCTTAACTGTTGCCGATTCGTATTCGGCGAAGTTACAGTTTAGGCGAAGTTATCCGTAACTTCGCCTGAGGTTTAACTTCGCCTGATAATTAATTTTGAAACAGTTTATGAGACGATGTTGTGGTTAGGCGAAGTTATCATTAAATTCGCCTGGACCTTTTTACTTAACAGTTAACAGACGAAGTTCAAGTTGAGGCGAAGTTGTTCCCAACTTCGCCCCACCTCTAACTTCGCCTATACAGAATAAATCACAACTTCGCTCATGGTAACAGGCGAACTTGTGATTTGCTTTGACGTTTATCTAACTTAGTCTGTTTGATGCAGATATGGCTGCTGTAGGTGGTGCAGGCGGTGATGACGGTGGTGATAACCAAAGACAGTTCTTCCGGGGTCATAACATGTACATAACATTAGACCCGGAGGCGAGCGGAGTTGATGATTTCCGCGAAATCATCACATTCTTACTACGCTCGCGTATATTCCACGCGATTACGACAACACTGCCAATATCCTTACCAAACATTGAGGATTTTTGGCAGACTGTGGAATATGACTGTAGGGTCGAGCCCCCGGTGATGCGAGCAACAGTCAACAATCACATTGTTCAGTTCTCATCTGAACAGATCCGGGCGGCTTTAAGATTTGGAGATGAGACGAGGGATGACCCGACAGATTTTGTGGCTCCTTTCCGTGATGGAGCGTTTCTGAGGATGGGATACTCTGGTCCCTTGGGAGATACTCAGAGAAGGAAGGGGTTTTTACTAGACCAGTGGGGCTTTCTCATGCATGTCATGATCGTGTGCATGTCAGGGAGAAAGGCGGGCACTGATGGCATGGGCGCGACCATGCAGTCGGCGATGAGTGCTCTGACTTATAATAAGCGTTACAGATTTAGTCAGATGGTCTTCTACGAGATTGATCGACAAAGAAGAGCGGTGGCGCGTGAGAGATTTATCATGTATCCAAGATTCCTCCAAATGATCTTGAATCATGTTGCTCCAACGCTACCTCAGCGCCGCCCGATCAGATACGTTGAAAGTGTGAGCAAAAGGATCTTCGCCCAATGCAGATCCTCCAGTGCGAGGAGCAAACCTGAGCTCCGTCCTCGGCATACTCCACTATTTGGGTACTTGATCAACCCGGAGTATGTGCCTGCTCGTGGGGACGAGTTTCGGGACCCGGCACCACAACAGGCAGGAGCACCTCAAGTTATACCTGCTGCTCCTGTTGTGTCACCGGAGGACGTAGATCTTGATGCTGCATTTGGTGGTCAAGGCTTCTTTGATATGGATCGGATGGATCCAGAGGAAAATGTACAAGTTTCAAGTGTGAATGTGACTAGGACAGCTACAACGGTGGCTGATTCTGATTCTGAAGATGAGTTGGCCGAAGCGAGACGAATTCTAGTTAACCAAGAACGGGTTCAAGGGAAAAGAAAGAGAACTGATGATGACAGCGAGTCAGACTATGAAGAAGAGGTACATCAGTTGATTCGGAGATCAAGAAGGGAACGGGCAGGTGCAGGATCGGGAGCTGGTGAGAGCTCGAGGGTGGTACGTTTCACCCCACCCGCACTGTCCGGTATGACATTGGTCCCTTCATCATTACAGGTTACAAGGCCAAGCGCCACGGATGTTCCCGTGGTGGCTACCTCATCTGCCTTTGGCCTCCCACCAACTACATTCCAACTATCGGCTCCGGAGATTGTATCGTTGCCACCTCCAACTCTTACTCTAACGGAGGTCGTGGCACGATTTATTGAGTAGACGGTTGTGGCCACTGCAGGGTTATCGGTGACGATACCATCTGCGGTTACGTCTATGTCTACTTCTGAGGTCCCGGTTACATCGGAAATCCCTCCTCAGTATACTCAAGATATGTCACATCTGAGGTTTGATTTCGATGTAACCTTATCAGACTCTGAACGAATAGCAGCATTTGAACGGGTCGTGGCAGAACAATCAAGGGTGAATCTTATCCAGACCCAGGCTATTCAGCGCCTAATTGCAGAGAATCAGTTGCAGTCGTCCCTGCTGGTAGAACATGGCAAAATCATAGATGCTTTGAAGGAGTTCTTGGCATCTCAGGGGGAGACGAGCTGTAAAAGCGATGAGTTGAGGACTAAGAAGAGAAATGATAGAGACGATGATCCCAATGCATCGAAAGGTGCAGGTGGAGAGTTGCCAAGAACTGAACAAGCTCTTGGGACTTCCACAACTCAGGGGGAGTCGACAAGTGCAGCTGGTGGTGATGATGTGGTGGTAGTGGACGTTGAGGAGATGGATGATGAGTATATAGGTGATGATGATGTATTACCGGTTGAAGAAATAGAGAAGATTGGAGAAGAGATTGTTATTGATAATGAGATAGAAGAGGGAGAGATAGTAGAGGAGAATGTGGAGCATGAGATACCGGAAGTCGATAACGCAGATATGAGTCAAGAGATTGGAAATGATGAGACAGAATGGGAAGAGCAGCATAGATGGAAAAAAGGCTATGCTCAATGGTTTGTAAAAACGAAGAAACCGGCGGTCCTTACAATGTTCAAGAAGAGTTACAACATTAGAGGCTATGCTGAAGCGAGAAAGGGGATTATATGCTAGATATATGATGAGCAGTTGAGGCTCTTTGTGATTAAGAGATATGATGGTGTTCAGTACTTCAAAAGGCTGTTGAGATCGTTGAATACATTGCCTGAGTGTGAAGTGAAAGACTTAGCCAGATTGGGATTGATAAACAGAAGCGATGATAATATGGCTAGAGTCATCGGGAAGATAGTATGGAAGGAGAGTATAAAGGAAAAGAAGTTCGAGCTGTTGAAACCACAAAAGGGAAAACTTATCGAAGACAAAGATAGAGGATTGAGAGCAGATGGCAAACCTTGGATGATTATGAAGTATAAGCCGATCCGGTGTTTGAAAGAAGTGCCGATGAAACAATTGCCCAAGGATGTGCTCAAAGACCTGAAGTGGTGGTATGTAGATTGTGAGACAGCTGAAGCAGTAATGGAAGACGAAGATGAACAAAAGCTGCTGAGAGTCTATGATCCGATGCATCTAGTGAACTTGTCGCAAGCTGATCTGCAGGTGCTGAATGAGAAGAAGATATTTTATATTCCTGCTTGGAAAGACGAAGCGAAGAAATATCAAAGAATTGTATCAGTTTGTGTACGTGAAGGAGTTCATGCTTAAAGATGAAGATACAAGATTGTTGAAGATTACAAGACGCGTGTTTGAAGATAAAGATATGAAGCTACTGCCAAGGGGGAGTCTGTTGGTACATGATGTCAGTAGTTCAGTGTCAAGTGTCTGTAATCGAGTTTGTTAGATTTGTGTTTTTGTATGTAAGCGAAGTTAGCTCACAAGTTCGCTGATACAGGTGAACTTGTGAACTAAGCGAAGTTAGGGACAACTTCGCCTGAACATGCCAGGCGAAGTTGTCGCCTTTATAATCAGCTAGGTTACGGCAGTATTGAAAATCAATCAGTTATTCGAGTTTACGAGTCAGAGATTTGTGTAATCAGTGATCATTGTATCACGTGTTTCCGGTTGCAATACAACGTGTTTGTGTTTATTGTAACGTGTGTTAAATCGTATCGTCTTCTACGCTCGTAACGTCTTACGTAGGGATTCCGCACCTGCGTAGAACGAGATATCTCGTGTAGATCCGGCTGGGAACCTACAAAGAGGTTGGATGATTTGCTTTTGCACAAGATCGTATTTTAAATTTATAAAAGTGATTTCTACAAAGACTAAACACACACAAAATAGGCAAGTGTACCTATCGTATATGTAGAATAGTATTGGTAAGAACCAAGTATCGATCCGTGGACACAAATGTTTCTATTAATGAATCGTTGTTTTACTTTAATCGGATGTTTTAATCATTTTGGGGTTAATTTTCTTCAAACTTCTTATAAAATATAAATACTTATATATCTAATATATAGGTGACCAAGAAGAGAGATTCTAAACGAGTTGTTCAATTATGTGAAGGTTACCATCTAATATCTAGAATCCACTCCATTGTTCCTTGATGATTAATAGTTAAACATGTGATAGACTTGTCCTAATAATATATGATAGAATTATGATCCTCATTTTTGAGTGAACACATTCTATGACATAATGAATAATAGCATGCATATTTTCAAGTCCATCCTATGCTTAATAGCATGCTACCCCGAGAATGTCAATTTAAGTAGACAAGCAGTTGGTAAAGTAGAATGATTAGAATTGACTTCGATTTCTCAAATACCAATCCTAACAACCTCGAGTGGTTGTAGTTAACTCACACAACCTCCCCTTGGTTGATTTATGTAGGTTATAATTACACATTCCGTTAACATATGATTTCTTTAACTAGCATGATATCCTAAGCAAAGCCATTTTCGGATTACCTAGACTTAGAGAAATACATCATAACTTATATCTCATCATTTCTAAGTACAATATAAGGATCCATGTTTCGATAATGTATCAAAGTATTTCTATCTTTCAAGAACATGAATTGATCATGAACGATTGCCAATATAATTGACCATCACCAACTTTGAATTAGTATTTTAAGATGGTGAAACATTTCTCATCGGATGTTTCTACAAAGACTAAACACACACAAAATAGGCAAGTGTACCTATCGTATATGTAGAATAGTATTGGTAAGAACCAAGTATCGATCCGTGGACACAAATGTTTCTATTAATGAATCGTTGTTTTACTTTAATCGGATGTTTTAATCATTTTGGGGTTAATTTTCTTCAAACTTCTTATAAAATATAAATACTTATATATCTAATATATAGGTGACCAAGAAGAGAGATTCTAAACGAGTTGTTCAATTATGTGAAGGTTACCATCTAATATCTAGAATCCACTCCATTGTTCCTTGATGATTAATAGTTAAACATGTGATAGACTTGTCCTAATAATATATGATAGAATTATGATCCTCATTTTTGAGTGAACACATTCTATGACATAATGAATAATAGCATGCATATTTTCAAGTCCATCCTATGCTTAATAGCATGCTACCCCGAGAATGTCAATTTAAGTAGACAAGCAGTTGGTAAAGTAGAATGATTAGAATTGACTTCGATTTCTCAAATACCAATCCTAACAACCTCGAGTGGTTGTAGTTAACTCACACAACCTCCCCTTGGTTGATTTATGTAGGTTATAATTACACATTCCGTTAACATATGATTTCTTTAACTAGCATGATATCCTAAGCAAAGCCATTTTCGGATTACCTAGACTTAGAGAAATACATCATAACTTATATCTCATCATTTCTAAGTACAATATAAGGATCCATGTTTCGATAATGTATCAAAGTATTTCTATCTTTCAAGAACATGAATTGATCATGAACGATTGCCAATATAATTGACCATCACCAACTTTGAATTAGTATTTTAAGATGGTGAAACATTTCTCATCAAAAGATAATTGTAAGATAACCATGTACTTTACCAAACTAAACCACATGTTTTATATAATCATCAAGTAAAACAAAGCTTCTTCATAGATTTTAGATGGTAAATGGAGTTTAGCTCATAATGAGCATAATGATGAACATTAAGATGAATGATGATAACAAATACATGATAAAACTTGGAATGATCTATCCAAATGTAGATGAATCTTCCTTCTTAATAATGGTGATGATGGTTGATGGTGGTGATCTCCAAGCCTTCAAACTCTTCACTAAACCGTCTATGTGAGTGTTAGTGTGTGTTTTTATAAGTGAAAACCGGATAAAACTCTTTTCAAGGCACCCCAAATGAGTGCAACATGAACCACTATTTATAGGCAATCTGGATAGTGAGGCACGACCCCGTGCTTGATTAGCACACCCCCGTGCATTTTTATGACATTTGCCAGATTTGTTTTGTCTTTTCTGTGACGTGGCCACGGCCCCATGGTTGGTAGGCACGGCCCCGTGGTTTTTAGTGACATCTGCTTAATTCTTATTTGTCGTTTCTGAAAGGTAAGCACGGCCCCGTGTCCAGCTGTTCACTATTTGGTCTTTTCTTGTAGATTTTTTTGTCTTTTCTGAAAAGTGACCAGAAGCACGACCCCGTGCTTCCAAAAGCACAGCCCCGTGTTTCCAAAAAGCATAGCCCCGTGTTTCCAAAAGCACAGCCCCATGTTTCCTGAAAGCACAGCCCCATGTTTCCTGAAGCACAGCCCCATGTTTCCTGAAGCACAACCCCATGTTTTGCTGTTTTCTTTGGTTTTTCTTCGGTTTTTCATTCGTTTTTTCGTTTGAGGCTTGGATTTACTTGAAAATATATTTTAACATGATAAGTAGTTATTTTAACAATATTATACGATAGAAGTTGCAGTTTTTAAAGATTATTTGATGCTAAAAAGATGTATATTTTTATATACATCAAACATCCCCACACTTGAACCTTGCTTGTCCTCAAGCAAGCTACTTATAAATATTCTCTAAAAATAGCAAGTTAGGACTATAGCTTAAACATCCCAAAAGAGTTCCAAGAAAATGGGAACAAATTAGCCAACCTTAAATCATAGGAATATATGTAGTGATATATAAAAAGGTGATTTGTTTTTATGAGCTTCTGTTTATGCAAAACGTCACGTTCTCACAATGTTCACTCACACTCGGTTTTATATCTGATAATACATGTGATGTCTGTATGTGAACACTCATAGCCAAAATGTGACATGTGATAAATAAGCTTGTAACAAGTTCAAATCTCCACCTTTGTGAAGGGTTGCATAGATCAGAAGGTAATATGGGTTGGTTTTTTGTGAGTAGGGATTTGGTATTTTGTGGTGGTTCAAGGGTTTAGGTTAATGAGGATGAGGACGGTAAATACAACTTCTGCTGTTTGTCGGGAGTCTTAAAATGTCTTCAACGGTTAGCTCCTTTCTCCCGATTGCTAAACTTTTTTTTAAACAACCCAGTGACTCTTTTAAGGTTAGATCGTCAAGACCAGTTTTGTCGAGGATGTGGATCAGTTATTCCTCAATCCTGCTTTGAACATAACTCCCAACTCTAATGGATCGTTCGGCTTTGAGCCTAATAGCCCCCACCCTCATTAGTTCGGTATATTCATGTGAGATTGAGTTTGACTTTTTCTACATCTTCCTTTGTGGGACCAGTTTCCGCAACCTAAGCATCGTTCATATCTTTTTGCACTTCTTTTCATTGCGCTGTTGGAAACTCCATAAAATGGTGGCCTTTGTTCATCTTGGCGCCACTTTTTTCTCACCTCATTGCTAAAGAGAAAAATTCTCTCCCTAAGTTCTGGAGGCAACCTAGGTTTTGCTAAATGTATGCAGCAAAAGAAATTGAATCGAACGAATGCATTTCCAGTTCTTTAGGGTCTGCCGGTAAAAGACTAGTGTCGTATTTTACCGGTGAGATGGATAACGTGGTAAGGTTTTGGTTTAGGTTTTTGGGTTTTGTAATTTGGGGAATGGTTTGAGAGTATTGTGACAATATTACCTTTTTCCTTATACAACGCTTTGTGTGGTCTTGAAATGAATAATTGCGACAAGTTCTAAATCACACGAAACATATGACTCACTCAATGCTTCCGAAAAAATATTTATATGGCATGAGGATTATCTCACAGTAAAGGAGGGATTGGGTATAAACGCCATACTTTGCATAAATTTATTCTCAGTATTACAAAACTTCTTTTTACCTTTTCACTTTTTTGGTTATAGTAGATTTCTAGTTGGTTCTTTGCAAAAAAATCTCTTGGATTTTCTTTTGGTTTTGTTATAAAAATAGTTTTTATTTGCTACAAAAATTTTGTTATTAGAGTATCTTATAATTAGTTGAGCAAGCAATTGGTCAAGTAATTCCCCTCCCCACACTTGAATCTCACATTGTCCTCAATGTGAAAAGATTCATAAAAAGATTAATAATAAGATTCATATGAAGTATGGAGGGTAAAATGGAAAGGAACTTCCCTACGGGCCAACGAAATTTTGACAGAGCGTCCCCTGTTGTTCGTCCGTTTTCCTGTAGTGTACCTATATAAAAACTGCATACGACCAATAAGCATAATAATACTTAAAATTATTATTATTGTTATTATTATTATTATTATTATTATTATATTTATTATATATTTTTAACCTTATTTCAATGCCTAGTTTAATCAGGGTCTTGGCCAGAACCTACTACCAAAATGTTCATTGATCTGGGTGGAGGATTAGTATCTCCGAGACGGTCTCGAATGGTCCATCGATGTATGGTTTCAATCGATGTCCATTAACTTTGAATTTCTGGCCTTCAGAATTTGAAATCTTGACTGCCGCATAGTCAAAAACTGATTCAACTATGTGTGGACCTGTCCAACGAGATTTCAACTTTCCTGGGAAAAGACGTAAATGTGTGTTATATAACATTACACGGTCGCCAACTTGAAATTTCTTGTTTCCTTTTAAATGGACGTCGTGTAAACGTTTAGTCTTTTCTTTGTAAGACCAGGAATTTTCATATGCCAGTGCTCTTAGTTCTTCGTGCTCGTGAATTTGATCTTCTCGGTTTTTACTGGCGGAAATTAGATCAAAATTCACTGCTCTCAGAGCCCAATACGCTTTGTGTTTTAGTTCTACGGGTAGATGACATGCCTTCCCATAAACAAGTTTGAATGGTGTTGTTCCTATGGGGGTTTTGTAAGCCGTCCTGAGGGCCCACAAAGCGTCATCTAACTTTTCTGTCCAATTTTTGCGATTCATTCCTATAGTTCTTTCTAAAATCCTTTTAATTCCTCGATTTGAGACCTCCACCTGCCCACTAGTCTGAGGGTGATATGGTGTTGCCAGTCGGTGGTGAACCCCATATCGTGCTAAGACTTTGTCCATCAGAGCGTTACAGAAGTGGGTACCTCTGTCGCTGATTAGGGCTTTCGAAGTACCGAATCGTGAAAATAACTTTTTCATAAATGGTACAACTACTCAAGCATCGTTAGTGGGAAGAGCTTGTGCTTCTACCCATTTAGACACGTAGTCGACTGCTACAAGGATGTACTTATTTCCGAATGAGTTAGGAAAAGGATCCTTATATTATCAGCAAGGATCAGTCATCCTTCCACAAGGATCCTATGGTACCCAACCTCAAGGATCCTTCATCCCGAATCAAGGATCCTTCTTTCCGAATCAAGGATCCTCAGGCGTCCAACATCAACGATCCTCCGAAGTCCATGAAGGAGACATAATCCCCATGCAGACTATAGCCTCTGGAGGACCAACTCTTATCGCAGACTCCTCCTATCCCGTCTACTCATCCGAGATGCCAACCTTCACTCATCAAAGAGGTAACTTGTACGATCCTTTATCATTAGATGCTAACCGTGGTTCCATGCAAGATGCAGGTATCAACCAAGCTATGGCCAAGGAGCTGCAGAAGCTCAAAGATATGATATCCAGTGTTCCCGGGGTCATAAGACCAATTCCCGAGATACCTGAGGGAAGTCACAGAGTATCCAGATTCGCTCCGCCTATCTGTGATGCTGAAATCCCGAAGCGGTTCCAGACTCCGAATATGAAGACTTACGACGTGACCACTGATCCTGAAGAACATGTAGCACAGTATATGGAAAGGATGTAGATCAATCCTATTCCGGAGAGACTCAAAGAAGCTTGCCTATACAAGGGCTTTGGATCCACATTAACGGGAGCCGCTCTAAAATGGCTGCTAAGTCTTCCTCCCTTTTCAATTACTTCTTTCTCTCACTTAGTTAACTTCTTTAACACTCAATTTTCCTGTAGTCGGAAATTTGAGAGGTTAACTAGTGATTTATATCGTGTTGTCCAACCTAGTGATGAATCCCTTAGGGACTTCGTCACCAGATTTGGCAAGGAAGCTCTAGAAATCCCAAATCTTGACATGACTACTGCTGTTGAAGCATTCAAGATGGGAATTCAGAAGAGCTCCCCCTTTTATGATGATTTAGTGATGACTCCATGCAGGACATTAGACGAAGTTAGAAACAGGGCGTTAAGATACATCCGATTGGAAGAAGACAAAAGGATCCAGGATCATCTTAGAGGACAAACAAAACAAGAAACTCCCGAGAAGAATAAAGGATCCTGGAATAGAAACAACAATTCAAAGCCGTTCGCCAAGCCCAGTAATCACAACGTGCGGGCAGTTGAAGAAGGAGATGACGATGAAGACTATCCTTGCATCTCCGATTATTGTTTCTCTGTGGATACTCATGGCTTGATCTGTGCCATGAAGGATCTGGGAGAAAAAGCAAGGTGGCTCAAAAAAAATGAGAAGGTTGTCGGCTTCAAGGACAAGTCTAAGTGGTGCGCTTTCCACAAAGAATTTGGCCACGCAACAGACGAATGCATCAGCTTAAGGAGGGAAATTGGTTACCTCCTGAGCAAGGGTCACTTTAAAGAACTCTTGGGAAGGAAGAAATCCAAGATCCAAGATCCTGAAGACCTTCCACAGAAAGCAACACCGCCACCACCAGATGCTCATGTGATCAACTTTGTCCCCAGAGACTACGAATTATTTCAAGATTCTTGTGCCATAAGAGAAGATCCCGTAGTAGAATTCGAACTGGACGACGAGAGAAGACCGCTCATCCCCACTACTCGAATGACTGATCAGAGAATCTTCTTCAATTTAAGGATCCAGGATCCTCACCAGGACAAGCTGGATGTGCAAATGGTCAATTTCATTTCAGGAGGTTCAGACATATGTGGAACTTTTTTCTCTGCAGCCAAAAGACTCGCTAAAGAGATAAAGATGGATAACGGAGATCAACCAATAGTGTCAACCACCCTAACAACAGACAAGAGAATCTTCTTTGATGAGGAAAACAAAATGAACATTCAGGATCCTCATCATGACGGTTTGATTATTACTTTATTTATCTCTAACCATTATGTACGCAGGATCCTAGTAGACGGCGGCAGCTCGGTCAACATTATCCAACATGATGTCCTTAAGAAAATGAACATCCCGGATTCAGAAATCATCCCTAGAACTTCGGTGCTAGTTGGTTTCAGTGGCGAAACCAAGAAGACACTGGGGGACATCAACCTCCCAATTTATATCGAAGGGTTAAATTCATACCAGAAATTTTGTGTTATAGATAACCTTTCCTGTTGCAATGTTATTTTAGGTAGGCCGTGGCTCCATGGAATGAAGGCTGTAGCCTCAACTTACCACCAGTGCATCAAGTTACCTACTCCTTGGGGAGTTGTAAAGATAGTAGGTGACCAAGCGGAGGCTAAGAATTATTATTCATCATCAATGAAGTCAACAGCCAAGCCGACCATAGCATAGCAACTACAGCAACATCCTAGGGACGTGATGGAAGCTCGGGAGAAAGACCTTAAAGAAGTATCATTGGACCCCGAGGATCCTGAAAGAAAGGTGTTCCTAGGATCCAGTATCCCAAGTAAGATTGAGGAGGATATAATATCCTTCTTAGGGCGAAGAAGATCTACCTTTGCCTTCAAGCACTCGGACATGACAGGTATTTCAACAGAGGTAACCACTCATAAACTCGGCCTTGATTTATCTGTTAAACCCGTCCATCAGAAGCGAAGGAAATTCGATCCTGAGAGGAACAAGATCATACAAGAAGAAGTTGAAAAACTTCTTAAGGCCGGTATGATCAGAGAGGTTCAGTATCCTCGATGGCTAGCTAATGTGGTCGTTGTTTCAAAAAAGAATGGAAAGTGGAGGGTGTGTGTCGATTTTACTGATTTAAACAAGGCATGCCCCAAGGATCCTTTCCCATTACCACATATAAATTCCATGGTGGATGAAACGGCAGGACATGAAATGCTTACCTTTATGGATGCTTCCTCTGGATTCAACAAATTCAGATGGAACCATCTGATCAAGAGGATACAACATTCATGACTCCTACCGGCATATACTTTTATACTGCTATGCCGTTTGGACTAAGAAATGCAGGGGCAACATACCAAAGATTAGTCAACATGATGTTCAAGGATCAGTTGGGAGGTCTACATAGATGATATGGTGGTAAAATCAAAGAAAGCTGAGGATCACCTTAGAGACCTCGAGGAAGCATTCAACATCCTCGACCAATATAACATGAAACTGAATCCGTCAAAATGCCACTTTGGTGTTAAGGCTGGAAAGTTTCTGGGATATATGGTGACTAAGAGAGGAATTGAAGCAAGCCCCGAGCAGATTGAATCTATCCTCAATTTGAAATCTCCTACAAATACAAAGGATGTCCAAAGGCTCACAGGAAGAATAGCCGCTCTCAACCGATTCATCTCAAGATCCTCCGAGAAATGTAAAGACTTCTACGATATTCTTAGAAAGAATAAGAAGTTTGAATGGACAGAAAAACATGAGGCAACACTCAAGTCGTTGAAGGACTACTTATCCTCAGCACCATCCTTAATGAAGCCTGTGGATGGAGAATCCTTGTATTTATACTTAGCAGTTTCAGGTAATGCAGTAAGTGCTGTTCTCGTTAAGGATCATGAAGGTGAACAACACCCCGTATAATATGTAAGTAAGAGTCTGTTAGATGCAGAAGCCAGGTACTCTCATCTTGAAAAATTAATTCTTGCTTTAATTATGGCTTCTACTAAATTGAGACATTATTTTGAAACTCATCCTATTATTTTGAGAACTAATTATCCTGTGAAGAATGTTCTTAGAAAACCAGAGTTATCAGGAAGAATGGCCAAATGGGCAGTGAAGTTAAGTGCATATGATATCCAGTACGAGCCGAGAACAGCAATCAAGTCTCAAGCACTGGCGGATTTTGTGGCTGATTTCACTAGTGATCTACAAAAAGAAGCTGACTTGGAGGTCCAACAACTGGAAAAGATCAAGGATCCTTGGATCCTCTTCACAGATGGAGCATCCAACGTAAGAGGAACGAGATTGGGCATACTATTGAAATCGCCACAGGGGGACATAATACCCCAGTCCATTGCATGTGCATTCCAAGCTACAAACAATGAAGCAGAATACGAAACACTTATAGCAGGTTTACTCTTAGCCATAAATATGAGGATTAGGTATCTTCAAGTTTATATGGATTCTTTACTTATTACTAACCACTTTAACGGTTCTTATACCGTAAAAGGTGAAAATATGATCAAATATTTAGAAATTGTGAAGGAATTAGAAAAATCCTTTGAAGTGTTTAGTATAGTACAGGTACCAAGAGAAGAAAATGCCGGGGCAGACGCTTTGGCAAATTTAACCTCATCCCTAAAAATACCAGAAAATACCCAGATCCCAATTATTCACATACTCTCGCTAGCAATAGGAGAGCAAGAAGTTGGGGAAATAACAAATGATAAGCAGATTGTTCTTTGGGATCCATTATCCTTGGACAATCAAGGATCCTGGATCCTCCCGATCAAAAAGTACATACAAACAGGAGAAATTCCAACAACAGAGAATCCCAGATCCTTCAAACTCAAGGTATCACAGTACATTTTATTAGATGATATGCTATATAGAAAATCTCTTGCAGGTCCATACTTGAGGTGCATCGAGGATCCTGAGATCAAAGAAGTACTCAAGGATTTTCATGAAGGAGACTGCGGCAACCACACAGGTGGAAGAGCACTATTTTCTAGGATACTTAGAACTGGATACATCTGGCCAACAATGAAGAAGGATGCAGTGGAGTATTCAAGGAAATGTGATGCTTGTCAAAGACATGCAAATATCCTTCATCAGCCAGCGGAGCCTTTATATCCTATATCATCCTCATGGCCTTTCATGAAATGGGGTATGGATATTGTAGGCAAGCTACCAAAAGCACCCGGTGGAAATGTCTTTATGCTTGCTATGACTGACTACTTCTCCAAATGGATTGAGGCAGAAGCATTTGTACAAGTCCGAGAAAGGGAAGTAATATCTTTTATTAAACGAAATATTATAACTAGATTTGGTATTCCTGCTGAAATTGTTTGTGACAATGGTTCCCAATTTATCGGGAATAGAACCATTAACTTTTGTGACAGTTGGGGCATCAAAATGATTACTTCCACTCCGGTTCATCCTCAAAGCCAATGGTCAAGCAGAGTCTAGCAACAAAATCATCATCAACAATCTGAAGAAGAAGCTAGGATCCAAGAAGGGAAAATGGGCTAAAGAACTTCCTTATGTTCTTGGGCAGACAGAACAACTCCAAAGAATGCAACAGGTCAAACACCCTTTTCATTGGTGTTTGGATCCGAAGCAGTACTTCCCACAGAAATGGTGGTTTCTACTGCGAGAACGAGCATCCGTGATCCTCAAGCCAATGAGGAAATCCTTCTTAAAGACTTGGATACTATAGAAGAACTCAGAGACCTAGCAAAGATCAGAATGACAGCTTATCAACAAAGGGTAGCTGGGGCATACAACAAAAATATCAGAATCAGAAGATTTCAAGAAAGAGATTTGGTGTTAAGGAAAGCCTTCCAAAACATAACAAATCCAGCTGATGGGAAGCTAGCGCCCAAATGGGAATGACCTTATCAGATTGAGTCGGAAGCAGGAAAGGGGGCATATCATTTGCTCACAATGGAAGGCAATAGACTACCAAGAGCATGGAATGCTATCCACCTAAAGAAATACTTTTTCTAATCAGGATCCAGTATCCTGAGAGGATATATTATCCTTAAAGGATCAAGGATCCTAAAATCGGTAATATCTATCTGATTACTTATCCATTTTATATTCTTGTTATTCTAAGGATAATATATTCTTAACATTTATCTTTTCCAAGTTTTTAAGTAACAATGCAGATTTCAATAAGAGGTTCAATGTCTAAGAGGTTGGCCACCTCTCCTTTACATATAAGGTACTTTACTATTTCTCTTGGCCTTGCCCACGATTAGGTATGAACCCCGATGGTGATATCCCCTAAGGTTTAAAGGTTTTCACCTTTCTCACGATCGCCAGTTGCGCACGCTATCCGACGTATAGTTCGGGGCAGCGGGACCAGTACACGCTTAGTGGCTGACAATTTAGTTGTCTCCGGATATATGGAGGATCCTACGAATAATGGTAGACGTACCATTTCCTAAGGTTTAAGGGGTTTTCACCTCTTCTTAAGGGCCATGTCGCCAGTTAACATTCGTATCTTTGGGCCAGTCCCCAGTTTGGGCTTGTCCCCAGTATTTGGGTTTGTCCCCAGTTTAACACCATATTACACGGGCTTGTCCCCAGATTACACGGGCTTATTTCCAGATTACACGGGCTTGTCCCCAGATAACACGGGCTTGTCTCCAGTTGCACGGGCTTGTCCCCAGTATATTATTTGGGCTTGTCCCCAGCTTAATGAGTTTGATCCCAGTTAATCTTATGAATTATTTGCAACAGACTTACTAAGTTCTTTGTGAAGATCAAGAATCTAAGGATCCCGGATCCTAAAGCTAATCCTTCAAGGATCTTCCGGTAACTTAGGTCTATCTAGACCCTCTGGTATGATCTCTATTAATTTATGTATCATATTTGTTGTAATAATTTTGAATATTTCAATTAAGAAGGTTATTCCCTTAAACCTGTTTTACTACTAAAGATATTTTACCCTATTTTAAGGATACTATATCCTAAAAACTTTTACCTTATTTTAAGGATACTCTATCCTAAAAACTTTTATCAACTTTTAAGGATATTCTATCCTAAGCAATCGTAATAAGGATCTTTTATCCTAAAAATCTTTTACTTAAGATTATTTTGCAAAACTAACAACAATGTTAAGATTATATCTAATAAAAATTTTGAAAATAAATAACAAGTAAAAAGTTAAAAGATTTATATATTAATTAAAATAAGCCCCTAGGACTTATCCAAAATTCCTAACCCGGACTTCACCATACGAAAAGATGGACCATCCATCCGGGTTAAGTGAAAGTTACTAATTGTTCATAAAGTGCAGGGAAATTAAAAAACAGGGGCAACAAAGGCTTCATCCCCACAAACAGAGGATCCCTCCACCTTTGTCACCCCTGCTAGTTGTCTTAAAGATCATGGATCTTTTATCCTAAATACTATTGTTTATTACAAACCATGGAAATTGTCTTTAAAAACACCATAAAAGCAAAATAAAACAGGCTTGGGCCTTGTCTTTCGTATCCTTCATCGCCCGTTCATACGATTGTCTTCACCCCCACTGGTGCCTTGTTTCCACCTTCAGCTTCATCCAGATCCTTCACACCGCTTGTTCCTGCATCGCCCGCTTCAACCATTATAGCTTCAGTCTCATCCTCGCCTCCATCCAAGTCGATCAAGGCTTGCTTCCATTCTTTGATTTCCCCTGAAGACTTATTGAAAGATGGATCATTGGCTTCGGTAAACATTTTGATTCTGGCCTCGAGGACCGACTTAGCTGCCCATACTTTCGCTTCTTCGGCAACCCGGTTGATCCCATCCTGCATCTGGACGGCCAAGGCAGCAGCATCTGCCTCTATCTCTCTTTTCTCTTTGGTCATCTTCGAGAGGGCCTTCTCCTTAGCAGCAGCTGTTGATCTCAGCACAGCGAGGGTCTTTTCATGCTCTGCTACAGTCTTCTCATAGTGCTATCGGGCAGAATTAGTGGCCTATGAGTGAAAGCGGAATAAGCTTAGGAAGATGCTTGGAATAATAGGAATTGACAAAGATAAAGGATCCTTACAGTAGAAAGCATGTCCAGAATATGCTTTTCGGCATCAAAGGGGTTCTCCGTATCTGAACTCCTCTTTCTCTTGGATCCGGACTTTGTTCGAGTTGTGATCAGGCGAGGCTCAGATGTAGGGGTTGATTTCGGGGTCTTTTTCTTGGTAAGCATGCAATCAATATCCTTGAGGGAAAACTTGGAAGCAGATTTTCCTGATTTCGGAGCACCTATAAACAGCAATTGACATATAAGTTTTCAAATTATTAATATTTTTTGTACTAAGAATTATTATTCTTACTTGACATGACTGATTCTGAGTTTGATCTTTGAAAGGCTTCAACAAACTTTACCTGAAAGGTCCTAATTGCAGGATCCAGTGACAGAAACTTCTTCACTCTATCTTCAACTCCCGGAAGATCAGCCAACAGTTCGAAATTTTCAACTGCACAAGTGATAAAAGTAATTAGCAGAAGAATAGAACATCCTGTCTTGGTAACCTAAGGATCCTGGATCCTACCCTTTGGTATCCACTTTTTGGGAAGATTAGTTCCACCCGGAATAGAATCTCGTCTTACAAAGAAAAATTGGTTTTTCCAAATGGTACTATTAAGGGTGTCTTTGGAAATGGGATTTTCTTGGTGAGGTTTCGATTTAAAGATAAAGCGTTGGGAACCGTGGGTAACAAGATTGTATTGATATGCTAATTCTGCTAAGCCGAACTCGACTCCTTCCTCTACGATTATCCTTTCTATGGTATGAAGGACTCTCCACAACATTGGCGTGGCCTAGATATAAAAAATTCCCGCTAAATTGAAGAACCTTTGAGTGAAACTGGGGAAAGGATACTTATAACCAATGAGAAACGGTTGGGCCGGAAAGCAAATCCAGTTTTTCGAAATGCTGTCACTACGAGCTGCAGGATCGAAGGGTCGAAAAACTGTGTCGGCTGGGAAATATGATCAGATTTCATCGATATCCGAATCTGTGAATTTACAGGTTTCGGAAGAGGGTGATTGAAGGAGATTTTGAGAATAAAGGTCATCAGGATGGAAAAAAGAAGAGGAAGAAGATGTAGAAGCAGTTGACATTCGAAGGAAGATTAACAAAAAGAAAGAAAGATACCTGAAAGACGCTTGGATATGTGATTATAAGAATATTATAGTTATCACATATATAGGCGGCGCGTAATTATGGTTTATGGATATTAAACCTCCTGACACAAGTCTAATCACCTTCCATTTTGATTTTGAATTTCAAAATGACAGTTGTATTCCACTGTCACCCGCCATTTTGGGGGCAATTGTTAGGCCATGAATTTTATACTGAGGATCCTTTATCCTTAACTGTCTTATGGATAGGTTATCCTTGAAATATGTATCGGGATATAAAGTACCGACGATCCTCGGTAGTATTTGTTTACTAATGATTGCGTTTAGTATGGTGATGTGTTAGACAGGTTTGTATCAACTATCTTCATATAGCAACTTCTAGCTGGAGCATGGATCCAGGATACTATTTCAACACAGCTGATTATGGACGAATTCTCTAGAAGATTGATGTTTAATAACAACCACGGTATTTAGACTTGGTCTACCGCTTATATCGCTGCTGGATGACTATTGGCACGTGGTCAAAGATTGTGGAGCAGCTTAGTGGAGGACTTCTGGTTAATTGGGAGATATTGTTAATGTTATTATCTTATTTAAACGAGCTATGATCGAGTAGAAATAACACATGTAATATTGCACACACTAGAGCTGAAACAAGCATTCTCTCTACACTAGCATACTTTGTAATCTCGATCATACACTCCACCACATTTGTAACCACCTTTTGTTTATTTAATATAATCGACGGTGATAGTTTTCACCATCCAGGGGTTTTTTGTGCCGGAGATCACGATAATCACATACTCCTCGACCAAAGGTAACTTTGTTGATCATTGACTTAAGTAATCCGACCAAAGATTATCTTATTAATCCTTGACCAGAGTTATTTTACCAAAGATTACCTTGATAAGTTTTGACCGAAGTAAGACTATCCTGGTTAAGGGCTTTTTCACTCGTGATCAAACCTTTGTGTTCACTAGTATTCCGATTACACACTTGTCATTATCAAGTTAGCACCTTACCTCACTTAACAGATTTGCATACTTGATCCTTAACAGATTTTCATCCAAAACAAGCATGATATCCTAAGCAAATCCATTTTTGGATTACCAAGACTTAGAGAAATACATCATAAATTATATCTCATCATTTCTAAGTACAATATAAGGATCCATGTTTCGATAATGTATCAAAGTATTTCTATCTTTCAAGAACATGAATTGATCATGAACGATTGCCAATATAATTGACAATCACCAACTTTGAATTAGTATTTTAAGATGGTGAAACATTTCTCATCAAAAGATAATTGTAAGATAATCATGTACTTTACCAAACTAAACCACATGTTTTATATAATCATCAAGTAAAACAAAGCTTCTTCATAGATTTTAGATGGTAAATGGAGTTTAACTCATAATGAGCATAATGATGAACATTAAGATGAATGATGATAACAAATACATGATAAAACTTGGATTGATCTAACCAAATGTAGATGAATCTTTCTTCTTAATGATGGTTGATGATGATGGTTGATGGTGGTGATCTCCAAGCCTTCAAATTCTTCACTAAACCTTTTATGTGAGTGTTAGTGTGTGTTTTTATAAGTGAAAACCGGATAGAACTCTTTTCAAGGCACCCCAAATGAGTGCAACATGAGCCACTAGTTATAGGTAATCTGGATAGTGAGGCATGGCCCCGTGCTTGATGAGCACGCCCCCGTGCATTTTTATGACATGTGCCAGATTTGTTTTGTCTTTTCTGTGACGTGGCCACGGCCCCGTGGTTGGTAGGCACGGCCCCGTGGTTTTTAGTGACATGTGCTCAATTCTTATTTGTCGTTTCTGAAAGGTAAGCACGGCCCCGTGCTTCCAAAATCACAGCCCCGTGTCCAGCTGTTCACTATTTTGTCTTTTCTTTTAGATTTTTTTGTCTTTCTGAAAAGTGACCAGAAGCACGGCCCCGTGCTTCCAAAAGCACAGCCCCGTGTTTCCAAAAAGCACAGACCCGTGTTTCCAAAAGCATAGCCCCGTGTTTCCAAAAGCACAGCCCCATGTTTCCTGAAAGCACAGCCCCATGTTTCCTGAAGCACGGCCCCATGTTTTGCTGTTTCTTTGGTTTTTCTTCGGTTTTTCATTCGTTTCTTCGTTTGAGGCTTGGATTTACATGAAAATATATTTTAACATGATAAGTAGTTATTTTAAAAATATTATACGATAGAAGTTGCAGTTTTTAAAGATTATTTGATGCTAAAAAGATGAATATTTTTATATACATCACGGCTCTACTTAGAGATGAAACAGCTGAAACTTATTCATGGTTATTGAGGTGTTTTAAGAGTGCCTTTGGTTACGAACCCCCTGTGGTTGTAACTGACCAAGACCCCACCATGAAGCATGCAATTGAAGACGTTTTCCCAATTTCTAGATACCGTTTGTGCATGTGGCATATCATGGATAAACTATCTGGGAAGGTACAAACTCCATTTTAATTGTCGTCCACCTTTTTATTTATAACAATAATGATTATATTGGTTTCTAATTCTCTGAAAAAACATACATTCCCAGGTCGGTGCCAATCTATGCAACACTACCGACTTTAAGACTCGGCTTTGTGATATTGTATGGACTGATTCTATAACACACGAATTGTTTGAGAAGGAGTGGGATTCCATAATGACCGATTTTCACTTAAACGACCATGTCTGGCTGAAAGATATTTTCCAGATTAGAGATTCGTGGATTCCAGCATACTATCGTGAAGAAAACATGTCTGGTCTAATGCGTACGTCATCAAGATCAGAGAGCGAGAACTACTTTTTTGGGAAATTTTGCAACGCAACTTGCACTTTGGTCGAGTTCTTGGCACATTTTGAAACTGCATTAAAACATCAAAGGCATGAACATCAGAAGAACGATCATGATTGTCGTTACACAAGTGCAAAAATTGAAAGTAACTACACTCTTGAAAATCAAGCTCAATAAATATACACAAGAACCATATTTTTTGATGTCCAAATGGAAATTCAGCAAGCCCTTCACAACTGCACTTCCCGAAGCTACGAACAGGTTCGTGATTTTTTAAAGTTTAGTATTCGAGACTTTGAGCATCTACCAGCTTCTTTTCACGAGGTAAATATTATACGGGCTTACATGTTTTTTTTATATTTATTTTTTTTATATATAAATAGTTTACTAATCATCATAGGTAATGATTCGCTCGAAAGATGTGACTGTGTATTGCAGCTGCAAGCGGTTCGAGCAATTTGGCTTACTATGTCGCCACATTTTTAAGGTTCTCCACATTGGAGATATCAGGGTTTTCCCAAGGCAGTACATTAACCGTAGGTGGACCAAAGATGTTGTTTCTAATAGCCCGATGCGTTCCGTTGGTTTTGATGAGCCTAACGTAGACAAAACTACCGATGTATATCGTGTTGTTCGGGATATTAATATTGTGAATGATCATATTATAAATAAACTGGTTACTGACATGGAAAAATTAAACCAGTTTCGTGACTACGTCAATGATTACAAAGAAAAAATTGACGAGATTACGTTTGACGCCCCTAGACCTAGCAGAAGAGACCGGTTTGAAGAACTCATTGGCGTCCCTCAACCTGATCAGATCAACATACGTGCTCCAATTGGTGTTAGGAATAAAGGTTGTGCGCTTCCTATTCGGTACAGGTTTTACGAGAGCAAGCAATAAGTCAACGTAAACTGGATTACCCTCAACGGACGTGCAGAATATGTAAGCAACCAGGTCACGATGCCCGTAATCATCATAAGTATGCTATAACCGGTGACACTTCAGCGGCTGCTACCTCCTCCCAAGTTGATGAGATGGAACATTAAGGTTCATTGTGGGTTTTAAACTTTGTTTGGTTTGTATTTTATTAGCACATTATAACTTTTTTCCAATTTTCATTTAAGAAACAATGGTTGCTGAGTGTGTTTTTTTATTTTATGGATGCTCTATTTATTGATATGTGCCTTATCTTATTGTTCAGCATTAGAAAACATTTACGTCGTTTTATGATTTGGTAATAAGTTATGTTTTTCTTTGTTATTAATTTCCATTCATATTGATATTTTATACACTAAACACATCGATGTTCAAATTCATTACCTACAAACATTTTGGTTCCTTAATATTACTCTTACTTTCTAATCAACACATACAACATATAGTGTTAAAATTCTGATTAAGGTGCTATGCATATTCGAATTCCTTACCTTCAAACACTTTGGTCCGTTAATATTACACTTACTTTCTTATCAACTTATAGGTTAAAATTAGGATTAACGTGTTATAAACCGAAACAGACTCGTCATTAACTAATACACGGATTTGCGTAATACGTTAACTACAACACACAACAACTAATTATACTACACACTCCTCATGGATTAAACCATCATCACATATTCTTAACATGTTGCAATCCATAAACTTTAAAATCCAAAACAAGTTGTACTATCATTCAAACTTTTCAAATCCAAAACACAAAAATAAAAGTCTTACACTTAAATCCACATAAAGAAAATACTTGTACCATAATATCAAG
Organism: Bidens hawaiensis; assembly: GCF_021521415.1. Classification (NCBI taxonomy): domain Eukaryota; kingdom Viridiplantae; phylum Streptophyta; class Magnoliopsida; order Asterales; family Asteraceae; genus Bidens; species Bidens hawaiensis. The sequence goes on from NW_027492587.1 coordinate 209,352, forward strand.
ATAGCTTCAAGCGTTCAATTATTCTTGCCGGCGCTTTGTTTTCCAGTCCCATCTTCGCATCAGCAGACAAACTATCATACTCCATCATAACTTGCACGAACTCCTCCTTTGTCAAGTTGATTTCGCTCAGCAACATCTTCGCGACATACTTCCTTTGAAAATCGTTTAGCTCCGCCTTTTGTTTCCCTATAAATTTTCCACGAGCGTCAACCTTATCTGAGAGCCCACAATCAGCAAACCATTCCTTTGTCACACAACCCTTAAAGGTCTCCATGTGTCTCATCATAAACACTCCACAATCGACATGGTTGCTTTTACTAGCCCATGGTATATCCACCCTCGTCAGTGTTGATGTGTTAACCTTTGACGCATAGGGGTGATCCACCAACGCTAGGTAACCAGCAAATATTTCTCTCCGTGACAAATGATATTAACAGCAGTTAACATAAAAATTTAAATAATAATGCTTGAACAACAAAAAAACACACATACCATCTTCTCGGGCCAGCCCTTATACATAAACTTGAACGACCCCCTGGTCCCATATTATCAATAACAAAAGTCTTATGTGTCTTCAGGTTGAACGCCATTAAATAGAAGTGCTTTGTGTTTATAATTGGTATCAACACAACATCCACGCCTACAATGCTTTTTAGTCTTTGTGTTTCCAGATGCTTGTCCATTTTTTCTTAAAAAATCCGATTCTTGTTGGTAGGTCTTTTTCATACTGGTCCGGTAGCTGTGTCATTTATCAGCACAAATTAATCATTATTCATGACCAACAAAACAACACTACTAAATCAAAAAATACTAATCATACCAGCATCACGGCCGAGCAGAAAATCCTATGAACCGTGTTAAACTTTGAACGTATAGCTTCTTCGTGGTTTAACACACTTTCCCACACTGACATTACCGACACGTGCACCCATGTGTCCGGCCGTAAATTTTCCATTATCACCTTTCGTATGCTAACCCCACCTCCCGTGCTAAATACAATGTCCCTGAATTAATGAAAATAAATATCACAATACATATAAAGTATATAATACCCAATACCTATTCATAATTAATAACACATAAACACTAAAACTTACCAATGGTTCCCGTAAGCCGCGGACACATACTTAGCCACCTTCGACTCTTGCTTTGTTAACGTAGATTTCAACGACACTGCACGTTTCGCATGCGGTGAGCAATAAACTTCGGAAAGGAACTTAAATCTCTGAGGTCTTTTAGGTGTGTTTACCTCCCAGTCTGGTTTAGCAACTCGCTTCCCTTTAGCTAAAACAGCTAACGTCTCACGATCATCTTTTTTAACTCCAGATTCAAGATTGATTGAAATCGGGCACAATTAAACTAACTTTTTTCTTTTGGGGCGTAGACTTTATTGAACCGGATTCATATTTTGCGCACAACCTTTCCATGATTTCCCAAGTTCTTTGTGTCATCACTATTGGAGATGCTTCACCGTTCTCATCTTCTTCATTATTCCCAGTCACATCCTCCCGCTTACCTATGTATCTAGCTAGGTTTTTCTTCCACTGATCCTCCAACTCTTTAATTAAAAGGCTACCAGAACACTCATCATGTGCTTCATCAAACTCCAGACATATATCTCCGTATACGTTATCGAAATATTGCATCAACTCCGTCAGCCGCTCTGCTCTCTCCTATTTCCAAAAACACCCCAACACTTTAATATTTAAAATCACAACTTACATATAAAATAAACATATAAACTTTAATACTATCTTACCTCTTCATTAGTTTGTGTCGGCATATTTATCATTTCTTCACCTTTATCAAACCTCTCTTGGTGTTGCTCAGATTCAACAATAGCAACTTTATCATCCGTAAAATCTTGTTTTGTTTGAACATCAGCCACCTTATCACCATCCTCTTGTTGATCCGATTCAACAGACTTCTTAGTGTGTTTTCTGATCACCATTTTGGCTAACTCCTTTTTCGTTAACTTAGCCACCTTTTTACCCCCATCAACATCCCCCACATCTTTATCTTGATTTGTTATCTTTTTAACGACCTTCCCCGCTGATTTTTCAATTGTGACCTTACCCAACCGTTTCTCCTCCAACATGTCTTGTAAAACTGTTAGGTCGTCGTCCACGAAAACCTTAACGGCCATAAAATTCTTGCCATTTTCCACGACGCAATTAAACTGACTATTCGCGTACGCATACTACAAACAAAATCAAACACCATTTTCAAAAAACAACATCTAACAGTTTAAAAAAAGACAGGTAACAGTTGGGTTAATAATACTTTGAGATACCCTTACAAAACAAACAAAATTGTAATCAAATATGTACCGCTAGCAAAATCATGGACCCGTTGTATTCTTTACTTTCGTTCCATTTCTCGCATCTCCTTCGCATAACTGTTATTAGGTACCGACACCAATTCAACTCCCCCAAGCTATTTATGTCTCTAACTGCTGGTAGAAATTTTTGATTAACCGTGTTATTCCCTGTAATATCACCCATATATGTCTCTAGAGCAACCAGAAAATTCATCTTGAAATGCCAGCCTACATCCCTCTTGGTTTTCACGAACTCCATAAATTTTATGGGACAAAGTCTTCCTTGTGGGTTTTTAAATTGACCTCTCCATCTTCGCACAACCTCATCCTCAGCTCTAGGCCTCAACGTCTCCACTATCTCATTACTTCCCCTAGGGATCCCTAACATGCTTTCTACAAGTGTCTCGGTAATTTTTACTTGTTTGTCTCCCAAATTGAGTATGCTACTACTGTGGTCATAGTTTCTAACCAACCAGTAGCCCAACCAGGTTGGTATGTTAGCTATACTCATTTCGAGCATACTACCAAAACCCATACTAGTTACAACTTTTTTTTGCTCATTGGTTAAATTTGTGATATAATTGTGGAACAATCTATGTTTCACCCTCGGTTTAATCTTTTGACCAACATAGTCGTAAAATGCTAACTTCTTATTTTCACTCAATTTTCCTTTTTTAAACATCTTATCACGTGGAGTTATAAAGTCGTCATCTGAGTCAACAATGCCAGCTGCATTTAGTTTCAACAAATAACAAATTAATTTCAATTAAAAATACTACCTACTACAATTACTTAATTTCAAGTAAAAACACAATCTACTTCAAGTACAAACTTACTTTTAAAAAAATCCTCAACCAAATTTGTCGCCCGGCGTGACGAATTTCCTTCCATTTCAATTTTTGCGTTTTCTACAACAACACACCAAAATTATGTACATAACGACTACAACTATAACAATATGAATATGAATACCTTTGAAGTTAATCTCTTTCTTTACCTCATCCCCGTAGCCTAGACCCTTGAAAGTGGTATTGTATGCTATTCGTGGGCTTCTCCTAACTAACAAACCAAAAACCAACGTGTTAATTACAAACCAACATCAAAACAAACACAAACAAATACATCATCTAACATAAAATAAGAACTAACAGACTAAACGAAAAGTTAAAACACACACACCTTTTTACACACAACTTCAAAACACTTAAACCACACAAACATGAGTAACCAGACCAACTACACACAACCTCAAAACACTTAAACCACACAAACCTTTTTACCCGAATAACATACACCTAAAACATAAAAACCAGATTAAATTTTTTTTGGTATCTCACCAGACGAACATAACACCTCACACACACAAAAATTTGTAACACATTTCATAAAACAACAACTCTCAATCACCAAGTAAAAACACATCAACTAAAAAACTCAAACCCAACATTCGCTTGCATGTTCAACTAAAACTCAAACCAAGTAGAAACACATCAACTAAAAAACTGAAACCCAAATAAAACTCAATCACCAACATCAAACACACTATAACATACCACACATTGCCATCAATAAAAACACATCGGACCACAAGGAATAGATCGGCCATGTAACTGAAACCCTAGAAATTGGGGGTTTCAACTAAAACGCTATTACATACTAAAAACACACCTGTATCCTTCGATTTTGCCACGCTAGTGTTCAATTTACTGTTCTTCTTCTCCATTCTTCTTCACCTGCATGTTCAATTAAACACACCCTTTAAAAGTCCGAAGTTAACAGACTATAAAACCCACCAACGATTAAACAAAGACACACCAGTTTGAATCGATCATCCGATTTGAAAGACGAAACCCAAAATTCTAACCTTCATCTTCTTTCTTGTAAACGGCGGTGGAGAGAGAGAAACACTCAGTCTGATGGTGATTGTTTGTGGACTAGAATCGTTTATGGTTGAATAATATAAGAAGATTAAATTATTGAGTGTTTTTTTGGAAGGTCGATCAACTGATTGCATAGAAATAGGAGCTTCCCCGATTAATAAGTTGACAATCTGCATGATATAAATACCTAATATCCCTAAAATACCCTTTAACACACCAATATAAAGTGGTAAAATAAGACACTCCTTATTTTATTCCATCTTCTAATCTTGACCCTTGATTAACAAGATCTAACAACCCAGGTTGCTTCTTACACTTTTTAGAAAAACTCCTCTTTTTACAATAACCCATCCCTATATATATATATATATATATATAACTTATTATGTCTAAAAAAACATGGTTTTGAAAAATATAAAAAGATGTTGCAGTGACCCGGATTCGAACCCGGGTTTCCATGACCACAACACACAAACACAACCACTGGACCACTTCAGTTTCGTTGTTAAAAGATGGAAATAAAAATTTATAAACACACTCTCATGTTCATCATCATCCTAACAAACCCTAGATTCAATCCTTCAAATCCATTCCATGTTTGCCCGATTTATGTTAGGGGTTTTATCATACGCTTAAAAACAATAAGATTTCATATAACCATTACCTCTAAATGTTACGGATTGGTGGAGAACTAGACTTGGCCAGAATCGTAATTGGATGAACATATTCGAGGTTATGGACATTTTGTTTGTGTAATTTTATGTTTTCAGTATGTTTAGATGACTATTAGGGTCATGCCAATAGTGTCAATTGGATTGAATAGTGTTTAATTCGTGTTAATAGAGTTTTAATATAATCCGGCCGACTAGATATGTAATACGAGTTAATGGATTAATAAATGACGAATAAATTATATAGTAATGTTTAGGAGTTGTGGACACATCGTTTGGGATGATTAACGGATCGAAACGAACCATGTTTTGACATTCTATATATCGCCGGCGCCGGAAATCCGGTCCCCGGACTCGTAGCCGGAAAGTTGTGAAGAGGACGAAGGGAATGCTACTGCATTCTTGTTTTCATTATTATTATTTTATGTAATTTACACTTTGGTCCCTGAACTATAAGTAACTTTATAGTTTGCATTTAAACTTTAATCACATTTTAAATCTTGAACTTTATAAATATATATAACTAGATAAAAATTTGCATACTTTAATATCTTTGGTTCGTTTACATTTTATGCTCGAATAGTTTGAAGCTTGATTATTTTAATAACTTTTAAGGCTCAGAGATTCGCTACTGGAACTAAACGAAATAGAAAGTGAACGAATAATTACTATAAATCGTCGTACTTTGATTTACATTTATATATAAAAACCGAAAATTTAAAATGGGTCGGGTTTTCGGGTTTGAAAAGTAACGAATGTTACACTCAAACCCATAACCATGGAACTTGTAAATAAACTAAAATGAGCAGAAGTTAAGCATGGTTAGTATGTATAAACAAGTTATATAAGTATATATATATATATATATATATATATATATATATATATATATATATATATATATATATATATATCAAGAACATGAAGTTCTCCATGAAGCCTTGCCTTACAAGGTCCGAAACCTCACCGATCGAAATCGGAGAAGTAACTACCAAAGGTAAAAAGGGGTATTATATTATATATATGTTGTGCCACCATAAACAAGTATTAATAAGACTATATAAGTTAATTAGAATGAAAGATTAAACTCAGTTTGACTTTTAGAAGTCAAACCTTCAAGAACACAATAATAAATAACCTTGAATCTATGGAGTTTGAGAGAGAATTTGAAGTTGTAGCAGGGGAAAATGAAGTGAAATTGTGGTGTATATATCGGGTAATGTTGGTGGTCAAATATGGATGTTAAACACAAGAGTTTCATGCAAAATGGATCAAACAATACACAAAACAACAAAAGAAAACGGGCTGCTGCAGACCCCTCCGTCACGATACGCGACCATGGAGGACATCCCCCATCGCGTGGCACGATGGGGTTGACTACCAGACTTCCCAAACTTTCAAACTTGGCAGATTTAGCCCCTGTAGTTTGTTTTAAGTGAATATAACGCGTTTTAAAGACCAAAAAGGATGTTTTCAAGACCCAACAAGTATAAAAACAATATTGTAACATAAAATCAATCATTTTGATTATATACAAGGTTTCGGTTTACAAAACGGGTCGGGTTAACATAATAAAAGTTTACAAAACGAATACAAATCGAGACCCGAAAATGACGAATGTCACACACAAGCTCAAACTCGAACCCAAACCGAACCCGTGGGATCCATCTCAAAGGTGGTGGGCTAGTATGCTCGCAAACAACAATGACCCTAACAACCATTTCTATGCCAACCAACATCTACCCGTAATGCATCCATCCATGCAACCGTTTACCAATGATATGTTCAATCGAATGCTAATGTAGTTTATGCCTCCGCAAGTAACCGAAACCCAAACAACCCAAACCCAAATACCCGAAACCCAACTAGGCGAACCACATGTTCCTCGCAAACGAAGTCATAAAAAGAAGCTTGATGACGGTCAAACAACTACTGAAAGGGTTAAAAGAAAAAAGTGGGAATCAGATGAGGAAGCGGCGATTGTGCAAGCGTGGATCGACTCATCCGAAGACTCAATTCAAGGTAATTTATAAAATTTATATATATTTCATGTTTTATTTTTTTGTTAACTAATACTAAGCTTTTATATGTATCGAAGGTGACGGTAAACACAACCTTGATTTTTGGGATCAAATACGTACTAAGTTCTTTAATATAATGGGTTGAGGTCGCTACCACGGAGATGATTCCGTCTCCAACAAATGGAAGGCAATGCGCACAAAAATGAACAACTCCTCCGAAACTCACAACTGCGTTACAAACAATAGAGGAAGCGGCACGTGCGATGTCCACGCAATTGATTCTTGCTTAAAACAATTCAGGGCCATTTTTAAAGTAGATTTCAATATGTTGGAAATTTGGAGGCAATGCACGAGCTCGTCAAAGTGGCATCCGATCCCGACACTTTACCGCGACCGTCCAAACGATCAAAGTCAACATCTACTTCGGCCGATCAATCGCCGTCTCAAGAGGGGTCAGATGCTCGTTGTCAATTTAACTTAAACGAGTTTGATCCCGATATTGTTTTTAATGAACTGGATAAGTTACCACGTCCGGTAGGAAGAGATAAAGCCAAGGCGGCGGCTAGAGGTGGAGGATTTTCATCGAGAATGACATACTCGATGAGATCCGATGTGAGCTCTCATTTTGACAACATGGAGCTTACACTTAAAGAGATTGCCGATGCTAAAAAAACACTCATAAGATGAACTCAAGAGAATGCATGAAGAAAGAAGAGTGATGAATGCGGAATACAAAGTCATGCATGAAAAAAGAAAGAAAGCTAACTTGGAGCGGCAACGAGAAAATGATTCAAGCTACTCACAAAGGATCTCTCGCATCTAGATCGGTTACGCGGACGTTTTTGGAGAAAAAAGCAAGGATAATGGCCAAATACGCAAACGAGGACGACTAATATTAGTTATATAATTTTTATTTTTTTATTTGTATGTTTTTTTTTAATTTTGTGTTTGTTAAAAAATAAATAATTAAATAAAAGGTGGGGCATCGATGCCCCCTACCATAGAGGGGCATCATTGGGTGGAGCTTCGATACCCCCAGTGCTCACATGGCGCTGACATAACACTGTGGAGGGGAATCAATGCCTCTCCTCATAGAGGATAGTCTTACTACTTACTAGGGTGGATTCAAAATGGGTCATTTTGGTTCGATTTAGAACCAGTTTTAACTAAAATGGGTAGGGCTCAAAACAAGCCAATTACAAAATTTTCAAAATGTAGGAAACCGATTTGGGTTACATAAACAGAGGTTGTAAACAAAGATTAACTGATTACGTGGGACTCAGATTAATAGAGCAGATGAACACAGAGCAGGGGTGAACAGGATCGGTGAGGTGAAAACCTCACTGGTTAAGCAAAAAGGCTTATAAAACTACATATTTTCTCGTTCACTTCATGTATTTCTCTTTACATGTACATGATATATATATATATATATATATATATATATATATATATATATATATATATATATATATATATATATATATATATATATGAAAGAAATAGATTAAACTAGTACAACTTGCTAGACTAATTGCTTCTTATCTTGTTTAATATCATTATAGTATATATCTCCTAACACTCTCTGTAACATCCTAAAATTTATAATGTTGAATAAAGAAAGTTACGTTTAGTGATTTCGCGTTATTAATTAATTAATATCGAGTAAAGAACGGATCATGGATTTAGATTAATTGAGATGGGTTAAATGAGAATGGGCTTTAGGTCCATGGGCTTTAAGGGATATAAATATCCCCTAAACCAACCTAAAACCCTAAACCCTCATTTCATTTCCATCATAATCTCTACAAACTCCAAAACACACACACACCACACACCGCCATATACGGCCGGCGGCCGAGGGAGAGAAACGAGCAAGATCCGAGAGAGAGTAAACAATTAGTTGTGATTAAACAAGTTAAACGAGATCCAAACGAGCACAAAAGGTATGTTCTTGACCTTTAAAGTTTATGTTTTATTGAATATCTTTAAGCTTAAAGATCCAAGCTTTATAGTATATACGGGATATATATACGAACGAAATGGTTAGGGAACGTTAGTGGGTGATGTCGAACCATAACAAGGGTATTAAAATCGCCAAAATGCGTGATAAAAACCAAACCCGTAGCGAACTGGACAACTTCGCCTGCGAACTGGGTAACTTCGCCTGCAAAAGCTTAACTTCGCCTTCAAAGCTTAACTTCGCCTACGGCCAAGTTCGCATAAGGTTTAACTTCGCCTAAAGCTAAGTTCGCCTAAGGTTTAACTTCGCCTAAAGCTAAGTTCGCCTAAGGTTTAACTTCGCCTAAAGTCAAGTTCGATTAGAAAATAAATTAAAAACCTAATGGAAAATGTGTTAAGACAGTTAATGTAAATAAAATTTTTCCAAGCTGACCTGTCAGCTCGACCCCAGCCAGGGGCTCTGCCCCTTGGACCCTGCTAGGGGCTGCCGCCCCTAGACCCCGCTGCCAGGGGCGCTGCCCCCGGACCCCCGTTCGTTGTGGGTTGTATAAAGATAGAAATACAACATGAGTAGTAGTAGTTAATTGATACATGTAAATATTATACAGTTAGCCGTGCACAGCTCAATAAGGGGATAACGATTAACGGAGAGCGTAACAGGATTCATGTGAGTTTCTAGCCCCATTTATGTGTTATGTTTTCGGGGCTGTGTGCATACTCGATGTGTTGTTAATACATTTATCCTAAGTGATAAGTGTATGCCATATGTGATATATGTGATGGATATGAATGATTGCTTGTCGGTACGCGAACGATCTTCGGATATTGCGCGTACTGTCAGGTCAAAAATAAAGGTACGAATATTATATATCGAAGATGTATGAACATTACAAATGAATACTTGTCGGGCCGTGAACGATCTTCGGATATTGCACGTATCGACAAGAGGTATGGTTGTTAAATGAATGATGTAAAGAACGCCTAGAGTGTTCTTATGCTATAATGTAATTATTGTATATGTGAAGTATGTGTATACAGGTACACGAATGGTATGTGAGTTCTACGTTCGACATAGTAAGTTAGGATGGCAAATCCCTCTAGCTTTTGTCGGACATAGACTCGGCTGGTGATGGCGTAGTTAAGGACTGCGGGCCTTATATGTAATGTAGATGATAGATGTAAACGTAGATAGGGATGGTGGGCCTTATACGTGTTACAGATAATAGACAACAACGTAGTTAAGGACTGCGGGCCTTATACGTAAAGTAGATGATAGATGTAAACGTAGATAGGGACGGTAGGCCTTATACGTGTTACAGATAATAGACGACAACGTAGTTAAGGACTGCGGACCTTATACGTATTATAGATAGGCATCAGCATAGGAAAAGACTGTGGACCTTATACGTGCTGTATTTGTATTGTGGTAGCATAGGGGAGGACTGCGGACCTCGTACGTGCTATGGTTTAGGTTGCAACATAGGGAAGGACTGTGGACCTTGTACGTGTTGTGGATGTAGGATGGTATAGGGAAGGACTGTGGACCTTGCACGTACCATAAATGGTGAACATAGGTAAGGACTGCGGACCTTTTACGTGTTCACGACCTTGAGTACAGGTATAGACGGCGGACTATGAACGTACTCTCGGTAGACTGAGGTTAGTGATTGTAGATATGTATGTATGTATGGTAGTAAGTATGTATGTAGAACAGAAGGGTAACTAGTTAGGTATGGATATGTATCTTCGGATATGTATGTATGTGTATGTATTGTATGGCGTCCGATTAACTAGAACTCACTCAGCGTAGCTGACTTTTAGTATGCACGCAGGTGAGTAGAATGAGACAACTAGCTTGAGCGGGCACATGGTGGGCGAATAGGAGACTGGCATTTGAAGACTCAAGATGTTTTAATGTAATTGACGTTTATTTTGAAAGACAAGAATGTTTAATTAAGGCAAGTTTTGGATTGTTGTAACGTTTCATGAAAGTTTTTATATTCCGCGAAAGTTTTAATGAACTCTGATTTGTAAAAACTGTGTTTATGAGTAAATCCGACGCTAAAGTAAGGCTACCGGGTTCGGGGCCTTACACTCTCCCCTCAAGTCGGAGCATAGATGTTAGTTATGCCCAACTTGTTACCGATATAGCAAAACTTTCTTTCAAGGTGAGACTTTAGTGAAAACGTCCGCTAACTTGAGCAAGGAAAATAATTAGGCAGCATAATAGCCCTTCTCTTCGGTAGCGATTCCAAAATCCAAATAAGATATTTCCTGAAATAGCTTTAAACATAGATCATCAACAACATAAAGAATCAGTAGCCCGAAAACAAACACGAGAGGGGCCTTAACACATGGAAAAAAACGGCCGACGCATGTAGGACATGTGCTCCCTCTTCTCACTATACCTCAGAAACACAAACAAGATGTGGACGATGTTGATCAATTCTTCATGTAGGTAATGAAAAACATGAATATAAAATTAAACCTATCAACCAGTTACAGAAGAGAAGGTAGCAACATCAGCAGAGTGTGCTTCAGACGACATGATTGTTAGCTTGGTCGAGTTTCCCTTTAGGATGTATAGTTAAGGATGGGTTTGGGGTTCTTATGAGGAACTTGGTTTTGGGAGAGTCGAGGCATACAAATTTTTTTTGTGTGTGATTATGTTATGATGTTAATCTAATCTCTTCTTTATATACATAAAAGGGGAAATCATTTATTAGTTAGGATAATATGGCTCATCAACAATTACCAAACAAATATATAAGGCCATGTGTAGTGGGCGCCGATTTGGGCGAATTTTAGGCGCGAAGGGGCGCGAACACCGCCCCCCCCCCCCCCGATAAGTGGGCGAAAAGGGGCGGGGGCGGGTCTTTTTCTCGCCTCGCATGTCTGTTGTTTTGTTTATTTATATTATTATTATTATATATATGTGTGTGTAAGATATATATATATATATATATATTACTATTTGTAACCCCTACACCATTACACCCCAAAACCAAAAACTCACTCTTTGCTGATTGGGCGTCACATGGCGCAAAACGCCCCAATTTGTAGCCCCTTCACTATACGTAGCCTTATAAAGTATAGTTTAATTATTTTGATATAATATTATATAAATGATAATGATGACCATATTAATAAATATATAATATATAGGGGAAAGTTAACGTATAAATTAAATTAGCGTGCTATTTGTGAGAATTAAGTAAAATAATTATATTAAAAGTAGTGTTATTATGTAATTACAACATAGTATAATTACAACATGCTGTAATTACACTACACTATAATTACACTATGTTGTATATATAATTAAACTAATTGATTCTCACAATTAGCATGTTAGTTTAATTTGTATTTGATCCAAACTCATAATATATATTTATTCTTACACACGAAACATATAGAACAAATCAGATGAGCGCGGCAGATGATGAGACGGTGAATAAATCACCTACATATAAATCCTACCATACCAAGAAGAACATATGTTCGCACACCTAACCAGACCCTCTTGAACAACAAACTTAATTGGTTGCTCAACAGAAACACAAACACATATACGACCCGAAGAATCTTGATTGGTTGCTCAACTCCGAATACAAACATAAACAGGATACGAATTGAACCATCTTTACTCCCCTTGAGCAACAAACTTGGTTGCTCAATACAAACAAATAATTTGAATCCAAAACAGACTAGAAACTGACTAGGCATCAACTTATGATGCTTAAATCCTCATAACCAAAATCGATCTTGTGATTGAACCAGACGGGTATAACAAATTAACCAGAATTGATCTCTCACAGGAAATCGAAGCAAACGGCTATTAAAGCCACAACGCAAAATTGATCTCAACGGAAGGAGATCGAACAAGAAGGTTGTTCAAAGCCTTAAAACTAAAAATAAAACTTCAACAGCAGGAGTTTGAACCAGACAGCTTTCAAAGCCATAATATTACCCGAACACTGGGATATGTCTGGAAGCAGAAAACAGAACTGAAATTCTAACCGAAACCCTAAGGTAGAAATGTTTGAACAAAACCAAACGCGAAACAAAGCCTGAACATGGACCAAAGTAGCGACTAAAGCACTAACGAAAACAGAACAACGGGCGACTAAAGTAGTAACAAGAACTGAACAACCAACAGAGCAGCGATCAACTGTGACAAGAACAAAAGTCAACTAGCTCTTCAGAAACATAAGTCATACTAGCACTTAATTAGAAATCAGAAATAAACTGACCAGAGAGCTAAGGTTTAACTGGAATTTAACGGACGAGATAATTGGATTTTAAAGGACCAGAGAGTCTGGACTTGGCCAAAGAATCTGGATACAGATAAACAATCTGGACATGAGCCAGAGTCAAAAACAAACTTAAATGATCGAAAATCAGAAATATAACTCAATCATATTTTCTTTTTCTTTCCTTTTTTTCTTTTTATGGTTTTTTCTTTTGTTTTTTGGTCCATGGTGTTGAATTTAGTGTCCAAGAAGGATCGGATATCTGACGTGGGGGATCAGATATCCGATATACGGCAGAACCGAACTCAATATATGGTGCGAAACAGAAATGCACCAAATCAAAATCAAAGTATACGAGAGTGGTTGGAAACACAAGTTCAATTTTGTATTGGTACAAGATTATAGATGGTATCATGACCCATTTTTGAAGAATGGGTTAATTTTGAGAAAAATAATTGTATATGAATTCATTTGAGATATCTGAAATCGGAAAACAAGTCAACTTGGTTCTTATCATATTAGACATCGTGTTAAAACTGTAATATATTATAAAACTTGTTAACACAAAAAGAGGTCCAAATGGGTTAGCACCACCTAATGTGTTCGGAAGTGATGCCTTTCTGGTGGAGGTATACTTTTGTTGATAAACGCTAGCAATCCCATGGTTTTGAGAATTGTAAGTATTTGTTGTTTCCAACTAAGATAGTTGTCTCCATTGATCTAACGGAGATTAAACATGCCATGATTGCTATTTGCTGTTGAACTTTCGTCGGCTGAAAATGTACCTGTTTTAGCCGTAGATACTGGCGGTGATGCCAACGAAGGTGGTTTGAGATTTTATGTATTAAATTACTAAGGTTACAGTGGTCAAGCCGTCGGCTTTGATATCGTGAAGTAACTGAAGAACAAAAAGGTAAACAAATATTGATTGTTATTGATTTTGATAGACTGATCATTTGAATACAAAAGCTTATGTTATTATGTTAAGTAATTCAAAGGTAAACATGACCTCTGAATTTAAAACTAATCAGATAACTTAAAAACAAATTAGATAATTATCAAACTTATTGAATAATAACAAAATATAACTATTATCTTTTACAACCAGAATTACCTTTCCAAAAGATCATTATAAGTTGTTTATGGTATAAATAGGTGCACTTTAATTGTTTCAACGTCTTCTACTCAAGCATCTGGGACAAGCTCACTCGCTTCATCGGACATCCCACTCAAGGTATCATACAGTGGCTTGTTTAATGTTTCGGGTAGGTAAAACGTAAGAAATCCACCCACAATTCCACATGCCCCGAAGACCATAAATGAAATATCACCACCCACAACTACCACAAAAGGTACCATTATGTTTCCAAATTGTCCCATTAGAGTTGCACACCCGAGTGCTGCATTTCTGACTACTGTTGGAAACAACTCCATCGCGTATACGAATAACAAGTTAAAAGTCCCTGCTATCCCAAATATTCCTAAAATTCCACAAAGCATCCTCATTACCTTTAAATTCTCTTGGGTTCCAATCAAGCTGCCTATTATGCAAAAGATCCCGCTAAACCACTGCGTTCCAACTCCTAGAGGTTTCCTCCCGACCCTATCTATTAAGATTGCGGTTAAAAGATATGCTGGTATCTCTGCAATGGAATTTAGCATCACGCTAAGATAGAGGTTGGTTTTAAGGTTTGTGGCATTTAAGGTTAGCCCATAATACACAACTGCGGTGGCATAATTGATTCCCATTAGTAGAAACAAACGTTTTCGTGTTAATGGTGACTTGATTACGTCCATAACCGACCCTGTGACACTTTCATTCGTTCTAGCTTCTATACATTCGCGTCCACAACTCTTGGTTTCCTTGTCTAGGACAATATGGACATTTTCAGGGAGGTGATTGCCATTTGATTTGGCGATTTCATGCATGATCTTCATTGCTTGATCACTTTTACCGCGGATGAGATACCAACGAGGGGACTCAGAGATGAAAGGGAGCATGCAAACAAGGAAGATGATGGAGGGTATGGAAGACGCAATGTAAAGATAACGCCATGATTGGACTATATAGGCTATGCCAGACAAAAGAGCTACACCGACTGAGAAGAAGTAGAAGGTGGACATGCCGACAAAACCGCGCTTGGTCGGTCCTATGGGCTCGGTGGCGAGCACGAATGCACATAAACCGACCCCACCAGTGCTAAAGCCGGTTAGTAGACGAATGAGGACATATGTCCAGTAGTTGGGGGAGAGTGATGTCAGTAGGCCAAGGATGACATTCATAATAAATACAATCGTGAGTGATCCTTTTCTTCCCAATTTTGAATCAGAAAGATGACCAAATATTCCACTACCTGCAAAATAAGATCTATAATGTGCTTAAGGCTCAATATGAACAAAATATGTTATTTAAGCATCCCAAAAAGTAGAATCTGAAAAACTTTGCTACTATTCAGTTTATATCATTTAGAGTTCATATAAAAAAAGAGGGTTAACTTGGGAGGATTGGTGTAGGTTTCGGTTATAAATTCGTTGTTAGTGTTGTATGGTTTTGCTTTTGGTGGAGAGGCTTAGTTTGTATTTTCACTCTTTGCCTTCCTTTGGTGGTTGTATTTGGCGGTTCTAGCATTTTGCTAGTTTTAATAAAGAAATTTGTTGGTCGTTAAAAAAAAAAGAGTTCATATAAACATATAAAATTGGAAGTAAGATAAATGAGAAATAGCACAAGAAAATGTCACACTAAAGGCACCATACTCTTGTATATTGTCCCATAATAAGGGCATATTTGAATTTAAACTCACAAATACTAAATATAAGTAGTAATCTCAAGCTCTTGATTAAAACCAACTTATTTGATCAAAAGGCAAGCGTGAGCACCTTTCATCAACCAAACATTTAAGTGTTTATATAGTTTAACGACTACCGTAGAAGGTAAGGTGTTTGATGGCCTTCTTGATAGGATCGATTATTAAACGAATTAAAATCAAACAATATATGAACAATCAATTAACAAAACGAATATGTATTACGATAGTGAGCGGCGCCTCTATTTATAGGCTGCAGGAAATACCCTACAACCGTCGTGATGATTCGTCAATATAACGCAACGCTTCGATTAGTTTCTAACTATTTACAACAATATACACAAACTATTAACTAATTACACTTTGCACTTTAACTTTGTTATATGAACCCGTTAACAAAGTTTAACTACACTTAAACAAACTACGGAGATCTTTAACAAGATCGGAATTATTTCCAACGGTGTTAAATAATTCAAACAACCATCATTATAAACTTATAACTTTTTATCGCTTAAATGTAACACACCACATAATTTAAAATGTTGTGGACTTTTGAGATGACTGGTTTAACAGAAACGTCCCTCCTTAAATACCATAATGTGTTTTGGCGCATTGGGTGTGGATGATGGGATAAACATTATCGATATGCAATAAAAGACTAAAATTAAGCACACTCATCTGTGAGTTGTCACACCCACGAACGTTACATGAGTGATTCGATGTGTGCTTTTTGAGAAGTCTTTGTTTAGAAAACCAATTTATAAGTTACATGTAATATTTAATTTGTATCAACAGTCAAAATGATAACAAAATGATTAATTTTTCAAGTTTGAACCACCTAAGTGTTCTTTTATTTTCTTTTACTGCTTTTAATGACCGTTTTAGCAAGCAAATTTTGTAAGGGTACATGTAGATGCATGCATACATACATATATATGGTTAAGTTTAAGAGAGAAATGAGATTATTACGAGAAATGCGAGTAATCATTCCATTCAATCAAAAATTTTCTTTTTATTTTTCATTTTAATTAATTACAAAGGTATAATAGTAAAGTTTCAATTTATTTAATTTGGTAAGTATTTAAATGAACTTAGACCTTTTAACGTTATTTCAAATGAACTTAGACCTTCTTAAATAATTCAAAAGAAACTTACATTAAATCAAACTGGATCAACAAAATATTTTATTAAAAAAACTTTCTAGTTTGTTATTTTTTCCAAATATCCTTTAGTTTTTTAAAATACTTTTTATTTTACACCCATAAATCATTCTTTATTTCTTATTTTTAACAAATTGGATCAACAAAATTCCAAAGACAACGTATTCCTACACACACCATTATACTTGACAAATAGAATTGTAGGATATCCTACACTAAAAAAAGCATACCCTTCACAACTGATATACAAAATGTAGGAGCAATTTAGGCATTAAAACTGTTGGAGTGTAGGAATAGTTACAGTGTAGGAATAAAGTGTTACAATGTAGGAATAATTTGTTATAGAAAAAAGAACACACCCTACAAGGATGCATTTTTGGAACCGATAGAAGCTTCATAATTTTGGTAATCAATTTTTCTAAATAATAGAATTTTATGAATATGCAATTAAAGATCTGTAAAGTATTCTTAAGGGGGTTGATGTGGAGTATTAGATGTGGACTTTCTTACCATAAAGAGTCATCGAAACCAATGCACCATTTTTTTTTTATCAATACTAGGTTAGGTACCCATGTAAAACACGGGTTAAAAAAATAAATTTATATTAATAATAACACAATATGAATTATAAAAATATGTTCAACATATGTAAATATATAATATATGGTAGAATAAATTACCCAATACATAATATGGAAATAAATTGTTAAATATTCATAAATTTCTAAATATTTCTTTGTATACAATATTTATAATTTTATATGTAGCTTTATCCTCCATATTAAAATTAGTAGTTTCACTTTGTTTTTGGTTTCAACGCTAGATAATGAAACACATAACTGACCATGTGTTAAAACAGGTTGTCTAAAAAACAAACAAACCATCTAAAGCGATTGGACTTAACTTTTATTAATCTATTAATAAAGTGAGAATCTCTTCTTTGAATTTAGATATTAATTATTTTATATATTAACGTGAAAATTCGTTACTTATAAATGCTTAATATTAATAACTAATACAATATATTTATATAAACAATAATATATTTATTCTGATATTAATAGAAAATAATTATCAAAAAGAAAAAAGAAAAAAATATAAAACTATTAATAAGAAAAAGAAATATATGTTTAATATATAGAGAGAGAGAGAGAGATGAAAATTTTGTAAGGTTAACTCTTGTGTAATGACATTTGACATTAAGAAACCCGTATAGAAAACTGGTTAGAATAATTAAATTTATTTAAATAATAATAATAGTATAATGTGAAATACAAAAAATATGTTCAAAGGATATAAAGATATAATATATGGTAGAAGAAATTACACATTAAACAATATGAAAATTAAAAGTTGTTGAAATTCGTAAATCTCTAAATATCTTTTTGTATACAATATATATTTGTAATTTTAACATCCATATCAAAATTAGTAGTTTCACTTTGTTTTTGCTTTCTACTTTAAAAAATGAAACAATGACTTACCATGCATTAAAATAGTTTGGTATTTCATTTTTTAAATGAAAAAAGTAATAATTAAAAAGAGAAAATAATAGATTAAAAAGAAAAAAAATGTTAAATATAAAATTATTAATAAGAAAGAGAAATGTAATTAATATGAGAGAGATGTGAGAAATGTTGTAAACATGTATCTTGTGTGATGCCATGTGGCATTGATAAACTTTTATCTATAATATAGTATAGATTAGTAAACATGTAATTTCCAGTTTATTATGAAAATGACATTATTATTGTTAACCATTTATTACACATAATCAATGGTCCAGATCCACTTCTAGCATTTCTCGCTTTAATTTAATTTCTCTCATTAACCATCCTATATATATATATACATATATAGGAGAGATATTTTGAGAACTTGATAAGTTGTAAGAACTTTAAAAACTCAATTTTGGACCACACATTTAATTAAATGAGTTAGAATATATGGCTGAGATTAAATTTGATTAAAAAATGAAACATGAGAGAGAATAAAGATTTTTGTTGATTACACAAGTTTAAACTTTAGTTACACATGTGTAAAAAGTCGATTCGATGTGTAAACAATTACGGTAATTTTTTGTACATTACTTACACTTACGTATTACACATGTGTAAAAAAAACTCAAAAAAAAGTTGTTACGTTGAGTTCTTTCAAATTCTTAAAACTCAAAGCGAGTCTTAAAAGAAATTAATCATATATATATATATATAGGGGATGGTTCTTGCGAGAAATGAATGTGTAACTCTATTAATCCCTAATTTCACTCCCTTTCTTATGATGTTACCTACACGTATGTAGATTGGTTGTATTTATGTCTTAGTCACACACATTTAAACTTACTTACACACATACAAACGTACCGAGCCACATTCAAACTACAAACTTACATACACATATACAAAAAAATATGTACCTACACACGTACATACGCACCTAAACAATAAGAAATGAAGTGAAATTAGGGGATTAATGGAGTTACACCTTCACTTATCGCTGTAAGAAAACTTCTAAAATGATCCAATACCTATATATATATGTGTGTGTGTGTGTGTATTGGATCATTTCAGAAGTTTTTTTATAGCGAGAAGTGGGGATGGATCTTGCGAGAAGTGAAATTACAGCGAGAAGTGCCAGAAGTGAATGTATAACTCCATTAATCCCTAATTTCACTTCCTTTCATATGATGTTACATACATATAAGTAGGTTGATTGTATTTATGTCTTAATTACACATTCAAACCAACCTACAAACATATAATGTACCGAACCACATTCAAACCTATGTACCTACACACATACAAACATACGTACACATATACAAACATGCGTACCTACACACATACATATGCACCTACACATAAGAAAGAGAGTGAAATTAGGGATTAATGGAGTTACACCTTCACTTCTCGCTGTAAAAAAACTTCTGAAATGATCTAATACATACATACATATATATATATATATACACTCTTAGACCCCCCTCCCCCCCCCCCCCCCCTTTTTCCAAACCCATGGTATTTAAAGGTTTTGCTTTTCCTTTTGCTAATAGACAACCAATCTGCGTTGTGAAATTGCTTTGATCTCTAGCCAACTTCAGTTATGGCCTTTTCAAATTCAAATATGCGTATAAACTATTAAAGCTGATATTTTAACACATAACAAATTAGTATTACTTTTCGTGAGTATGAGATTGATGATATACCTGCTTACCACACTTGATTTCCTGATTAATATTTTTTTATAATAATAATAAAAAAATTTAACTAATAACATCATACAAATCTTTTTTACTCTTTCACATCATTCATATCATGTTAATTAGTATATTATAAAGAAGTTAAGAAAAAATAATTGATTACTTATATTATATTCAATATGATGATATAGCGTGCTTATTTTAAAGGTCGACTAAAGGAGTAAAAGTCTCCTTTACTACTCAATGCAATACTTTTTTATTTGAATAATTTTTATTTTCTTTTTAATTAAAAAGAAACCTATACGGCCGGCCAACCCGTATAGTATACGACATACAATGATACTTTTTATGGCCCGTTTTAAAAAACGTTCGTTATTTTTATATGGCTCATAAAATTAAGAACCTATATATAAAGGTGTTCTCTAATTATACAACCTATATATAATGACCGGTTTGACCATGGTACATTTAGTAAAGATATAAGTACAAATCTTGTTTTTAAACATGACCAGTTTATTAATTGGGTTATTCAAAAAGTTCTCTTTCTTTAATGAAATAATATTTTGTTTTTTTTTGTCATTTTAACTAACAGTCATCCAAATATCCAGTTAACTTATATCATTTGCCAAACATGTGATGGGCATAATGGTAATTTCAATTTTATTTTTACCGATTTTCTGCATTTAATAAAAAGGAGGCCAACCCAATTTAACAAATAGCTAGTTAAGAAGTGATGAACAAATGGGGAAAGGGGGCTAGGGTTTCGACTATTTGATGCTATGGGTGGAGGTGGATGTGGTGTTAATTTGTAAAAAAGAATTTATTTAGTTACATTGTGGTGGAGATGGAGGTGGTGTTAATTTGTAAAAAGAATTTATCTAGTTACATTAGATTTTTAATTTATTTTGCTTTTTTAAATAATACTTTAGTTAATTACCATTTCGCCTATTACATGCTTGGCATATGCTATTACTTAATTGGATTTTTAGATGACTGTTAATCAAAAGGACAAAGTGAGATACTTTGTCATTTAAAGGACGGGTGAAATTGCACTTTTAAAGGACCCGATCCATATACATGTTATTTTTAAAGGATAATTTTGTAATTTTGTATTTAGTAAAAATGAAACGCAGACATGTCTAACACAATTCTTAAAAGTTTAGAACCATAAGTCCATAATGATAAATTTCAGCTGCTATAAAGATTTACTAATAAGTACGGTACTTATAAAGATTTACTTATAAGTACACATATAAGTTTAGAACTATATTTGAAGACATAGGGTTGTTTACCGATCATGTAGCCAACGAAGAACAAGGCCTGAACCAACCCAACCTTATATTTTTGTCCACACACAAGTCCCCACTCGGCCACCGTTGACCACCCGTCACTTGCCCATCGCCATGACCCTGGCTCAAGCCCACACTTACTTTTGTCCGAATCCCATACGCATCCCGAACCAGGATCGCATGTCCAATCAAGTTCACGGTCAGAAAAAATCATGACCATTGTGTGGAAGGCATCCGGTACCCATGCCATACTCGTGAGAAAGAAATGCTTATATTGCCAAAACCCAAACTCACCGCAATATTTGCTTAACATTTGGTCAGTAGAGAGCATCTCGAGCGATTGCCCATGTTCCGCGGTGGTGACTGTTTTGACATGAGGGAGGAGAGGTGGCTGGAGATCATCCAACGCACTTTTACTGGAAGGCATTGGCGGTGTTACGCTGGTGGATTATATATGAAGCATAGTTTAGTAATAAGTTATAACTTATAACTTATATAGGGAAAGAAGTGTTGACTTTGTTGTGTTAGGCGTATTAATTAAGTGTATTTGTTCTGGCATGCTTAAATGACATAATTCATATATGGGCGTCATCCGCATTGAGCCATTGAGGGCGACTTAACACCGACTAAGGAGGAAAAAAATGAGTAAAATTGGTTTATCTATCTATCTAATAAAAGAGTGGGTTTTCAACAATTATTTTTTCCTACTTTTTATCAAATCAATTTAAATTGTCACATGACATTTTGATATTTTTTTTATTTCTTCATTTTCATTAAAAAACTTTTTATCAAGTCCTTTAAATTACCATATGCCATTTTGGCATTTTTTTTTATATTTTCCTTTTCATTAAAATATTTTACATCAAATTTCTTTAAATTGTTACATGACATTTTGACATTTTTTTTATTTTTTTTTTCAAATATTTTTCATTAAATCTCTTTAAATTGTCACATGGTATTTTGCAATTTTTTTATTTTTCCTTTTCCCTAAATTAAAATTCAATTCACATATAGTGGGTTATGTAAACAACCAGACTATATCAAAAACAATTTTTTGTCTATCCTTCAGGCTTAAACATAACAAAATTATATGTAATCCTTAACTCTAATTCTATAATGATTATACCCTAATTCAAAGTATAAATGCGATTAGACTATGCATATTCAGTTAACAATCACCGTCTGCTTTTGCATTCGTCTTCTATATTGGAATTATAAGGTTTGTTCGATTTCTTCTTTTTACATGTGTTTCAATCGATATTCATCAACATGGGTATCGATTTATCGAATACAACACAAAAATTAAAACATTCATAGGAGATTCGTTGATAAAAATATGGATTTCGATAAATTAATTATATCCTTTTAGTTCTTTAATTAAATCCAATTTATGAAATGAGACTTCTCAATTTTTATTACTTTGGTTTGAAATTAAAGAGTTATATTTAAATTTCTATATAACTTTGTACAACATGGCCTATATATATATATAGTCTCCATGAAAGCTTACCAACAGAAAACTTTAAAGTTTTGTAACGTTTGTTAACTACTACAAAACACTAATGTCTATTACGTGTATGCTATTGGTAATTTTATGATATTAACAAAAATGTTTGTAAATGTTTATATTATCATTTACTTATCGTTTTTGTTTTATTATTACCCGGTATACTACATGTGTTTTTTATTATATATTTTTTACTAACCCGTGTATCACGCGGGTTCTAACCTAGTATTAATAATAAATAACTAGTACTCGCACCCACGTGATCCAGCACGTTGACTGTAGGGGCATGTGACGTTAGAAACCGCATGAATAAACGAAACCTTGACGTGTACCCAAGCGTTTAACTGGGACTTTGTTTTAATTTTAAATGCTACAGCGGAGATTTAGTTAAAAGAACATGAAGAAAAAACTCACGAACAACGGAAAAGAAAATAAAGAAAATGTCTAGGCAACTTTAAAGGCTGGCATATCCGTGTCGATTCCTTATGCATCATGATAACTCGGCATTGAATAAAATTTGCATCGAAACATAGATTAAAATGAGTATATCACACCATTATGTTTGAAATTTTATAAATCATAATATTTAAAGGTTATAAGAAAAAAAACAAATGAAAAATGTTGTACATATGACGCGTATCATTGTTTGATGGTTCAAGAAAATAGAATTAAAAAAACATATGTCAAACTATTCTCATCTCATTCTCCATTCCTATCTCTATAATTACACTAAAAAACACCATATTTCTCTCTCCTGTTCAATTAAATAATATTTTTTATACCTTTATCATTACAGTTTTCTCTCTCCTCTACTCACAACCAATCCAACAAATATTAAAAAATAAATAGGGGCAAACAATGTTCCCCAAATGTTTCCCCAAATTTACAAAAAATCACTACATATTTCTCTTCACCCTATAATTTACACTCACAACCACTTAAAACCTCACCCTATAATTTACATACTCTCCTCACATAAATTTAAGAGATGGAATGTGAATGCTCTAAGTGAATACAGATGAAAAAAGATGAGAAGGCAAATTAAGCGAGTAGTGACTCTCCTCATGTGATGTTGGTGTTTAAATGTCTTGTACTTCATGCTTCTACACTTGTAAGTGACTAGCTAGTGACTTCCCCTCACATCAAAATTTTGCAAATTAAATAAAAACTAATAATTTAACCCGTGATCGAAACGTTAACGTACACACATAAGTTAGTTAGAGCACCAATGCAACATTAAAGCGTGACACATATTTTATCACCCTGAATTATAACGAAAAAAAAGAAGAAAAAAAATAAACTCTAGTAAAAAAGAGTAGATAAGAAAATAAATGTTGCTACCAAAATAATCATATTTAGAGCATGTTAGGGATTGAGTTTGAAAAATGCTTATTGGCTTATTAATGTTTTTAAAAAGCCAATAAAATAAGCTAAAATGTGTGTTTGGTAATCATAAATATCTTTTTTATTTTAGTTTTTTGAAAATGTTAAAAAACAGTTTTCAAAAGGCTCAAATCCTGCATTTTTAAAATTGTTTTTTGAAAAAGCCAATGAGTATTTTTCAAACTCAATCCCAAACATGCCCTTACTAATATTAGGCAAAATTCATCTCGGTCACCCAACTATAACCCGTATAAAAAGTTTCTATATTTATTCATTATCCGAATCTTTGGTCAGTTAGTCTTCACTCCAGCTACTACATTTGTTCCATATTGTAAAGCCTGTATCTGTCAATCAAAATCCATAGATTGGATTTCAAAAGTCAAATATGAAATGTGTCTTAAGCAAGGTTGCAAAAGTCGTTAGGCGGACCCTAGGCGACCAACTGGGGAGTTGGGAGTACCCGGCCTTAGTCGGTGACTACTCGACCTTTGTCAGAGAGTACTCGGGGATGGATCACCGAGAACTCGGCCTAGGCGGGGATTACTCGGCGTCCAGACGCGATTTTTACAACCATGGTCTTTAAGTTATCGTGTTTTATAGTGAGTACCTGCCACCCTCTGCCTTTTTGACAAATGGTTTTCTACTGATTTTGCACCTCGCCAATACCACCTCATCTTTTTCAAAGATTTAAATGTTTTTGCTGCTGAAATCTTATGTAGCTAGTAAGATTATTTAGTAAATTTGTGACTTGCTTAAGAAAGCTAGAGGGCTTTATCCATCCAAAATTGCTTAGAGCCAAAACTGGATCACTTCAATGATACTCCTATCTCACTTTAAAATGTTCAATTTGTTGGTTTACATCAATAATTGTTTGTATCTGCATATCAAACAATTATTATAACTTGATGCAAGTAAGCGCTTTGCAAGTGCACTAATGTGTCAAATATTACCAAGGGTAGATCTCCAGATAACTGAAGGGCCATAGAATTATACGACACGCAAACATGAAAAACCAAGCCGTTTGGATCTTAAACTGGCTACATGTTTCGGTTTATGCAGTTCAATCGGTTTCAAAATTATGTGAACACCTCAAGGATTAACTTTCAGTATAGGTATTAGTTGAACTCAATTATCTTAACATCAAGCGTTTGCACTAAAGCATATCCTTCCAATTTAGGTTACACAAGTTCAGATTTTGTTTGTTTTGTCTTTGGTATTTTGTTGATTGATTAAGTAACGAAAAATATAATGCCTACACAGAGGGGCACTATAATATGCCATATAAAAAATGTGTAATAGTGTCAGGGCATGTGTTGTGGGCTTGGAAGAAAGGGCTTTAAAAGAACTTCAAGATGGAAAAAGTGATGTCGTGTGACGCCACATAGACTTGGTAAGGGCTCTAAGCCTCTCATGCTGTGTTTTGGGAATTTATTAGTAATATGGTAATGGGTTGAGTTGGCTAGATGATTGGTTGTCTATTCTTAAATAACAAACAAAAGGCGCCCCACGCCTTCAAGCCCAGCCATGCCTTGTGCCCAGTGCCCTCCAGTAATGGTGTTTGTACAATAGATGCAACGATGTGGAATGTGAACGTGGTTGGGGCCAAAGGCCACAACACATACCCTTAGGTTGAAATACATTTGATGGCAGGTTTAAACACACGTATAGACTTAAATACATTTGATGAGGCTTGTTGTGGTAGTGGAGGCCGTGGTGGTGGTGCAAGTGGTATATTATTATTATTTATTATTATTATTATTATTATTATTATTATTATTATTAATAAAAAATTCCATCTGTTTATCATGGTCCACATAAGCAAAACTAACGGAATCAAGCCTCATTACTAATTAAAAGCTCGTTTGCCGTACAATTGCTCGAAACTTGAGACTGTTACGATATATTTTTCAAGTTTGAAATAAAGGTTTAGATTATTCAATATCTATTAGTTAATCATAATAATTTAGACAGCAATGCTACGTGTTCTGAATGTATCTCGCAAACCTACGTGTCCTTGAATGTGTCTCACAAACCTACGTGTCCCGCAACCTACGAAATTTTCACACCGAACTGACAATTGTTAGTAGGCCTGTTAACATTTTGTCCTCCAGCCCAAAACAAAACTTCTTTCCTAGATCAAACAAAAGCGTATAGCATGGAAAAGAAAAACACACTGAGAGACTGAGAATACATGTGATCCATATCGAACTTTTTTTCATTTAATATAATGTATGATATCACAAATAATTTTTTAGTTACTAATTTATAATTAGTATTAGGAGTTTATTATTACAAATATTTTTATCAATTATTTTGGTCTTTAAACCGTTCGATCATTCTTACTGATCCGACCAGTAAACCAGTAGAGTGCTTGTCCGATGTTGTCACATTCTGAAAACACTAGCTTACAATGCTTTGATATAGTATGGACTTATACAACATCATTAAACATTTAATGTATACTCCACTTCATTTTTTTTCCTTCTATATATATAACCCCACCCCCTCCCTCCATTTACAATGTGTAACAAAAACCTATACCTTCTTCTCCATTTATCTGCACTTAACTTATTAGACAACCATGCTTAAAG
The DNA here is from genome assembly GCF_021521415.1 of Bidens hawaiensis. Lineage (NCBI taxonomy): Eukaryota > Viridiplantae > Streptophyta > Magnoliopsida > Asterales > Asteraceae > Bidens > Bidens hawaiensis. Next base: position 236,392 of record NW_027492587.1, read on the forward strand.
CTTCAAGTTTCCGACATGATCTATCCTTGAAAGATTACACTCACATCCAGATTAACAAAAACGCTCTTCAGTTCATCGAAGACGTCACCTCTGATCCTGATCAAGTCCAGCAACAAGTCCTTTCGGAAATCCTCACACAAAACGCCAACGTTGAATACCTCAAACGCCACGGTCTTTCTGGTCAAACTGACCGCAAAACGTTTAAGAAGCTTATACCGGTGATCACTTACGAAGATATCCAACCAGATATCACACGTATTGCCAATGGTGACAAATCCCCGATTTTATGCTCTCAACCTATTTCAGAATTCTTAACAAGGTATGTACAACATTATACATCATATAACTACAAAATATGTTTTTGAACTTTGATTATGCAGTTCCGGGACATCGGGAGGTGAGAGGAAACTGATGCCCAACATTGAAGATGACCACGAACGAAGGTCATTGTTGAACTGGGTTTCAATGTCCGTGATTAACCAGTATGTGCCTGGATTAGATAAAGGCAAAGGGATGTATTTCTTGTTCGTTAAACCCGAATCCAAGACTCCGGGCGGGCTGGTGGCTCAACCCGTTTTAACTAGTTACTTAAAAAGCTCTCATTTTAAACAAAGGCCATATAATCCTTATACAAATTACACCAGCCCGAACGAAACCGTTCTTTGCCCGGACTCTTACCAAAGCATGTATTCCCAAATGCTTTGTGGTCTTTTATTTAATAAACAAGTTCTTTGTGTCGGGGCAATTTTTGCTTCTGGACTTATCCGGGCTATCCGGTTCTTGGAGAACAACTGGCCAGTATTGTGCCATGATATCAGAACAGGAATCTTAAACCCTGTGATTACTGATCCTTGCGTAAGAGAGGCTGTGATGAGAGTGTTGAAACCCAACCCGGAATTAGCGAACTTTATTGAGTTGGAATGTTCCAAGAATTCATGGCAGGGGATTATCACGAGGCTATGGCCGAACACTAAGTATATTGAAGTTATTGTTACGGGAACTATGTCACAATACATACCCACTCTTGATTATTATGGAAATGGCATCCCGCTTGTGTCCATGTTGTATGGTTCGTCTGAGTGTTATTTTGGTGTCAACCTAAACCCACTTTGTAAACCTTGTGAAGTTTCGTACACCATTATTCCGACCTTGGCTTATTTTGAATTCCTACCTGTTACTCGCAACAACGACCTTGCTAGTTCACTCAACGAGAAAGAACAACTGGAGTTGCTCAATCTTTCTGAGGTTAAGCTCGGTCAAGATTACGAGCTTGTGGTTACCACTTATGCTGGTTAGCGCTTTCTTCGTACTAATGATATATACTTTATGTTATATTTATTTTTATATTTTTAAATATGGTTGATTGGGAGTAACTAACTTCTCTATCTGCTCGGATAGCGGAAAGTCTTGCCCTCAGCTCATCCATGCTTCCCCGGGGGGGGGGGGGGGGGGGTTGGATGTTTGCAATGATATATGTTGTACTATTTATTTTTATATTTTTAAATATGGTTGATTGGGAGTAACTAACTTCTCTATCTGCTCGGATAGCGGAAAGTCTTGCCCTCAGCTCATCCAACTTTTCATGTGCACCATGTGCCATGTGTTTAATGAAATGATTCCGTGAAACTACAGGACTTTACAGGTACCAAGTTGGTGATGTGTTAAGAGTCGTGGGATTCAAGAACAAATCCCCACAATTTAATTTCATTTGTCGAAAGAATGTGGCATTGAGCATTGATTCCGACAAGACTGATGAAATCGAGTTACACAAAGCCGTCGAGACCGCAGTCAACCATTTGACACCATTTGGTGCGATATTGGCCGATTACACGAGTTATGCAGACACTGCAACCATCCCCGGCCATTATGTTATCTTATGGGAGCTGAGCCTAAACCAAACTACAAGAATCCCGCCTTCGGTTTTTGAAGAATGTTGTCTTGCAATTGAAGATTCACTCAATAGTGTTTATCGACAAGGGCGCGCATCTGACAAGTCAATCGGACCTTTAGAGATCAAGATAGTAGAAAATGGGACGTTTGATAAACTCATGGACTATGCAATCAATTTAGGTGCATCAATCAACCAGTACAAGACACCCCGATGTGTGAAGTTTGCACCGATTCTCGAGCTATTAAACTCGAGAGTCGTGTCGAGTTACTTTAGCCCGAAATGCCCTAGATGGGTTCCCGGTCATAAGCAATGGGGCTACACTAATTAGTGAAATTAGATTTAGTTCGAAGAATAAATAATACACATCATCATGTGTAAACTGTCATGTTACTTTTGTTGTTTGTTGTTGGATTAAGGTTAAGGGATTTAGACTAAAAGCAGTTTGAAGGTTCAAAAACTCAACTTGACATTTTATTTAAAATCTAGCTGGAATCGTGCCCTGCCCACAGCATTCATGGGGTTGGGGCTGGCTTGGTTTGTAAAGCAACCCGATTCTTTTTTCAATATTTCAAATAGTTTTAATTTAATAATCCAGTCGAATTTTCCATCATTGTTATTTTAATCAACATATTTAACATAAATAAATAGATAAAAGATAAGAACATAGGGACGTGTGTTTAATTTTCATAAAGTTGAAGTGGTTGTTAATACATTATTTAGAAAGCTGATTTTTCTTGAAGGTTCAAAATCAATTCACGAGTGTCTCACTTTGTAACCTCCATTTCAAATTTAAGCCACCCGCGTTATAGGGGGGCTTTAAAATCTTAAAAAGGAAAAAAAAAAAGGAAATCGAGTTTGATGAATTTATCTTTCTCAATGATCTCTGCCACATGTTGTAGTACATGGTAGACTTGAACGATCACTCCCTAATTTATTTCCTATGTGTTGGTATATTATGTCATTCTTAAAATGACTGCATATGATATAGAATGAAATTAATTAGGTCCGATGGCTTAATTTGATGTTTTCGGGTTTCCCTGAATGTTCTAGTTATCTAGAGCAAAACTTGAGAGAAAAATTTGGGGAAGAACTAAAGGAGGGTGAAACGCCAAATTAGGAGGCTTGGGTGGAACTTCAAATATGGGAAAGGAAAACTGGACAAGACTCAACCAATTGCATGTCCTAAGATTGGGTGTAAAGAGATGTGTTTTCTAGTGAGTTTTGTCATAGTTTGTTCCTTGTCCTTATTGGATGATGTGGGCTTGACTTAGTGATGAATGAGGCAGCCCTCTCACGTAGTTTGGGCTTGGTTAGAATGCAATTTTCAGATTGGGAGGAAAGGCGGTTGATTACTACATTCTTATTATAATTTTTCAAGCCTTTGCGTTTTTTTGTTATGAAGTGTAGAAGGTGATAGTTGCATGGAAAACATATGAAGAATACAAACTGCGAAATGTGTATCTTAGGGCAATTGTTTGCACATTCATTAAGTTAAATGTGCCGTGATAGGGGTTTGCACGTGTCAACATAATTACGTAGTTTGTTCATGTGAACACTTGGACCCATCATTGTTGTTATGATCCATTAGCCTCATCATTATAACTAGCTTAGACGTACCATTGTAATTGTACCATTATAACTAGAAATGTATTGACATTTAAAAATATCGCTTTTTGTAAACATACATATAGATATATCAAATATCAAACGTAAGTTAAAGACAATAGTTTCTTAATTTATGGTGTTCTTTTAACAAATAATGATTTATATAAAGGTTATTTGATTTTCAAAGACTAATAAACTAGATTTAAGTCAAAATGTGGCATTTGCGTCTAATTCCCTCTTCACAATTCAAGTCCATTTCAACACTTTCATTAATTTCGATTTTCTTACCGTCCCAATTTTAACCATTGAAATATCGCGACCAAAAACTTCGAAAATACATAATACACTTTTCATGAAACAATTACTTTGTATATTTTAAGTAATTACAAGTAAGTTCTATCAAGTAATACCGTGTTATAAATGAATAAAGTAGCACAAATGAGTTTGTCTATGTTTGATTTTTTTGTTCATTAAGAAGCTAAACTGTATGTAAATTGTTATATTTATTCGATTATTAAGTTAAATAAATATAAACCTTCAAAAACAACTTATTGAATTATATATTTAAAATTAAAAAAATCATTATCTTTTTTGAACAGACAAATTTCTTTTAATTCTTGTAGTGCCTCCCCTTAAAACTTAGGTGTTTAAAGTCTGTGTCCAATAGTCAATGGATCACTATTAATTACTTTTTTTCCCTTGACGTTTTGTCCATTTTTCTATTATTTGATAATAATTTGAAGGATCCAAGATGTTATCACGGGGGACCAAACATGCAAGCTGCCTCCAACATTATTGCCAATTAACGACAAACTTACATTAAAAAAATAAACAAAACAAGTCTTTCGTCGAAAGTTGAATTCGCGAATATGCTGTCATCCGATGGCTTTTCTACCCCTTCCTGGAACCTCTATACACCTAGCTTAATCTTCTTCATATATTTATACAATCATTTCACTTTATATCTTCTCATCACATACCTTCAAAGTTCAAACCAATTCAACAATCACTAATCAATGGAAACCATAAACCAATCTCAATTCCAGGATTTGTTGCCCGTAATGGCGGATAAACTAGGTGGCAATGGTCTGATCCAAAAACTGTGTAACGGGTTTCAGTTGCTGATGGATCGCGATAAAGGCGTGATCACTTTTGATAGTCTGAAGAAGAATTCATCACTTTTGGGGCTTCAGGACTTGTCGGATGGTGATCTTTTGAGCATGTTGAGAGAAGGTGATTATGATGGAGATGGTGCAATAAGTCAGATGGAGTTTTGTGTTCTTATGTTTAGATTAAGTCCTGATTTGATGGACCAGTCTGAGTTTTTGTTAGAGGAAGCCTTGGAACAGGATTTTGATCATTTCCAATATTAATTTATTTGTAAAGTTGTTAACGACTCTTTATTGTTTTAAATCTTAAAAGTTATTGAATATGCCAAATCTGATATTTTTTTTTTGCCACTTAAGTTGTACAAGGTGTTTAGTATTGAAGTCCTGATTGAAAATTTGATATTCCAAGAACATCGTGTCTTTGATGTATCCTATAATTGATAATTTGATCACTACCACAGTATTTGTAATTGCAATTTTGGTCGCAAATAAGTCGTAAATGCGTTTGGGTGACTATTTTGCAATCGGAATGACAATGACAAAAGGGATAATGACAAAAATAACCCTTTTTTACCAACAACTTTCCTTGACTAACCCACTCAAACAAAAAATACCCAAAGCCATTTTCTAAACTGTCGGATCCAACATATTAAAACTGACATCCGATAAATCTATTTGACGTCCTTTCGTTTTTGAACCAATTGTTGGGTTTAATGTAAAGGTTTGATTGTTTTTGGGCCCGGTTCAAGAAAAATATAGAGCAAAATATTAAAAGACCAAATAGGGTGGCCTCCTTTGTTTTAATTAAAGTCCATATTAGTTTTCTTAGCCTTATACATTGTTTTAATTAAGGTCCATTTTGGCTGCAGCCCGTGGACGTAGATCAGCCGACCGAACCACGTAAATCTCGTGTGTTCATCTTCATTTATTATTTCTCTTGCAGTAGTATTTGTGTTTGTGTGTGTTTTGCAATACTCTAATCCCTAAACCAACCACATCTAGACACGTATATGCTTAAACGGTCGGCCATAAATCTATTTCATCGGGCTTCATATCTATTCTTCCCGGGCTCATATCTATACATGTGTTTTGGTTATTTTATTTTATTAGAATATTTAGATTTTGAATTAATATATATAATTTCCAAAAAGAAAAAGAAAAAGAATGATCATTTTATGAAAGAATAAATTTTGGTATTCATTATTATTATTATTTTATATATATATATAAGAGAAGTTTGGTGTCGTTAACCAAATGGCGGCACCAAACTTGTCTATACCATTTTGATTTTCTTTTTTACTATAGGTAGCATAGTGAATATAACAAAACCGACTTAGCGTCAATTTTTGTTTACGTAACGGAAACATACTGTATTCGTGTAAATTCACTGTATCAATGTCCGAGAGTGACAATGCTAGGGTTTTGATGTCATTTGGTTTTTTTGTTTAATTCCCGTACCATAACGAACGTAACGAAAACCGACCGGCCCAATTTTCTTTTTTCTTTTTTGTTTTAGTTCCGGTACCCTAACCAACGACAAAGAAACCGACCAAATTCTCATGAAGTCAGTGCCTTTTGTTTTAGTTTCAGTACCACCGTAACAAAAACAGACCAACTGCTATTTTTGTTTTAGTTCTGGTATCGTAAGAAACCGACTGAATTTATGTCGGCTTATCATCTCAATGCTCGAGGCCGACAACACTTGAATTTACCACCATCTAGATATTACTGACCCGCCCGGCGTAATACGCCTTGTAAATTCCTAGTTACAAATAAAAGATAAGTTTATGGAAAATAACTAAAATCTTATTACATAAGAACTCGTACATTTCATAATTTAAAATAACTTTTTTGATAACTAAAAGTTTCCGTTTTATAGATAACATCAACTAGTTTTTTTAGTTTGTTAAAAATATCCTTCATTTATGGCTAGTGGTAGAAAGACTTGGATTATCTACTAGAGACTTAAGTCCAATCCTCACTTTTGTCAATTTGGGTGAATATTAACAATAAATGATTTGAGCTAGTTCTTGCGAGGTTGTTAATTCGTATCCCGAGCAGCACAACGACAGTCAAGTGGTAACCGACGGTATAGGGGAACGCTCAAGCCAAACTCTGAAGCCATCATGAACCTGGTTAAGACAACATAGTCTAGCATAGTAAGACAATGATGATCTCTAAATTGAAGAATGCGGAGGCTTAAACACAAAAAAGAAAGCCCCCCCCCCCCCCCAAAGAACTAAAAAAAATATAAATGCTTCATTCATTCCCCTTATTTATTTCCAAATCTCCCAAACCTTTAGATTATTTTAAAAAATGTCATTAAAAATAAATTCGAAACCCGAATCATATTTAATATTCTAACTTTCATTTGTTTGACATTTTCAAGTCAACTCTTTGAACCCATAACAAATTTGACAATAAATCTAATTGCATTCTCAAACTTTTAAAAATACTCAGATTTCTCATTTTTGACTCGTAACAAATTTTGACCTAAATATAATCAATTTGTACCAAACAATCTATTTACTAACTTTTGACCTGTAAAAATCAATTTTAAGCTTCACAAAAAACCGAAAACAATCCCTAATAAAAAAACCAAGAAATTAAATATGATAAACTTTGTTATATATGAAAATGATTAATATATACTATCCTTACAATTTAACATATATATATATATATATATATATATATATAGTTTACTAAATTAACCGAAAAATAAATGAATAGAGTTAAAGCATATAATTACAATTTATAAATTTATAAGACAATATACAACAACAACAACAATAATAATAATAATAATAAAGGGAATGATTTTAAAAAATGAATCGACTTTTAAGCATATATTTATAATTTAATGATTAAAAAAATTGTTTGGTAAAATGAAAGCATATTCGAGTTTTGTTTTTCTTTACAATATTCAATAACATACATGGTATAATATGTTAATGATAACATTTGTAATTATATTCTTTTTAGTCTTTAACTAACATGGTTTGTTGTTGATTTTTGAATTTCATCAAGTATTTTGGAATATATATAGTAAAATAATATGTAAATATTTGTTTTTATAAATATGTATAGATATAATATAAATAGAGTGTAAAAGGAAAATGAATAATTATTAATCTATAACATATATTAAGGTCAATTAAGATTTTTAGGAAAAAAAATTTGTGAAGTTTAACCACAAAACAGCATGTGTCAATGTTATTTTTTTATTATAATAGATAGATATAGCGAGTTTCTTTTTTATAAAGTGAAAAATTGAACTTTTTGAATTTTAACTTCAAATATGAATCTTTGACTGAACTCTATTAAATGGGGTATTGTTCTTAATGTAAATATTGTTTCTTTACACAAAAGATTCATTTATTAATGTAATTTTGTTTCATATATGGTAGAAACTACCATCATGTTTCATGGATTGTTTTTTTTATATTTAAAATGCATAAAAGCACATAATTAATATCTACTTTATAAAAGAACATGTAATTATCTATTGCTTGAAAGAAATTAATTAAAGTTTTCTTTAAAAAAAGAAATATTGTTATTTTATAAAAGTAATTATGGTATTTCTATATAAAAAAAGTTTCATATATGTAAAATAATTAATATTTTTTTTTTAAAAAAAAACCTAGTCTTTTTTTGTACTTTATTCTTATTCTTGTGTATATATAGCCTCCATCTCCTTCCATTTCCAAAATATATGTAATACTTCTATCTTTCTCTCCGGCTATCATCCACCACCATGTTTAAACATCCTAATTTCCAGCTTGATGATGATAACAATCTCACCAAGAGAAACAAAAATTATCTTCAATTCATTGAAGATGTCACTTCTAACCCTGATCAAGTCCAGCAACGAGTCCTCTCTGAAATCCTCACACAAAACGCCAACGTTGAATACCTCAAACGTCACAGTCTTTCTGGTCAAACTGACCGCGAAACATCTAAGAAACTTATACTGGTCATCACTTATGAAGATATACAAGCAGATATCGCTCGTATCGCCAAGGGTGATACATCGCCCATTCTGTCATCTAGACCCGTCTCAGAGTTCATAACAAGTTCTGGGACAGCGGGAGGTGAGCGGAAACTAATGCCGGCCATCGAAGATGACCTCAAACGAAGGTCATTTCTAGTCAGTCTTATAGTTCCAGTGATAAGCCAGTTTATACCTGGGTTAGATAAAGGCAAAGGGATGTATTTCTTGTTCGCTAAATCCGAATTCAAGACTCCAGGTGGCCCCGCGGCCCGACCCATTTTAACTAATTTCTTAAAAAGCTCTCATTTTGATAAGCAAGGGCCATACAACCCTTATACAAACTTCACCAGCCCAAACGAAGCATGCCTGTGCACAGATTCTTATCAAAGCATGTATTCCCAGATGCTTTGTGGGCTTTGTTTTAGTAAAGATGTTGTTCGGGTCGGGTCGGTTTTTGCTTCTGGGTTTCTCCGGGCTATCCGGTTCTTGGAGAACAACTGGACAGTTTTGTGTCATGATATCCGAACCGGAACCTTGAACCCCGTGATTACTGATCCTAGTGTTAGAGAAGCTGTGATGAGGGTGTTGAAACCTGACCCGGAATTAGCGGACTTTATTGAGTTGGAATGTTCCAAGAATTCATGGCAGGGGATCATCGCGAGGCTATGGCCTAACACCAAGTACATTGATGTTATTGTTACGGGAACCATGTCACAGTACGTACCCACTCTTAACTATTATGGGAATGGCATCCCACTTGTGAGCAAGATATATGCTTCATCCGAATGTTATTTTGGCATCAATCTAGACCCACTGTGTAAACCTAGTGAAGTATCCTACACCCTTATTCCTAACATGGCTTATTTTGAATTCCTTCCTGTTATTCGCAACAATGGCAATGGCAGCGTAACCGAGAGCCAACATATGGAACTACCTGATCTTTCTGATCTTAAATTCGGCCATGAATACGAGCTTGTGATCACTACCTATGCTGGTTAGTATTGTTTTCCCTACTAATAATTTGTTTATATTGTATGCACACCATTTGTTTTGATGATATTATCATGTGAAAATACAGGACTTTACAGGTATAGAGTTGGAGATATCTTGCGCGTCGCGGGATTCAAGAACAAATCCCCTCAGTTTAATTTTATTTGTAGAATGAACGTGGCATTGAGTATTGATACGGATAAGACCGACGAAGTTGAGTTACAGAAAGCAGTTGAAATCGCAGTCAACCACTTGATGCCGTATGGTGTGGCATTGAAAGAATACACGAGCTATGCTGATACCACAACCATCCCGGGCCATTATGTCATCTTCTGGGAGCTTAGCCTGAATGAAACCACACAAATGCCACCATCGGTTTTTGAAGACTGTTGTCTTGTGATCGAAGAATCACTTAACAGTGTTTATAGACAAGGGCGCACTTCTGACAAATCAATCGGCCCATTAGAGATCAAGATTGTGGAAAATGAGACTTTTGATAAATTAATGGACTATTCAATCAGTTTAGGTGCATCAATCAACCAGTACAAGACACCAAGGTGCGTGAAGCTTGCACCGATTATCGAGTTGTTGAACTCGAGGGTGGTATCGAGTTACTTTAGCCCGAAATGCCCGAGATGGATTCCCGGGGGAGACTACGCTAATTAGTGAAATTAGTGTTAGCTTGAAAAATGAATAACACATATAATTTGTTATATGTCATGTTACTTTTTCCGTTTGTTGTTGGATCAAAGGATTTACATTAAAAGTAGTTTGAAGGTTAATAAAACTCGATTTGACATTTTATCTACAATCTAGCAAGAATCGTGCCCAACACACAACATTCTGCTTACTCCAAAATTATTTCAACTATAAAACATTGAAAATATGATAACTTTTATATTTGTTGTTTAATAATACGGTCGAATGATCAAACATGGTTACTTTAATCAGCATAATTAACATAGATAAATAGATAAAGAACAATGTTTTGAAAAACGGGTCATTTATTGACTAAACGTCCGAGAAGTTCAATGGTCACATTGGTTAGACCAATTGAACCATTTTAAATACTAGATAACTTTATAATAATTTAAAATTAAATGATATAAACCATATTGAACAAAATACCAAGTATAAAAACTAAAATTACTTCGTTCTAATTGATTTATACTAATACAAATTCTAGAAACCTATTTTATTTTTAAACATTAGAAAAGTTACAAAAAAACAATACAAATTAGAATACTAATAAAGATACCTGCGCACTGTGACAGAGTTTAAATCCATCAAAAACCATTAGAAAGAACATCAATACCAGTTACGATAACACTGACACATCTATCTATGGCATAAAGGATACCAACACATGTTTTACATGGAAAACCATAAAAATGAATAATTAAACACTTTGTGAGGTGGCCGTTAAACCAGCCAAAAAAATAGATATAGAAACGTTAAAGCACGCGCGTGTTGCGGCGTGTTAACTTGCAACATTTAGACGGAAACATAAAACATAAGTTAAATAAACTTATAGTTAAAGTATATGATTTATTAAAATTCAAACTAAACGATAAGGGTTTTATTACATTTTACTAATACTTTAAGGGAATGAAACTAAAAGTTAATCATACTCTAAGGTACAATATGAAAAGTTACTAAGCATAAGGGGACAAGAGAAAAACTATGAGACGTACATATATCCCCCCCCCCCCTCCCAATAAAAGATAATTTCCTATACACATGGTAGGTTGTGGTTGCTTCTCATTGATAAAATCCCGCACAAAGCAATTCTTTTTACGATCTATTCTGTCGGGTTTCAAAACCTGACTTGAATCCATATCCATTTAGCTTTTGGATTCTATTTAAGGTTAAAACAATTCCTGGTCAATTTCCCTTTATGTCGTTCTCTGCTCCAATGGCTTCCTAGTCTTCTCTAATCATCGATTGAACATTCAACTCAATATCTAGGTAATCAATATTCTGATTGACTTTAACTTTTTAGAATCGTATTCCCTGAATCTTCGATTTGAGAATATCCTTCATGTTGTACTGATTGATTTTTAAAATCATAACCGATATCATATTCTCTTTCAGTAGTTGTATTCTGCTAGCTATGTTTTTCAGTTCCTCTTTGTGTTGATTAAACATGCAAGTGCATCTTCAATGTTGTTAAAGTAACCAAAAATATTTGTAACAGCTAGTTTTGCTACTGCAAACTTGGTTGCAAATCCAGTCGGTGATACTCCATGGCAATTTTGAATAATTAAGCTAAGAAATACAATTAATTTCTTAATAACTGTAAAATGGTAGTCAGAAATCAGATTCAATGATGCAACTAGGGAACTAGAAATAGATTGGAGAATATTGACTTGTTATCTCTCTAGTTGAAACTTCACAAAGCCATGTTATTTATAGACACTAGAGGACTTATCTAGAAGATTTATCTAGAAGTGCAACTTGGCAAGTTGCCAACTTGTATCAAAATATCTACTTATTATAATATTTAACAATTATGATATCTAACACTCCCCCTCAAGCCGAAGCATAGATATTGATCATGCCTAGCTTGCCACAAATATAATTGATTTTGCTTCCAGGCAAGGCCTTAGTAAATACATCTGCCAATTGGTCTCCACTCCTGATATGAGGTGTTATAATCGTTCCATCTTCTAACTTCTCTCGAGTGAAGTGACAATCAATTTCAATATGTTTAGTTCTCTCATGAAAGACCGGGTTGTTGGCGATATGAATAGCTGCCTGATTATCACACTATAGATTCATGGGCTTATTTTGCTTGAACCCAATCTCACTAAGAAGATTTCGAATCCAAACCAATTCACAAGTGGCTTGTGCCATTGCCCTATATTCTGATTCGGCACTGGAACGCGATACTACACTTTGTTTCTTACTTTTCCAAGATACCAAATTTCCTCCCACAAACACACAATAACCTGTAGTGGAGCACCTACTTGTAGGATCTCCATTATAATCTGCATCTGTAAATCCTTCAATTGTATGGTGGCCGTGATTTTGATATAGAATTCCACGACCGGGGGCACCCTTCAGATATTTAAGAATATTACAAACAGCTTCCCAATGCGAGGTTCTTGGAGAAGACATAAATTGACTGGCCACACTCACTGGGAAAGAAATATCGGGTCTGGGGATGGTTAGATAGTTCAGCTTACCAATAATTCTTCTATATTTATCCGGATCTTCAAGAAGGTCACCTTCGTGTGCTTTCAACTTATTGTTTGGTATCATTGGTGCATCACAACTCTTTGCTCCAATCATGCCAGAATCTTTCAGTACATCCAAACAATATTTCCGCTGATTCAAGCAGATCCCCTTTTTGCTATAGGAAACTTCAATACCTAGGAAATATTTTAATCTCCCCAAGTCTTTAGTCTGGAAACGAGTTCCAAGAAAATTCTTCAGCTTCTTAATACCGCTTCATCGCTTCCAGTGATTACTATATCGTCTACGTACACAACTAGCACAATGCATCCCAAATTTGATGAAGCAAAGAAGACCGAATGATCATACGAACTTCTTCTTAATCCGAACTCAGTGACAACAGCACTAAATTTTCCAAACCACGCACGAGGAGATTTCTTGAGACCATACAAAGATTTCATTAACTTACACACCTTACTTGACTCCCCCTGAGCAACAAACTCAGGTGGTTGCTCAATATACACTTCTTCTTTCAAGTCCCCGTGTAAAAAGGCATTCTTGATATCAAGCTGATACAATCCCCAACCATATGTTGCTGCTAAAGAAATAAACAGACGGATATATGATAACTTGGCAACAGGAGAAAAGGTCTCGGAATAATCCATGCCATATGTCTGAGCATAACCCTTTGCAACTAAACGAGCTTTTAGCCGTGCAAGAGAGCCATCTGGATTAACTTTCACAGTGAATACCCATTTACAACCTATTGCTTTCTTGTTGGCAGGTAAGTCTACTAGTGTCTAGGTGTCATTATGTTCAAGGGCCTGTATTTCTTCTAGCATGGTATTACGCCATCCAGAGTGATTCAGGGCTTCGCCAACAGTTTTTGGGATAGAAATTGAATCAATGGTAGCAGCAAATGATCGAGAGTTTGCAGATAATTTTTCATAAGAAACAACAGAAGAAATAGGATAGGTACATGCACGCTTACCTTTCCTGAATGCAATGGGTAGGTCATTTTCAAGAGGTTCATTTTCCGGGGCTGTAATTGGAGCTGAAGGTTCAGGGACTGGATTTGTCAACGGATCGGATGGTTCAGGAACAGGAGCCGGTCTGGGTCGTCTATGATATACTCAAAACTCAGGAGGTTGATCAATGCCTGGAGTTTGGTGAACAGTTTCTTCTGATTGTTCAGAGGAAACAGATTGGTCAGATTCTGATTGATCAGGATTAGCAATGGGCTGTGAGATTGGTGGGGTTATGGTTAACGGGTAGAACAAAATTCATCATTTTGTTTGAATGGACGAGTACAAGAAACGGGAAAGAATGGAATTTCTTCATGGAAGGTGACATTTCGGGACACAAAGTACCTTTGAAGAGTAGGAGAAAAACATCGATACCCTTTTTGTAGACGACAATAACCAAGGAAGACACACTTAATGGACCTAGGATCGAGTTTAGTCAGGTTGGGATGAGTCTCATGAACAAAACATGTGCTTCCAAATATCTTTGGAGGGATTGGATATAAAGGTTTTTCTGGAAACAAAACAAAATATGGTATGTCACCGTCGAGGACAACCGAAGGCATTCGATTTATAAGAAAACAAGCTGTAGAGACTGCATCAGCCCAAAATGTTTTGGGAACATTCATTTGAAATAGGAGTGCTCGTGTGACTTCAAGGAGGTGCCTATTTTTCCGTTCGGCAACCCCATTTTGAGATGGTGTTTCGACACACGATGTTTCGTGAAGTAAACCATTTTGTGAAAAAAAGGATCGGAAAGATTCTGACATGTATTCTTTTGCGTTGTCACTTCTCAGTGTTTGAACGGAAACTTTAAACTGTGTTTTTATTTCATTATAAAATGAACAAAAATGTGAGAATACTTCGGAACGATTTTTCATTAAGTAAAGCCAAGTTACACGAGAGTAGTCGTCCACAAAGGTAACAAAATATTTAAAACCAAGCTTAGACGTAACCGAACATGGACCCCAGACATCAGAATGAACTAATTCAAAAGGGGACGTGGCCCGCTTATTGACTCTAGGACTTAGGTAAACACGTTGGTGTTTAGCAAACTGATACGACTCACACTGCAGGGATGATACGTGAGAAAACTCGGGACATAATTTCTTTAGAGTTTGGAGAGATGGATGACCTAATCGACAATGTGCTTCAAATGGTGATGAACTTGGACAAACTAGAGAATAAGGTGTCTGAGTTTCAAATATATATAGGCCATTAGATTCCCGTCCTTTACCAATAATCCTCTTCGTAGACAGATCCTGGAAAACACAAAAATCAGGATAGAATGAGACACAACAGTTTAAACCACGAGTTATTTTACTAACGGATAGTAAATTAAATGGAAAGTTTGGTAAATTCAAAACTGAGGATAAATGGATCAAAGGAGTAATTCTGGCATTGCCAGATCCCAGTACTTTTGGAGTCGATCCATCAGCAATAGTAACATAAGATGAAGGTGCTTTATTTGTTAGATTAGAAAGAAGCTGAGGATTACCGGTCATATGTTCTGAAGCTCCAGAGTCAATAACCCACTTTGAAACAATAAGACACAAGACACTTTGCAGACTTACCTGTTTCAGCAAGAGTAGCAGTAGGAGCTGTAACTGAGTGAAGATATTCTTCTGATGAGTTAGCACCTCTTGGTTGTGACAAATTTACTTCTTCAGACACAGCACTAAGATGAGCAGAAGATCCTTTTGAATACCGGGCTCCTGGTTTCTTACAATTATACTTGGTGTGCCCAAGCTCGTGACAATAGTAAAATTCCACGTCACTAGGCTCATAAACACGTTGATGTTGAGCAGCTCGACTACTGAAGGTACTACATGAGCCACCTCGATGGTTACCTCTTGACCCTCCTCTAAATCCACCACGGCTAACTAATGCACTGTTAGGGATGGTTGCTGTATGAGACGGAACATTCTCATGCCGAAGAACACGAGCGAACGTCTCCTGAAGAGAGGGGATGGTAGATTCATTCAACAACTGGGATCGAATATGATCAAACTCTGGTCGAAGACCTGTCAAGAAACTCATCACTGCTATCTATTCTCGTTGAGTTTGCATGACTCGAACATCTGCACTCAGAGGTAGAAGGGAGTTTAGCTCTTCATACATCTTTTTGAATTCCATTACATACGCAGTGAGTGAGCGCTCATGTTGCTCCCCCCGATGGAAAGACTTGCAGACACTATAAATTCTGGATATGTTGCTCTGTCCAGAGTATAGAAACTCCAAATAATCTATTAGTTCTTTCACATATTCACAGTGATTAATAAGTGAAAGAACATATGTATCAATGGAGTTTCTAATTTGTAGGAACAATCGAGCATCGTTTTGTAGCCATTGCTCTTTCGTGTCATCTGTGGGAGGATCGGAGGTAAGGTATGAGGCCTTCCCGATGCTTCAAAGATACAGACGCACAGTTTTGCTCCATTCATAGAAGTTGGAGCCATCAAGCTTGTTATCTGTGATTCGGGATGCTACTGGTTGCACATCAAGATTGTTTGTAGTTGGAATAGGATCAGAAGTTTTGTTTTCACTCTTGTTAGTCATCCTTTACTCTAAAATTTAACCAAGAGAAAAAGAAAGAGTAATGTAATAATATCAAAGTCTAGAATATGGAGACTAGACCAAAAGCAACGTTAGATTCTTGACTAGAAATCTGGAAATCAGATCAAAATTTTTTTTTAATCTTAATTTTCTGGAAAGTAAGAAATATGGCAAATGTGGTGGTACGGTGGTGAAAGGGCGGAAGTTTGGTGGTGATACGGCAATGGAAAGGGTAGCGAGTGGTAATTGGAGGGTGGTGGTGAGATGAAAACAGGTTACTCTATGGCTGGTTCCAAGAAGACACGAGGATGTATAGCTTTTGAGCTGATGAAAACAGGCTATTCTTGCTGATGTCCAATTTTAAGCTGGATGTGTAACTCTCAAGAGCAGGAACGAGGCTATGATACCATGTAAAATGGTAGTCAGAAATCAGATTCAATGATGCAACTAGGGAACTAGAAATAGATTGGAGAATATTGACCTGTTATTTCTCTGGTTGAAACTTCATAAAACCATGATATTTATAGACACTAGAGGACTTATCTAGAAGATTTATCTAGAAGTGCAACTTGGCAAGTTGCCAAGTTGCCAACTTGTATCAAAATATTTACTTATTATAATATTTAACAATTATGATATCTAACAATAACTAAATTAAATTATTATTTAAACTTATTAATAACTAATCTAAATAACAATTAAATAACGTCTTATCCAATAATCTAGATTATTCTTAAATCTCATTTTAATTTTAACTCTTTTTTTCAACTAATTTGCAACCGAACGTTGGCGATGGAAAAATCTACAACCATTTTGTGACCAACATACATAATTTAGTTTTAATTGATTACTTTTACCCTTTTTCTGGACCTCTTTGCGACTGAATCTGAACGGTTGCCAAATTAATGATGTTTTGGTCACAATTACCCAGTTTTTAAATAGTAGCTACTTATGAAATTGTCATCGCACTTGCTTTCTATTTACTTCATAACATTCCCATGTTATTTTCCGTTTGCTCCTGATCCCTCCCCATTAAGTTTATTAAACATAAACTTCCAAAACTTGTTAAATTACAATAAAAAATTTCTAAACCTAAACATTTATTATTATTATTACTATTGTTATTATTATCATATATATATATATATATATATATATATATATTAAAATACTAGTTTTAGAGCTCGTGTAACACATAAAATAATTAAAATAAGTGCATAATGTATATGAAAAAATGTATTTTCTATATTTCCTTATTGTTTGATAATAACAAAATTTCTAAACCTAAACATTGCAAGCTACCTCCAACCTTAATTATTTATAACAAACTTACATTAAAATAAAATAATAAATAAATAAAATAAGTCTTTCGTCGAAACTTGAATACGCGAAACCACGTCGCAAGCTGCCTCCCCTTCCTGGACCCTCTATACACCTTGTTCTTCTTCACATATTTATACCATCGATCATCTCACTTTCTATCTTCTCATCACATTATATCAAACCAATTCAACAATCACTACTCAATTTCTATTCATCTTTTTTTTTGTTAGCCTGTTAACATTACACATATTTGTAACTATAGTCGAGCCCTATTTAATTATAGTCAAAAGATGGACACCGCCATTATCTCCTAACTAATCAAACAATACTAATAATTGAAAGATACATATAAGTCTTGAATTCAATTATTGTTGCTACTGCATTAAATGCTACATATACAATTCTAGAAACTTATTAAATATCTGCATTCAATCATTGTTCAAGAAGATTAAAAGTTCGAACAGCAAATGCTCAATTCGAATCAATCAACTGGGATCGGCCAGTCAACATAACTAACTATATTTCCTGATAAATTGAAGTTATCAAAATTAATCATCATACTGTCAATGAAGGAACTAGTCATACTCTTGTTTTGCTTTAACACATTACTCATTTGTACCATAGCATCAGACATCATATCCATTAATCAAACCATAAGAGATGGTGAAACCATTGTTTCAGCCCAAAAAACCTTTGAGCTTGGGTTCTTTAGCCCGAGCAATACCTCCCAAAACCGATATTTAGGCATATGGTACCAGTTTGCAACAGATACCGTTGTTTGGGTTGCCAATAGAGAAACTCCGATTAGTAATAACAAATCTGGTGAGCTAACTCTTACTCCTGGAGGATTATTGGTGCTCCGTGACTCCACAACCAACCGAACCATTTGGTCGTCTGATGCGTCAAGAGAGACTGGAAATGCTGTTGCTCGGTTGTTGGATAATTCAAATTTTATTGTGGTCGATAGCGAAGATGGACCGGAAAATTACATTTGGCAGAGTTTTGATCATCCTGGAAACAATTTGATGCCTGATATGAAGTTTGGGAGAAACTTGAAGAGGGGTGTAGTGACAAATTATACATCGTGGAAGAGTGATGATGACCCATCTCCGGGTTCATTTACGATTTATATGAATTTTAGTGGTCTCCCACAAATATTTCAAAAGAACGGAGATGCGATTCAATATCGACTAGGTTCTTGGAATGGTTATGCATATAGTGGCAACACGAACTACCGGCAGAATCCAGTTTACAGACGCTCGTTTTACATGGACGAAATAGAGATTTCAGCTGTATACATGTTGCTTAATCAATCGGTTTTTGCCAGGTTGACGTTGCAACCAAACGGATTTATGGGACAATGGAATTGGATCAACCGAACGCAAGGATGGTTTATGTATTCGTCACTCACAACGGATAGTTGTGAAAGATATGCTCTGTGCGGGGTTCATGGGATTTGTGACATTGGACAGTCCCCTAACTGTGGGTGTCTAAGAGGGTTCACGCCTAAAAATCCCGACCAATGGAGTATGGCAGATTGGACGAGCGGTTGCCAAAGGGAAACTCCGTTGGATTGTGGTGTTGGGGAAGGGTTTCGGAAGTACTCATTTGTTAAAATTCCAGACACTGGACAATCATGGTTTGATAGAAATATGAGTTTGGAGCAATGCAAGGAGAAATGCACATGCGAGTGTAACTGTACTGCTTATGCTACTTTGGACATCAAACAAGGTACCGGTTGTTTGGTATGGTACAATGAACTGATAGATATGAGAACACTTCCGAATCGCGGGCAAGATATATACATCCGAATGAGCGCTACTGAGTTAGGTAAACGTTTCTTTTTGTTAGTTTAATTAAGATGTGATTTGTAACGTAGATGATTCTAGCCGGATTTTGTGATATTTGCAGAAAAAGACCAAAGGAGTTCAAAAAACGAAAAGAAACCCTGGGCCATTATCATCCCTGTTGGTCTTGGATTTGTCATTCTGATGGGACTATGTGTGATGATCATCCTGAAGAAGAAAAAGAAGAAGGTTATGCCACAAGGTAATTTACTTTCATTAGTATTATATTCATTTTGTTCATATGTGTTGCAATAAATAGTTGTATCAGGAACAAATATTAGAACCACACTAGTTCTGGCTAGCTTCTATTTCTGATTCTGATACAATTCCGTAGACAAATACATTACAATATGCATTGGATCACGTTATAAGAGACTTACCTAGCTATTAGCTAGATATGAACATGATAAAAGGATACATATCAATTAAAATACAATATTGAAATAAATATCTAGGCTAATAGTAACTACCATTCTAGCTTATAACTTTAATATTCCCCTTTAAGCTAGACTGAAGATACTCCTATTCTTTTTTCAAACTCAAAAAAAAAATAAAAAGAAAATCCAACTTGATCGGAACATACTTAAAGATTTCATTGATGGGGAGAAGTGATTCGATTGTCCAAAAAGACAGCTTAGACCTCCCATTATTCAACCTGTCCACATTGATAGTAGCAACAGACAATTTCTCTTCCAATAACAAGCTTGGAGAGGGTGGTTTTGGACCGGTTTACAAGGTATTGTTCAATCTACAAACATAAATTTAGCATTTACTTTGATTACTAATAACGTAAAAGAACATTCTTAAAGG
This sequence comes from Bidens hawaiensis, assembly GCF_021521415.1. NCBI lineage: Eukaryota > Viridiplantae > Streptophyta > Magnoliopsida > Asterales > Asteraceae > Bidens > Bidens hawaiensis. The sequence goes on from NW_027492587.1 coordinate 256,716, forward strand.
GTTGCCTAGAGGATGGACGAGAAATCGCAGTGAAGCGACTTTCTGTGATCTCTACGCAAGGAGTTGAAGAGTTTAGAAATGAAGTTATCTTCATTTCAAAGCTTCAACATCGAAATCTTGTCAAAATTCCAGGGTATTGCGTCGAAGGGACAGAAAAGTTGTTAATTTATGAGTTCATGCCTAACAGCAGCCTTGATTTGCATCTCTTTGGTAAGTTAAAAATGACAATTCTACAACATGATTCAAGAAAACAAGCTAATAACTTAATACTCATAAGAAGATCAATAACAAAAATACTCGATTGGCTGCAACGATTTCATATCATCAATGGAATTGCTCGAGGTCTGCTTTATCTTCATCAAGATTCTCACCTACGAATCATCCATCGAGACCTCAAAGCTGCCAACATCTTGCTTGATCGTGAGATGGAACCTAAGATATCAGATTTTGGCCTTGCAAGAAGCTTTGGAGGAAATGAGACTGAAACAAACACCAAAAGGGTGGTCGGAACATAGTGAGATTTCTTTATAAACACAATTCTATGCATGCATGTGAATATTTCTGATTATATTATATTCGTTTTAAGTTTAATCACTTAACCTGTAATAATTATTATACAGTGGATACATGTCTCCAGAGTATGCAGGAGACGGGATCTTTTCAACAAAATCAGATGTGTTCAGCTTTGGTGTTTTAGTGTTGGAGATTGTTAGTGGAAAGAAAAGCAGACAATTATTCTATCAAGATCATAATCACAACATTGCTGGATATGTAGGAAAAATTAATATATTACTTTTACAGTGCCAACTATATATATTTTTAATCTCCATCTATCTCAACTAATTGACCTTTAGGCATGGAGGCTTTACAAAGAAGGAAAGACTTTGGAATTTGCAGACGAATCTTTGATCGAGTTAAACGACATAGAAGTGTTAAGGTCGATCCATTTGGCTTTGTTATGTGTTCAACATAGACCAGAAGATAGACCGGACATGTCTATGGTGGTTATGATGTTGAGCAGTGACCAGCGGTTGCCCGAACCAACACGACCTGGCTATTATATAGAAGACGATAAATTTGGACCTGAGAATTCATCTAGCATGCCAACGCAATCTCCAACGGTGTCTCACTGTTACACAATGACACACGTATAAGCAAGAACTATCACTCGATCTCAAAATACGACTCCTATTAATTAATGCCGGACAAAGTTGTTTACAATATGGTTGTTGGATGACACAATACATCAATCATCTTTGGGATTTCGCACTTTGTTTTACAAAAAATAAACAAAACAACAAATGTGTAGAAATTGTATGATTACAAATTAAGGAATTATCTATCTAGGTTGCATGTATGTAACACTTAAGTTATTTGACAAACTCCATACAGGATGATTACTAGATGAAGATTCTGCTTCTTGTGGTCTTCGCCTTTCGGTATAAAAACCGGGTTCTTTAGGTTCAGGCAAGAAAACTTCACTGCCTAGCATAAGAACTACCATAGTCATGTCTGGCCTGTCTTCAGGATACTTCTGCACACATAGTAAACCAATATGAACTGATCGGTACACTTCTGACTCGGCATAGGAACCCCTTATAGTGTCATCCATCAAATCCAGATGTTGCCGGTTCTTATACAGCCTCCAAGCCTGACCAAAAGATTTTATGTAAACACACACGTACAAAAAAAATAGATGAATGTCTCCAAATCACCGTTTTAATAATGAATCTCCATATAATCCTATTTAATAGAATAAAATGTTTTAAGGTAATAAATAGATATAATAAAATTATCAATAGATATTTATATTATTAATTCTGAAAACAATTAAAAAATATAATATAGTGTAATGCAAGGTAATGTACAAATTAGATATCCGACACCTTCAATTAAGATTATTATGAAAATATATTAGAAAGTAATTCAGGTAAACTTTTGAAGTTTTTATCAAAAATATTTGTTAAGGAACATTAAGATAGATTTAAAATTTGATGTACATTGTAATTTTCATTCCATTCCATGATCGACAGTCTAGGTAAAACCCTGTAATGAAAAAAAAGGTTTTATTGTTAACGGTTAAAACTTACATGTCCAACAAGATTGAGATCATGATCCGCGTGACGAAATCCTCTATTTTTCTTTCCACTCACAATCTCTAGCAACAACACACCAAAGCTAAAGACATCAGATTTGACGGAGTATATTCCATCAATGGTATACTCAGGTGCCATGTAACCACTACATGAAATTAACGAACAAATCAGTTAGTATCTATTAAGGAATAGTTACAGTTGAGTTCCATGTTAAATTTCATGAGAAATGGAATACTTACTAGGTTCCCATCACTCTTCCTGTATTCGCTTGGGTGTCACTACCTTCCATAATTCTTGCTAACCCAAAATCTGAGATTCTTGGATTCATATCTTTATCTAGTAATATGTTGCTAGCTTTTAAATCTCTATGAATAATTCTTAGCCTCGAGTCCTGATGAAGATAGAGAAGCCCCCTTGCAATCCCGTTAATAATTCTGTAACGGTTTGACCAATCCAATGACTTTCTTTTTCCTTCATCTGCTCAATATATCATGCAGATTAGTGATTTGACTTTCTTTGACCAGTACATTGACAAAATTGGGTATAATAATCGTAAGAAAAGGTACCAAAAATGAAAAAATCCAAGCTTTTGTTGGGCATGTATTCGTAGATCAGCATTCGCTCCCCTTCCTCGATGCAGCATCCTAAAAGCTTCACGAGGTTTCGATGTTGAAGTTTAGCAATATATTGAACCTCATTTCGGAATTCATCTAGTCCTTGTTTCGATTTTCTTGAGTGCCTCTTTACAGCAATTTCTTTTCCACCCTCCAAAATTCCCTAAAAATGAGTAATATTGGCACAATGGATATAAGTATATCAATGTCTAGTTACATTTAAACCGGAAACAACTCAAAAAAAAATTTTAACTTATATCTATGAGTTACACTTGATCATATTTAGATACAAGATGCTTGTCCAATCTTTAAAAGGCTTTAGTGGGAAAAATAAGGTAGCACCCAACTCACTGAGCCTACCTTAAAGCCGCACATTTCAACTCGAACCTGTTATTAGTTGTTATGTTTAATCACAAATCGATCAAATTACAAAATTCAGTTAAAAGGGTGGGTCAAACAAGTCAAAGGGGTTGAAAGTCACCCAATTATCAAAATAATAATGTGTACATGTTTAATTCAAAGATTTAGATTATCTATTGTAATAACACAGTCTTATAATCATAAACACACATTCATCTGGTATGAAAAATAAAAAATAAAAAATAAAACTTGGAAACATTAAGTTAGCGCCCAACTCATGTGACCTGTCTAGAACCTATTTTGACCGGTTACTCAATCCATGTAACCCGCAGCCCAAATAATTTTTGTGTTGGATCATGTACCTATAGATCGACTACGAAATAATGTTATTAACTTATTATTAATGTTACCTTGTAGACGGGCCCAAAACCACCTTCTCCAAGCTTACAGTCATTTGAAAAGTTATTTGTTGCATTTGCTATCGTGTTAAATTCAAACAATGGCAATTCCCAGTCTTCCCTCGTGTTCTCATTGGTAAAGTTGTTTTCAGGAACATCCATAGTCACCGCTGCAACTATAAAAATTGTAACTTTGTAACTTAGTCACATTCATGTCCTTAGTTATTAAGATTATGGTTTTTGAATATTTACCATTTTTCTTTTGTGTCCTTTTTCTGTAAATAAATAGGCATACAACCAGTAGAACTGTAAGTGACGCGAGTATAGGAATGACTATAATCTTAACTCTTCTCTCCTTTGCTTTAGCATCCCTATCTGCTGCACAAAGCAAAATTAACCATTGGATTAACATAATATGAAAGTAATACTTATATAAATATATATGAAAGACGATCACATTTCAAGTTTAAACCTTGATTGTATTATTGATTGTTAGACGAGAATAGGAGGAAAACTAACTTAAAAAACCCCTAGGTTTGTAAGTATGACAACTAGGTCTCCGCACTTACTCAAGATTACACTAACAATATACTAAGTTTAACTATTTGTTCTAAAAATTATATGACAGCCATACCTATTTCTGAAGCAGCCATTCTTACAAAGATATCCTGCCCATCTTCAGCATACACTCTCATATCAACCAAATTATCAAACCAAATTAAGCATCCACTTCCTCTACCAATATCCAGATTACCATAAGCCGTACAGTTACAATTCCTCAAACATTCCCTTCTACACTCTTCAAGATTCATACTCACATTAAACCAACTTCTTCTCGTATCCGGCACCTTCACACCCGACAGTGTCACAAACCCGTCTCCACCTGGACAATCCAACTCGACATTCCTCACGCACCCATTCTCCCAATCAGCCCGTCTCCATTCCTCAGGGAACCGTGGCTCAAACCCACGCAAACACCCGCACCTAGGCGAATTATTTATATTACAAACACCATACGCGCCACACAACCCATAAATGTCACAATCATCCCTTTGTCCCCTCACATAAAGCTCCCATCGAGATGTTCTTTCAATCCATGTAAACCGCTCTAATCTGCCCTCCGTATTTAGAATAAATCGGGACACGACCAAGCTATTAACAAGCTCATATTTATAATATAGTTCCCTCTCATTAAACTCAAACTCAAACGTGTAAATCTCGTTTTGTTTCAAACTCGGCATGCCACTAAACCGCAACCCGTTCCAAGGCCCCGAACTAAACTCCACATCCAAACCCTTCCTTAAAAGAATTTGTGGGTACCCGTTTGAATCGAATCGGTTTGTATACTCGCCTAATGATGGATCATCAACACTCCTCCATGAAGTCAAATATTTATCCAAACCCTTTACAAAATCCTTACCAAACTTCATGCTTGGAAGGAATGTATCACCCGGGTAATCGAAACTCTGCCAGATATAATTATCCGGAACGGTGTCGTTTTGGTTTCTGATCACAAGGTTCCCCGTGTGAAGAAGTTGTGTGACCGGGTTGTTTGCGGCTATGGATGAGTTTGATGACCATATGATGGTGTTTGCATGGTTAAGGAGGATTAATGTCCCATTGCCGGTGAGTGTTAGCACACCTGAGGTGTCGTTGAGAGGTTTTTCGCGGTTGGCGACCCATACAACGGTGGTAACTTGGATTTTGTTGTACCAGATTCCTAAGTACCGGTTGGTTGAACGGGTTGAGGGGGTGAAGAATCCCATTCTGAAGGATTCATCATCGGACACGATGGTTTGGCCGTCGGTAATGTTTTGGTTTGGTGTAATGGTGCTGATTGCTGTTGAGGTTAAGAAGATGGAAGAAATAGAGAAGATGAATATGAGATGGGAAAAGTGTTGCATGTTTGGTAGGTGGTGTGCTGAAGAAGTTCACACGATTGTTTCTTTTGTAGTATAAAGTGTACATACGAATTCATGGGGATTTTTCAAAACGCGTGGGTTAGTCATAGGTGTTATCCATGGATGGGTTGACCAATCGCGATGTTCGTATAGCCACTTCTAGAAAATGGGTAATTTTGCTACAAAATATTTCTACAATTTTCCCACAACTCAAAATTTTCAACAAATTTTCCACAATTTTTCGTCAATAATTAAAAGGAAAAAAAGTCTTAAAATTTTACACAAGTTTCCTACAATGTAGTGGCGTCAAGCAGTGTTGTCATAGTTTCGTAGAAAACATAAAACCATTTCCGACAAATTACCGACAATAAGTTTAATCATTTGTTAAATATTAACCTTCAAAATAAAAAAAAAAAATCAACATAAACACCCTTTTGTTGCAAAACAGTCGGAACGCAGGTAATTTTGCTACACATTTTCTACAATTTTGAAAAGTATCTTATAAACCACACTTTTGTGGCAAAATTGTGGTAAAAGTGGTAAAGTTTGCTACAAGTTTCCGACAACCGTGTATTAATTATTGCAAATTAAACACTAATAACATTGAAACCACACTTTTGCGGCAAAACGAACAGAAAGCTTACAAACTTAGCTACAAATTTGATACAAAACTGTAATATATTATAAAAATCACACTTTTGTGGCAAAATGGTGTCAAAACTTTGTAAATGTTGCTACAATATTTTGGCAACTTTGTATTAATTATTGAATATAAAAACTAATAATAATGAAACCACACTTTTGTGGCAAAATAGACGGAATGTCGGCAAATTTTGCTACTAATCTGCTACAATTTTGTAATAAACACAAATTTGAGGCTAAATTGTGGCAGAATTTGCAACTTTTACTACACGTGTCTCGCAACTAGTGTTATTTATTAAATATAAAAACTAACAATAATGAAACCACACTTTTGTGGCAACATTGTAGCAATTTTTTACTAAGTTATGACAATTCGGTAATGAAACCACACTTTTGTGGCAACATTGTAGCAATTTTTTACTAAGTTTGCTAAAGTTTTATGACAATTCGGTAATGAAACTACACTTTTGTGGCAACTTTGTAGCAATTTTTTAACTAAGTTTGCTAGTTTATAATAATTCAATATTGTTTGTTGAATATAATATTAATAAGTAATAAAAACACATTTTTGGCTAACTTGACACAATTATCGCAAATGGTGTCAATAGCTGGGATATAGTAGTGGTGGTTGGTGGTGATGACGGTGTACGTTGGGCGATGGTGGTGACGGGCGCAAGTGATGGTTGGTGGTGATGGGTGGCAACAGTGGTTGTGGTGAGAGGCGACGACGGTGGTGGTGGTTGCAATGACGGGTGGTGGGCAGCAGGAAGTAATGGTGGGGTGGCGGTGGTGGGCAACGATGGCGATAGCCAGGAGCGACAGTTGGTGGAAGTGTGTGGATAAGTGGTGGTGGTGAGTGCGGTCATTGCAACAGTGGTGGGCGACAAAGACTATAGTGGTGGTTGTTGGTGGTGGTGACGGTGGTGGGCGGCATGTAATAATGGTGGGTGGTGATGGTGTGCGTTGGGTGATGGTGGTGACGGTAGTGGGGCAGCGGGGTAATAATGGTGGGTGGGGATGGCTTGCGTTGGGTGATGGTGGTGACGGTAGTGGGGCAGCGGGGTAATAATGGTGGGTGGGGATGGCGTGCGCTGGGTGATGGTGGTGACGGGCGCAAGTGATGGTTTGTGGTGATGGGCGGCAACAGTGGTTGTGGTGAGAGGCGACAACGGTGGTGGGTGGCAGAAGGTAATGGTGGTGGGTAACGATGGCGATAGCGAGGAACGATGGTTGGTGTAAGTGTGTGGATAAGTGGTGGTGCTGGTGAGTGGCTGTTGCGGCGGTGGTGGGCGACGACAATGATAGTGGTGGTTATTGGTGGTGGGCAGCGGGTAATAATAGTGGGGGTGGTGATGGTGTGCGTTGGGTGGTGGTGGTGACGGTGATGGGAGGCGAGTAATAATGGTGGGTGGTGATGGTATGCGCTGTGTGGTAGTGACGGTGATGGGTAATGAGTGATAATGGTGGGTGGTGATGGTATGTGGAGAATATCAAGTCTACATGACGCCTTCACCTGATGACCTGAATAATCAGTAGTAAACCACATCTATTAAGGTGAGCAGACTATTATACATGTGTTTGTATGTATGTATGTATGGGTAATTGTAATAATTATTTATTATTATATAAAAATCAAACATATAATATTGTGGATATTTGTGAAAGAATTCAGAGACTAGCTTGTTTCTCATACTCATTCGTTAATTCAAAGGCAAGTATGGTTAATTAATTATGTTGTTGTTTCTAGAGACGACCTTGCTTAATATAAGGTCATGGGTTCGAGGCCTTTAGTTATTTTTTTTCGTTCTTGTTTCTGTTTTTATGTTAGCTCAAGAAGCTATTTCTGACTTCTATCGATCCTCTTTTTTTAAAATACACACAACTCTAATCGAATACAAGGTACAAATATATAAACTTTATGATATGATGTCATGGACACAATTGACTAATAATAGATTAATGAAAAAATGACTAAGAAACTTTTCCCTCTCGTTCAACTAATGAAAAAATCTTAAAAGCTAAAAAATCCCACCATTTCCCGCTATAAACCTATTTTCTTTTTCCTTTTCCCTCTCGTTCTTATCCTCTCAACCAGGCGCCAAAACCCTAATGGGCTCCCACCACCGCCGTTTCTATTCTACTCTCATTAATCGAACAACCCAATCGATTTAATTACTCCTCAATCAAAGTTTTCAGCCCTTGTTAGAATCTTCAATTGAATAAAAATAACATCGTTTGGTGATAGCAGCTGCCGGAGAAGTTTGGTGGTAGCCCTTCTGTAAGTTTTTTTTTTTTTTGTTTTGCCCTATTTTATTAATGTGTATATGTTAGATTTATAGCACCCTAATTGATAAGTTGGAAAACATTTAGGGGTGTGCAGGTTACCTGTTCGACCCGCAAAACTAAACGGAATTAGAAATAGTGTCTGGTTCTGGTTCTGCATTTTTTATTAATTTCCAACTAAATAATATTAAAGTTGCTGCATTTCCCATAAAGCCCAATAACCTGCGAACCCATTCCCGTAAAACCGGTTTCAATTCCTGGAAAGAACCCGTGAACCCATCATAAGCTCGTATAGTTAACTATATCAATTTTGCAATCAGATTCATTAATACGTACATGCTATAATTGGTTTGTTTGTTCGTTAACTATATCATATGATATATATGTGGTAAGTTAATTTTAATCACATGGTTTTCCATTGTTATATTATCTATCTGATCATTTATGCTTGATTAATGCACGTTGTATATGTTATGAAGGGTGGTAAAGATAACCCTAGTGGTGGTCATGGCGTTGGTAGTGGTCTTCGGGGTGGGAAGACAAAGCAAGCTAGTCATGTTGGTAGTGGTCTTCGAGGTGGGAAGACAAAGCAAGTGGGTCATGCTGGTAGTGGTCTTGACAGAGGCTCTAGTGTTTGTAAAAGTCATGGTGTTGGTAACGGTCCTAGTGTAGGTGATGGTGTTGGTAGTGGTCGTGGTGTTGATAGCAGTCTTAGCGTAGGTATTGATCCAAAAGATGCTAATAAAACCACTGTCTGGAGACATGGGTCGTATGTGAAGATACGACCTCCAAAAGGAAAAGGTCGCGTGGTTACATTGTGTACTAGAGGCGGAGCTGGAAGTTATAACCTTTTGGATAGCAGTTATTCGATGGCTGACTTAGATGGGTTGTTAAATACCACTACGGCATTACATGATGCACTAAAGGATATACCTAATAATGATGATGATGATTTAGATGGGGATTTCGATGACACGGGCGATAGTGATGAAGATGATTTTGGTAGCGATGGTGGGAGTGGTGGTGAAGGCGGTGGCGACGATGGTGACGGTAGTGGCAACGATGGTGGTGACAGTGGTGATGCTGACGGAAGGGAATTGATAATACGTCAAGGAAAAGCGTATGTTTATGTTACATTTTTAAGTTATGTTGCTTATTCATGTAAAATATACTCATATGCTTATTTCATCATTGTAGGTTTGGAAATAGAATTAACAGAAGTATAAAAGGCATTTTAGATCAATGTCTTGATGGAGATTGGATCACATTTAAAAAGGTCCCAGTTGTGAAACAGAAGAGCATGTTTAAACGCTTTAAGGTAATTTATCAATTATAACTTATGTATGTTCTAAATCCAGTTGTGTGTATTTTAAATACATGTTACAAAAAAGCTCCAACTTGATGGCTACACACAATTTAATTGCTTATATTCAGTTTTTGCAAGATCTAAAAAGTTCATATATCATGGTTTTTATTTCTAGTTAAATGAGTTGGGACAGTACAAAAGTTTTTAGTTTAATGGTCAACTGACCGAACCAAACCAAACCCCGAATTAACTGTTGATAATCGATTAACCGAAACTGAGCGGTTATGGGTTTTCTATATCCAAAACAAATTGGTTAATTTTTATTGTTTAATTGAAGTGTTACATTATGGTTTCGGGTTTTGTCAATAAACAAACCAAACAAGCCCATGCTTACCTTAGTTATGATTATTTGTTTTAATTATTGCATTTTTACCTTTTTTTTAGACGAAATACCGATGGGATCCACGAACTGAGCAAAATATATATGATGGATTTATCAACGTGCTTAAGCGTCGATTCCGGGACAATATGAAAGTTTTGAGAAAAAAATTCAAGCAAAACGCTAGGGATGATAGGCATGAATTTCCAGATGATAAAGATAATTTTGATATAATGTGCAAATATTCACCTGATGACTCAATGCCACTTGGGAAATGGCAACGCATGTGCGATGTTAACGAGTTGATAAATTATTGTGTCTCCTTAAATTTTATTTCCTTTTATATATATTACATATATTTTTTACTGTTACAGCAATGGAATACTGAACAATGGAAAAAAAGGTCTGAAGCCGGGAGAGCCAACCGCAAGAATGACTTATGTCGTCATACAGGCGGGTCAATAGGATTTGATGAGCACCATCTCTGCATGGTAAACTGATCATAACCATAAGTTTCGTTAACTATTTTTACATTTAACACTTATCAAGTACGTTACTCATTTTTTTTTGTAGGGAAAAAAAGGTGATAAGGTTAGATATAGGTCATTGTTTATTGCGACCCATGCCACCAAAGAGTGCAAAAAGAGATTGCGGGATGGAGATATCATAGAAAAAGACTTGGACAAGTTAAAATTTGTTACCCCGCGTGCTAAACGTTCATATGTGAGTTATCTTTTATTATTTGTTTGTAATTCTATCAACTTTTTTGTAATTCTATCAACTTTTAGTACAATATCAAACATTATATTTTGATACCTTGTAGGTCTCGTACATGAGAGGGAAGAAGAACGGGCCGAACGTGAACGAGAGCGTGAAAAAGAACGTGTTAAACGCGAACTGGAGCGGGAAAAAGACCATGCCGAACGTGAGGAATGGCAAAAAAAGAATGGAAGAAATGTTTAAAAAATTAACGGATAAGTAAAAACCAAGGACGGAAGCAAGGTTTAAGTAATTTGTTGACAAGTAGAAAACTTTCGTTTTGTAATGTATTAGTTTTGTATTAAAGAACGTGTCGGATGCTTGTTATTTATATTCCAAGATTGTAAACTGGCTTTTTTGGGAATTTTTAAATATTTCAGCAAATTTCACTGCAAAATATGGGTTTGTAAATTCATTAAAAAAATAATTTTCATTTATGGCAATTTTGTCTCAGCATTTATCCAATTTTGTGGAAAGTTTGAAGCAAAATTTATCAATGTTTTGTAGCAAGTTTTGTAGCAAATCTTTTTAAAGTTTTGTGGCAGATTTGTGGCAATGCTTTTTTTAAATTTGTAGGAAGTTTGTAGCAAATTCTATTAAGATTTTGTAGGAAGGTTGTGGTAAAGTCCTGTTATTGTTTTGTGACAATTTTGTCGCAATCAAAATTTAATTAGCTAACTCAATATCTTTACTGATTAATTACTTTTATTAGCATTATCAATAATTTAAGATATTTTTTATAAATCATGACAAACTTGTTGTTAAGTTGTAGGAAAAGGTAACTAAAACTTTTGTGGCAAACTTGTCGAAATGTTAGCGACAACTAAAATTTGTAGTAATTTTGAGGCAAAATTTGTCGCATAATTGCCAGTAATAGGATTTGCCACGGCTTTTTTTCTCTCAAAATAGGTTTGTCGGAAAATTGTGGCTATGAGCCATTTGCCACAATTTGCCTAATATAACTTTTTATTAAATATGTCAATTTTTTGACAAAATTATTTCTTGTATTGTGTTTACTTTACTTGAATACGTGTCTATTGGGCGTTTATTTAATCCACATATCGTAACAAACCTAATCGGTAATGACCGAATTGGCATAAGTTTGATCATAAGTTTTGTTTGAGACTTTTAAAGATGTATTTTTTGAACTTATTGTCGCTGCCATAACAAACTTAACCATTATCAAACAAATTTGTGTTGTCGTAATGCGACAGGCTTTGAAAGCTAGTTGTTTTGCAATTTTAGTACTCGAGATAAAAATAACTTCAAACATCATATTATGATATTAATAAATTAATCAAAGTCTCCAAGTTTTAATCAACTAATAATATTTTCTTCTTTGAAACAAGTTCTTTCTTGTGTGTTATATTGTTATATATCGTACTCCTAATGTAAATTAATTATGAAAATTATCACACTTAGTTTTATTTAATGGAATAATACTTAAAACAATTCTAAAAGAAAATAGAAAAAATAACATAACATTTGGTCTGACGCACGAGTTAAAAAAGTCTACACACAATACGGCTCAATCTTTGAGGTGGTGCCGATAAAAGGAATAATTGTAAACACACACCTCATTGTCTTTATTTATTTATTCATTTATTTATTTATTTATTTATTTATTTATTTATTTCATTCGAGCGTTCTCAAAGGTGAGGCTTGTATACCCATGCTTTCGAAGTTGAATAATTCAAATCAACTTATACGACAAGAGCCCCGTAGGCCATAATTCAAATCTTTGACTTTTCAGATTTCCTTGGTCAAATTATCCATATTTGTCCCAAACCCTCTTTCGAGTTTCGAGTTTCGTCGCAACACTTTAACCATATTATTTCAAATTTACTAATGTTTTCTCTTTACCTTATTTTTTGTTTTTAGGCGATAGAGGATCTCACCTTTAAACCTATTATTTCGGGGTCATGTTTAATGTCAACTTCTTGATCGCCGTGAGAACGTACCATTTTGATGTGGGGGAACCCGATTTAATCCGTAAACCCGCCCCATCATCCAGATGTCCTTCGATTCTCCCAAGTGGGAATCGAACATATGTTTCCACTTAGGGAGGGCAAACCTTGTACCACTAGACCAAATTCTCAGGACTTCTCTCTACCTTAGTTAAAAGATACAGTTTAATTAGAGCATTTTTATTCAATCCATCATAAAATGTGAGTGAAGTTTTTATAATGTAGGTAGTGGTTTAGGATGTTGTGAGTGAATGAGATAGAAATGAAGTGATTTCTCGGTATATTTAAAAATGTATTGTTGACATCCTATAATTTTTTAATATATTTTGAAAGTGGTTGTGAGTGAAAGAAAGATAAATAATAATGATAGTGGCATAAAAAATATTATTTAATTGAAATGAGAGAGAAAATGTAATGATTTTCTTTATAAGTATTATTACTATATTGTTACAAATAGTTGATGATAATAATACACAATATATTACGTGGTTTTATTTTATATGGTATTAAAGTTTTAGAACGTATTCTTCTTCCTCTCCTACCTATCCCTCTCCGCTCGACGAATCTTGGGTGATTCTCAGGATTCCCCATTATCTTCTCTCCTTGCCAACATATATTGTTGGTTGTTGACCTATGGCCCATCGTTCCTTGTGTCATTATTTTCTTGCTCTTCTTCCCCCTCTCGTCTTGCTCAAGGAACGTATTATCCAAATATATTGAGTAGCTTTTATTTATTCTTCTCTTATCGCCATTGTGTTGCCATTGACGTCTCTTGGCGCCATATTCGTAGCTCCGGTCACCCTAGCTCAGCAGTTGTGCCTCTTGTTGTCGTTAAGGCTATGGCAGTATGTCTCTCTCCGTTTACCACCAAAGAGTTTTCTTATCTTTACTTTCTATGATTTTTGTTTTTGTTATTTTTTTTCCCTATTGTATGTTCTTGTTATACCCCAATGTATATTGTTTTTTCAAACCAAAGGGTTTCATTATTTAATGACCTAAGACTTTATGAACTCTTTTATTTGATTATATAATTTATTTTTATTGCATATTCTAGATGATACCAGCAGCGGCAGGGGCGGACCTATACTAGCCCCTTGTTAAGGGGTGGCCTCCCACGTTAAAAACAAAATAGTATTATACATATGTAAAAATCTCGATCGCTCTTCTTAAAATGAGTGCTAAGCCTCCCAATCGTCTTTCATGAAAAAAATTTATTGATCCATCGTTATAGCGATAACACCTAACCTAATATTTCATGCCTTTTGACGCAACAACTAGGCATCGTACATAATTTTGATATCTATAAAAATTACTGATTTCGTTATTGATGTAATTGACAAAATGATATTGTATATAAATAGAACATTCTAATATATTAATGTATAAAACACATTTATCATTCATGCACCTTTCTTAGGTTTGTTCGTTCATTTGTGTTTATATGTTGAATTTTTGGTTCAACATCCAAATGTCACAATCGCAAGACCGATCACGTTTTGTGACCCGAATGTCACATTTGATGTCTGGGCAATGGAGTTATGGAGACTTTTGACCGATGAAAAAAAATTTTGATTAGTCATGGATCTTTAATAAATACTTACAATTAGAGGTGCACAAATCGGGTTCACCTTGAAAACCCGAACCGGTTCGGAACCGGTTTTTTTCACACCGGGTAGAAAATGAAACCGGTTCCAGTCAGGAACCGGTTCGGTTCCCGACCCGAACCGATGCCCAGAAATGCAAACTTTTAGGAACCGGGTAGGTTGGAACCGGAACCGGTTTTTACGTAAAAACCGGTTCCACCGGTTTTTTTTTGAAATTTAAACATTATAGCCGTTAGGAACCGGTTCCAACGGCTATATAGCCGTTTTTGACCGTTGGAACCGGTTTTTTAACTATAAATAGGTTATCTTCTTTCTATAAATAGCAAGGTTTGTTTGTGTACTTGTTAAACCACTCCCAAAACTATAAAACACACTCCAAACCACAATTAACCTTAAACCGACAACAAATGGCAACCAATGATGACGTTGTTATGGTGATCGAAACAACAAGATGCCCCGATGTTTGGGTTCATTACGATTTGTGTCTCATGACCGACTCACATGAGTTGGCACGTTGCAAATATTGCTCGAAGTTTCTTAAAGCAGCGTCCAACTCGACATTACGAAAACATACAAATAAGTATTGTCGAGAGAAAAGAAGAATGGAAGCTAAAAAAACGGAAGTGGGAGAGTCGTCCGGCTCTACAACCCAAAAATAAGTATTCCCGGATTAAAACGACGGACTTTCCAACGGCTAATTGGTGTCTAAAAAAACCGGTTCCAACGGCTATATTACCGTTGGAACCGGTTCCAACGGCTAGTTTTGACTTTTGTTTGACCCTTCAAAAAAACCCGTCGGAACCGGTTATTCCGGGTACGAACCAAACCGGTTCCAATTAAGAACCGGGTAGGAACCGGTTTGGAACCGGTACTGACATATAAATATGAGAACCGGGTACGATTTTCGGGTACAAAAATACCCAAACCGGGTATTGTTCCAACCGGGTTGGAACTGGAACCGGTTCCGGTTCGGTTCCACCAGTTAGGTTCCGGAACCGGTTTTTTTGTGCACGTCTGCTTACAATTACTAAACCAAAACATGTCCAAAACATATCTTGTATGTTTAAATCGCTTTATATATTATTTTAATTCCTTGCCAGATTTGCTGCATTTGATAAAAGTTTGGTTGATTCAAGGGGTTAGTGCCAAACACTTCTTAATACTTGCTGAAATGAATGTATAAGTGCGGGTTTGACGGTTTGATTATTTACGATTGCTCCCAGTTTTTATGGTTACAATGATGTCAAGAATCACACTTGTCTGCTTATTTGCCATTGCCTTTTAGCTTTATCAAAGGTTTTCTTTGTAACGCAAGCCTTCGACCTTTCTTTGCTTACGATCGAAATTTGTTTTGGATGGGTTAATGTCAATTTTATCCTTGACCCTAGAAGCTGACCGATGTCCAGTACTATATTTAGTAAAAATTACTGATCTGTTTGTAGCTTTAAATCTGGTTTTTCATGTCATTTTTAAAAACTTAAAAGCTTCTTTAACCTTGGGTTGGTCATTTAGAGAATATACCAATGCTTCCAATGGTGATAATGTCAGAATTATTGTGAAACTAGAAGAAATTTCAACTAGCGAGTTGAAACTACTCTTAAAGTATTAGATTGCAATATTGGAAACTAAACCTTGAAACAAAAAACTAAATTTAAGACAGTAATATGTGATTAGTAGCTTACAAGAATAAAATAAAGTTTCAAACCAGTTAACTTCAATTATTTGGGTTTAAAAAAAATCTTGCACGTTTGCCCTCTGTATCAATGTAAATTACTTTCTAATGAAATATTTTTTTTTAAACTATCGTTAAATTAAATAAATAAAAATGTTAGTTTGTACTAAATTTTGACAAACATTAAAAATGATTCATAAATATTCGACTGTGTCTTCAGAAATTCAAAAGGCAAAATAACAATTTAGGTAACAGGCTGGCTAATACAAGCAGTTTCAGATTACAATCCATGAACCAAACAGAGTAAAGTTACCGTTTGATCAACATAAAACCATGCAAGAAAATATAAACAGGTGTGGGCAGTTACATAATGAAAGTCTTAAAAGAGAGTTATATTACATTTAAGTATTATGACACACAGAATCCAGTCTACACAACTGGTGGATGCAAGACTTGCTCATTATAATAACTAACATAGTTCAGTTTCTACCTCAGACACACACCACATATCAAAATATCCAAATTCAAACACAACAAAAAATGCCTTCTGCTTATCCTGCATTTGGTCAACATATAAAAATAGCATCAAAACGCTAACAAATTTAACTCTAAAACTTCATAAAAGTATAAACATACAGCCAGAAACATAATACTCATGCAAATGAGTTGATCCAAAACACTTTTTCCTCAAACCTTTTAGATTTCTTCATTAAACACTTAAGCGTCATATCGTATACAAACACAGTAAGTAAATTACCCATTTTTACACATGGAGCAGGTAAATGGACTCAGATTAAAACAAGTAACTTTGTGCAGACTCAAACGAGTCAGTCAGACCCGAAACACTTTTGGACCAAAATTTTGAAATTTTATAAAAGTTAATTTATGAGTCAAAGATGAGTACAAAAAATTTCAAATGAGTGTTCCTTTTATAAGTGTATGAATCAAAATTGTCACCTCTAGTTAGCAATAAAAATCAGTGAAATGTTATGTGTATACTTACCTTTAAATGAAAGATTCACACAAAGAGCATTCCCTCTATGCTTCTGTCAAAAGATAAATGCCAAATGTAAGAAATACAATAACGTTTAGCAGTCAAAATAGTACTCGAGTGCTATCAGTAACTTAGAAAACATATAAGGAGTGTTTAATACATTTTTTTGCAAAAATGATGGTTTACTTAAGACTTATAAGTACGGGTTCCACCAAATTAATCGACCATCATATACGTGAAAGAAACTATACACTGTGTTTTATGTAGTTGTTTCAGTATTTGCAACATGTGTAAGTATCCCACAATACCAATAAACTCTACATCTAACTCAATAAAGGCCGGTGAGCAAGAAGTTAAGAGAAAGGCTCCATGATCGCAAGCAGCAAAACCAGAAAACAAGCCACAATCACTATTTACAATAAGCTGTAAGACTAGCAAGCACCCAATAAAGAAACCATTTATTCTTGAAAACTTGCCAAAAAGGTAAAAATTACATTTTTTTCCAAGAAATTGTTCAACTTTTATGACCAAGGGAAAATATATATTTTTTCAAAGGAAAACAAAAACAACAAAACTGTTAAAATATTGTAAATCAAATCTCCCCTAAAGATAAAAGCTAAAATCGATTCAGGAAATTACTGTGTACCAACTACATGAAAGAATCTAGCAGGTTTATAAGCTATGTGTACTATGTAGTGGAGGGCTACAAAATTGTGTGTGTGTGTGGTGGTGGTGGTGGGGGGGGGGGGGGGGGATTTTCAACACGTGGTGCCACATCAGCAAAGGGGCAATTTTCAATTTAGGAGTGTAGTGATGTTGTCGCCCCCTTTTTAATTTTTTTATTATTATTTTCAACCCAAACCTGGCAGCAAATCTTTATCCCCACACACACTTATCGCCTAAGTTCTCCCAATTTGCCGCTCACTACGTTCACTCTAATAGATTAATAGCTCAAGACAACCTCTAATTAAATGCGGCCTGCCTTCAAAAACTCCATCAAAACTTTGCACTAAACAATCAAATTAGTAAATTAGTATCAAAATTAAGTTAAAAGCACAACACAACCAAATTAAATGCAGGCAATTACTGAGTACTAACTACACGAAATCATCTAGCAGGTTTATAATAACAGATTAATAGCTCAACACAACCTAATTAAATGCAGCCTGCCTTCAAAAACTACTCAAATTAGTAAACTAGTATCAAAATTAGATTGAAAGCACTAACATTTAGCCTCAACAGCCGCATCACGATGCTCGGTGTCATCATCCTCGTCATCATCAGGTTTAGCAACCTTAACAACAGGCTGAGCAGAACCCGAACCAGCAGCCGCAGCCTCCTTCTCATCGGGATACCTAACAACGACAACGGGACACACACAGTGCCTGACACAGTAATCACTAACACTCCCAAGCCTCCCATCACTCCCTCGTTTAGTGGCACCAAACCCTCGGCTCCCCATAATAACCGCACTTAACCCTAACCTCTCAACCTCCAAACAAAGCCTCTCCTTCATATCATGATCTTTCACAATATGGATCTTATACGGTATGTGCGCGTCCACCAGAGACTGCGCTAGGTCAGCGGATTTGGTGGTGGTGAAAGTATCGAAATCGTCTTCGAGTTTTAGTTTGGAAGCTTCGTCGTCGGTGTCAACGATTGATAAGTCAACGGAGCCCCAGTCAGCGCCGTAGAGGACGGAAGTGGGGCGGACGTGGATGAGAATGACGGCGTCGCCGGGGCGGATGTACTGGTGGACGGCCCATTTGACGGCGAAGGCGCTCTCGTCGCTGAGGTCGACGGCGATGCCGATGCGGCGTTGGGCACCGGCGGTGGGGGTTTCGGTGTCGGTGGGGCGGAAGCGAGGGGAGGAGGATTTGACTTTGATGGCGGCGAGTGAGGGTAGGTCGGATTCCGGTGAGGGTTTCTGGGGTTGCATTGTGGGGATTAGGGTTTGGGTTTTGTTGTTTGTGTGTGGAATATTGTTGACGGAGGTTGAATTAGGAATAGGAATAGGAATGTGCTAGTGGATTCTGAGGGTTTTAATCTCTGGGATACAAAAAAGGTGGTCCCAATTCGCAAGTTATTCGGGTCCAGTTAGGCTTAAAAGAGAAACTGCCTATTGTTTTTACTTTTTACACGGTATACGTATGATTGAAAAAGAAAATCTTAATAGGATATTTAGAAGGTGCTTACGGAAATGCTCAAAAACTTCATAATAGTTTTTAGGGACTGTTTGGTTCATTCAGATCTGAATGAGTTAGATCTAAGTGAACATCTGTCCCATTCAGCAACAACAGTAAGTCTGAATGATTCAGACCTAATTTTAACATTCAGATGTTTTTCTGTTTGGAACCAAACAGTCTGAAGTCTGAATGAATCAGATGTTTACATCTGAATGGTTCCATTCATATGTAAACAAACAGCCCCTTAAATATTTAAAAGTTCATTAGGCTAAGGGTAGTGGGGCTTGATTCACCCCCCAAGTGATCCAATATATTTACGACACGTGGGTGTTGACGTGGCATAAGATTAAGCCCCAGAGGGTGTAGTGGGACTTGATTGATCCACCACAAGTTTTTTGATCCACCCCCAAGTTTTTAAACAACTTCAATCAAGCCCTATGGAACGGCTCGCCCCAGCCAACCGCGCCCCCATTCACGCAAAGGTGGTAGTGGTGTGCGCGGCTGCCACGTCGTCCGCGCCTCACTACCCTTAGCCTTAGGATGTCGTTAGAATCTTATGTAATTATGTTACGAAGATAATTATTCAGTAAATAGTCGTTCATATTTTGTCTAACGGATTACTTCAGAAATGCACATGATATAATTTTACAACAATTATTGGTAATCAATTAGTCAAAAGTGGTCTCTTGGTAAAAGACATTGGTAATCAATCAAAAATGTGAATACTCACTACAAAAATTTGATTATAAGAAGTAAAGGTGCGGATCTTAGCCTTTAACGAACTAAGCTATATAAATAATACATGGCTAATTAGTTGTTAAAGGATTTAAACTTCGGAAGTACTAAAAACAAACTTCGTTATTGTATATTACCACAAACTAATATGTCCCATCTTCCATGTCCTTTAATCCACCATCAATCATATACCAAGAAAAATGTAAACGAATGCAAACTTCATTAATGGGTATGACAATTCTCGGATTGTGCTTACGCAATGAAAAGAAGTTGATAAAGTCACGCTTCCAAGTGAAGTGCTAATGAAGAGTTATGCCGATAGGGCTAGCATCCTAGCACTTCATGTATCCATGTAATACAGTTACATGCTTTCGAATAACTCAAAAGTATTTAACATTGCGTGTACTCACATTTGCAAATGTTAAAGAAAGCTAGAGAGTTGAAAGAAGGCATTTTGGTACTCCATATTTGAAATGGATATTATATATAGTACAGTTAAAACCGACGACAACATTCAATATTGTAACCAAATAGCATATAGTTAACTATATTTCAGCTGTTCGATCATACTATGTTCAAGTTTTAGTTTGGTTCCCAGTTGCTCGATCGATTATAATAGAATTTATGAAGTTAATGTAATCATTTATTTGACTATCACCTTGCTAGTGGTTCGTTTGGTTTTAACGAAATTCGCCTCAAAATAGATATTCATATGTTGATTAAATATTGAATCTTAAACACTACTCCGTACTAGCTATATATATTTGCATTAAATGTCTCACTCCCGAAATCATATATATCCATATGCATGTGTACATGAACATGTGTTTGTCTATAAACTTCATCATTACAACTTCAAATAGATTTCAGACATGATGCCGAATCCAAAAACTTCCTTAATAATCAAAACCGTAAATATTTCAATACTCTTATGACTTATCCATATCAAGAATGAATCTTTATAACTTATACATACTAACCGAATCTTCCCAGCCATAACTACCGAAGGGGATTACGTGCCCTATCAAGCAAACCAACCATCATTGCTCTCTTCTTGTATTTGTATTGATTCTCGCCAGAAACTGATTTGACTCGTTTGATCTTTCGACTAGGTAGAAAGTAGAACAAAGCTGATGTACAAAGTATGGAGAAAATCCTTCCATAAACAATCAACACAACAAGGCTCAATACTAAAAACAAACACAAACGAATGTTCCAGTTGTTGCCGCGGGATTTGGTCGTATGAGAATTGAGTTTCTGGACCGGTATCGAATTAGATGAAACCATGTTTCTCAAACTAGAGGTGATACGATCTGGTTTCGAATAGACTGAAATCTGATGTCTGAAATCAACTGAATTTGTTGAAGATGATGCTTTTTGGTTGGACGAGGATGAAGTAAAGTATGAAGAACTGCAATTGGTCCGTGAAGAAGATGATAATAAATCCGATGACTCGGTTTTATCAATTGATAAAAATGATTCATTCTTGATTGAACAAGTCAAAAGTTTCGAAGAATTCGTGTGAATCTTTTTAACCTGTAAATAAAAGATAAATGAGTCATGCTATTGATAAACCGTCTATCTAATTTCACATCATAAACAGCCTTCACAGTTTTGACTAAAAAAGTCAACAATTGAACATTAGTCAGCCGGATTAGAAGTCAAACTTTAGACTTTGTAAACTATTGGTAAGAACAACTATTTGGCAAATATTTGAACCATTGTTCTCATCATAGAAGTTTAAACTTTAAAAGTTGTGTATATAGAGGGCCCATGATAAATTCAATAAATCAACATAATAATGAAAACAAAGCGGTTATGGTTTATAAGAAAGAATGAATAACGAACCATAAGCGAATCAAACCAAACAGATTTAAGTAACCGAGAAATGAGCCGGCAACGAGTGCCGGTGGCGTAGCCGGAGACAAAATTATTATTCAGAACGTCGTCTTTTCGTTTGCGACCACTTACGGCCATCAAAACCGCTTTTCTCAACCGTCCGTTTCCGGTACCCCGGCCATCTGATGTATCACATGAAAAGGGTTTTTCGTCCGCGGTAAAGGACGAAAAACAAGAGCGGAAAATATTGCTTCTCCCTCTCTTCTTTGTCGTATATTCTTCCATACCGCCAAGGAAAGAGAGGGAGAAGAGAGAGAGAGATCGAATAATAATAATCAGTGTTGCATGTAATCAGGAAGAAAGCTAGCTAACGAGAGAACGTGTTGATGAGAAATGAAAGTGCAATGCATGCATGAACGAGAGGGCGAAATTGGCTCGTCGTCTTCCCCTGTATACAAATTAACCTCCCATAACTTCAACCCTCCATATTTTTAAATAATTAACGGTTAAGGTTAACTATTTTGATCACAATTATTTCTTTTTCATTTGTAACATTTTGTATATAATATTTTATTAAAAAACACAAATATTGGATTACGATTTGTTCCCGAGAAATCAAAAGATGGTTCGTTGTCACTTGCAAGCATCCGAGTTAGCTAATACCACTCCACGGCTGGCCAAAGCCTCTTTCGAAAGAATCCTATCAAGCTCAGCACAACAACTAACAGAGTTAACTTTGAGAGCCCCAGTTACTATAAATGTTCATTAGACATATTGCACTTACAAAGCACAACCATAAGTTAGCCAATGTTTCTTCTAGGGGTGTGCACAAAACCGTAAAAACCGAAACAAAAAAAATAATATCTATCATGCAACACGTACATACACATTCATTATGTCACATTCAGTGCGTCAAGTAATCACATTCAGTAGTTTAGTGTGTCATAACTGGAGTTGGAGTATATAGTAACAACACTCCTTTTCCCTATATGTATCTGATGGATCGTGAACAATTGTTGTTTGTAGTGGTGTGTAGGGGTATGGTACTAAACCCGGTTTTACGACCCTAAATTTATTATGTTTGGCTTATTTTATTATATGGACTAATACAATGTTATTGGGCTGAGGGGGTTTTGTGGAGGTAACCCTAACTGGGCTAGGCCCATTAGGGTACCATGATGGTGGCCATGAGGCTCCCTATATAAGGAGGTCTCCACCTCCTTATTAGGGGTTGGTCATTCTCAATAAGAGCCACCACCATATTTTTGTGTCTGTGAACAAGAGATCCTGGAGATTTCTTAGCGGTCACCTCCACACCCCCAAAAAGTCATTGCAGATCCCAACCAGCCGGAGAAGAAGATCAAGACGTGGTTCGTTCATCTCGAAATCCGTGGAAACATCGTCATGGATCAGGTCAGATTCATCTCGTGCTTCGACATTGGCGCCATCCGTGGGACGGCAATGAACCACGCTTCGCTTCTCGTCTCGGCCCTCCGATCTGTTCATCAATATCTCGGGTCTACGGTTTCTTCTTTCAGATATGTTCTATGGAAATCCAAAAATCCGTAGATCTAAAAATACTTCCAGATCTGAAAATACACAGGAAGAAATACCACCGAACTTTTGGGGAAAACCCTTAGATCTGTGTTTTTTCTAAGTGAAATATACCAAATCTAGTTATGATTTTTTCAGATCTGGGTTCGTTTGAGCAAACAGTCACACTTCATATTCATAGATCCATAAATCCTATTAGATCTGTTGGTTTTACATAAAACCTACCTGATGTGGATATTCAAAATCTCTAGATCGTACACGCCACAGCGGGCCGCATGCGCGCTCCCGGCGATCACTCTACGCCACAGCGGGTCGCATGCGCGCCCCCGGCGATCACTCTACGCCACAGCGGGTCGCATACGCGCTCCCGGCGATCACTCTACGCCACAGCGGGTCGCATGCGCGCTCCCGGCGATCACTCTACGCCACAGCGGGTCGCATGCGCGCTCCCGGCGATCACTCTACGCCACAGCGGGTCGCATGCGCGCTCCCGGCGATCACTCTACGCCACAGCGGGTCGCATGCGCGCTCCCGGCGATCACTCTACGCCACAGCGGGTCGCATGCGCGCTCCCGCTTCTGGCGATCACTCTACGCCACAGCGGGTCGCATGCGCGCCCCCGGCGATCACTCTACGTCACAGCGGGTCGCATGCGCGCTCCAGGCGATCACTCTACGCCACAGCGGGTCGCATGCGCGCTCCCGGCGATTACTCTACGCCACAGCGGATCGCATGCGTGCTCCCGGCGATTACTCTAAACCTATGCTCGTGGCGCATATCACATGCTCACGCATCACGCATGCTCACGCGTATCACGTATGCTCACGCATACCACATATGCTCACGCATCACGCTTGCTCACGCATCACGTATGCTCACGCGTATCACATGCTCACGCATCTCATATGCTCACGCATCACATATGTTATTGGGCTTCACGTATGCTCATGCATATTAGATGCTCACGCATCATGCACGCTCACGCACCACATCTGCGCTTGAGAATAAAGGAGACATTGCGCAGGCCGCGCGTAAGCGACATAACAAATGAACAGTCTAATCCAAATCAGGATAAGAACAACCATGATTGTACTCACATGGCTACGCGCCGTACTTAAAGGTTGGGAATCCTCATAATATCCCATATGGCTACGCGCCATACTTAAAGGTTGGGAATCCTCATAATATCCCATATGGCTACGCGCCATACTTAAAGGTTGGGAGACCTCATAATATCCCATATGGCTACGCGCCATACTTAAAGGTTGGGAATCCTCATACTATCCCATATGGCTACGCGCCATACTTAAAGGTTGGGAATCCTCATAATATCCCATATGGCTACGCGCCATACTTAAAGGTTGGGAATCCTCATAATATCCCATATGGCTACGCGCCATGCTTAAAGGTTGGGAATCCTCATAATATCCCATATGGCTACGCGCCAAACTTAAAGGTTGGGAATCCTCATAAACCCATAGGCCACGCGCCAAGCTTAAAGGTTGGGCACACCTCATAATTTGCCCGAGGATGGGAACCATGCAATACATCCACTTTTAGTTGACATGTTTTTGCAGGTTCGGCTACGAGCCGCACAAACACCTATGACATCATTATTATTATCTGGCCATTTGTGCCTCCATTATTATTTTGAAAACAGGCCGGGATATTCATCCTGCGCGGAGGAGGCCCTTGTGGGCCAGTCATTATCATCATTTTATAGCTCGTAAGCCGCCTCGCGCGCAAGCTTTTATTATTCTTATAGCTCGTAAGACGCCACGCGTGCAGGCTTCATTATTCTCATAGATCCGTAAGTCGCCTCGCGCGCAGGCTTCATTATTTTTACAGCTCGTAAGACGCCTCACGCGCGCAAGCTTTTATTATTCTTATAGCTCGTAAGACGCCACGCGCGCAGGCTTCATTATTCTCATAGATCCGTAATTCGCCTCGCGCGCTGGCTTCATTATTTTTACAGCTCGTAAGACGCCTCACGCGCGCAAGATTTATTATTCATATAGCTCGTAAGACGCCTCGCGCGCAAGCTTTTATTATTCTTATAGCTCGTAAGACGCCTCGCGCGCAAGCTTTTATTATTCTTATAGCTCGTAAGACGCCACGCGCGCAGGCTTCATTATTCTCATAGATCCGTAAGTCGCCTCGCGCGCAGGCTTCATTATTTTTACAGCTCGTAAGACGCCTCACGCGCGCAAGCTTTATTATTCATATAGCTCGTAAGACGCCTCGCGCGCAAGCTTTTATTATTCTTATAGCTCGTAAGACGCCACGGGCGCAGGCTTCATTATTCTCATAGATCCGTAAGTCGCCTCGCGCTCAGGCTTCATTATTTTTACAGCTCGTAAGACGCCTCACGCGCGCAAGCTTTTATTATTCTTATAGCTCGTAAGACGCCTCGCGCGCAAGCTTTTATTATTCTTATAACTCGTAAGTCGCCTCGCGCGCAAGCTTTATTATTCTCATAGATTCGTAAGTCGCCTCGCGCGCAGGCTTCATTATTTTTACAGCTCGTAAGTCGCCTCACGCGCAAGCTTCATTATTCTTATAGCTCGTAAGTCGCCTCGCGCGCAACCTTTTATTATTCTCATAGCTCATAAGTCGCCTCGCGCGCAAGCTTTATTATTCTCATAGCTCGTAAGTCGCCTCGCGCGCAGGCTTTTATTATTCGGCGTGCTATATCTTATTCATGCTAGTGCACCATCATTATCATAAAAACCACAACACGTCACCATCATGAAGAAAACCTCCCAAAACTCAAAGACAATAAAGATAAGGCCGAAGAAAAGGGAAAAAAACCGCCTCACGCCCTAATACACCTCATAAAGTCCAGCGCTCCACCTAAACGCTTGCGCGCCCAGGAGCAACGCTGGACTTGGGGGGGCTTGTAGGGGTATGGTACTAAACCCGGTTTTACGACCTTAAATTTATTATGTTTGGCTTAGTTTATTATATGGACTAATACAATGTTATTGGGCTGAGGGGGTTTTGTGGAGGTAACCCTAACTGGGCTAGGCCCATTAGGGTACCATGATGGTGGCCATGAGGCTCCCTATATAAGGAGGTCTCCACCTCCTTATTAGGGGTTGGTCATTCTCAATAAGAGCCACCACCATATTTTTGTGTCTGTGAACAAGAGATCCTGGAGATTTCTTAGCGGTCACCTCCACACCCCCAAAAAGTCATTGCAGATCCCAACCAGCCGGAGAAGAAGATCAAGACGTGGTTCGTTCATCTCGAAATCCGTGGAAACATCGTCATGGATCAGGTCAGATTCATCTCGTGCTTCGACATGGTGGTAGCAATGCAATTGTTGCTTTTAGAGATGGGGTCCGTAAGATTATCATATAGCAAGGAAGTTTACTTAAAAAATATATAAAGAATGCTACATTTAGTGATTTGAAAAACTGCTTTTCTTGATCTTGAAACATTGTTTGTTTGGGTGATGCTCTTCTTCACATAACGTTATCGTTGGGCCGCTCTCGCCTAGCCTCAGTATTAAGGTATGTTGAGGTTTTTGTTCGGAATTTCAGATTCTAGCTCGACGTGATTACATGAACGGTATTGTTTCTGATTTTTGTTTGTTATCTCGAGAGTTAGTATACGGAAGAGGGATGTGAATTTGATTTTATTAATTCAATTAACTTTGTCATGTTGAACTTTCCGAGCGCTCAGACAGGTAATGCAAAATCGGCATCCTTTACGGTTTAACGCGCCCCGACACAAACACATATATTCATACTAATTTAAACTTTACAATGACAACAACTTTTATTTTATTTTATTTATTTTTGTTGAACAACCAACAAACAAATAACTGTGTTGGCATTTCGAACGGGAGACACAATGATAAAAGCATACCGTCAACTGGCTCAACCCAGCCGTACCTTCAAGTTATCTCAAGTTTCGTAAAATCTTACCCGCCCCAAAACCCACTCATTGTAAAACCCAAAGGCCCCTCGGGATCGAACCCGAGATTATAATACACAATAAATAATGTAACTCCAATGAATGAATGATGGCTTATACTAGTTGATCTTCCTGCTCACTTTCTTCTCCACATTACATTTACATCCATGGCTGCCTTCACACTTTCTCCGTCTACTCCACAGGTAAATTATAAGTAATTAACCACAACATCATACATTTCCATGTCTCTAATCAATTCGATTTCAATTTCATGTTCAACGGTTATACTCTAGCAAGACCGGAGTGTTCTCGCCGACTAAACGGCTAACCGCAATACCACCCAAATCTGAACCAAGAGTAACGAAGCTGACGTGTCAGGCAGCAAGCATTCACACCGACGGTGTTCCGGCCATCGAACGGAGGAAGCTCATTCAGTTGTTGCTGTTCGGTGCCGTTGGTCTTCCCGCCGCCGGCATGGTGGCACCTTATTCCGACTTCTTCCCGCCATCCATGTTCGTTCTGTTTAAACCCTAATTTTGTTGCCTCAATTTGTTAAAAATAATAATGGGAATTGTCAATTGAGATTAAGTGTACACAATTGGATTTGCAGAGGTGGTATTGTTGTTGCTAAAGATGAAGATGGTAACTTCGTTATAGCTTCAGAATGGGCGAAGGTTCATGGACCTGGTGATAGAACACTTACTCAACGCTTAAAGGTAACTAATTTGATTCAACTCTTGTCTTGTGATATTATCCTATTATTTTTATTTGATGTCTCAACTATAAGTTTTTTAATTTTGGATAAACAATTTTAGGTTTTGTTTATATGATTATGATTAGGAGTTAACGCGTTGTTCTTGAGTTTTTTAACCAAGGAAAGAAAAGGAAATAAGAGGGAAGGGAAGGGAAGGGAAGGAATTTTTTTTTAATTAGGTGTGTTCTTGAGTTTGAAGGAAATTAGAGGAAATGAAAGGATAACTATGTTCTTAAGTTGGATGGAAAGAAAAGAAAAATAACGCTTTTACAATTTTGACCTAATGAAGAAGATGAAAAGATTAGTGGGTAATATTGTAATTTGGTATTTTATACTTAGTAATCAGCGCATTTTTAAGAGGATAATTTATTGAGAAAAAACATCAATTTAATCCCTCCTAACTCCTCCTACTCCTTTCCTTTCCATCCTAAAAAAACTCAAGAACACTCATTTTTTAACTATCCTTAGTTTTCCTTTCATTTCCCTTCTTTAAAAAAACTCAAGAACAGGGCGTAAATGATTAGTTTCATGCCGGCTTGAATAAAACACACATCCAAACACCACTCTTTTATGATGCAGAGTGTAAGGCCGTAGGCAATAGAAACAAAGACAAATCCTTGAGTGAAAATTGATAAAATTTTCTAGAGAAATTCTAATTAGGTTGGTATCCACTGGGACTGGCTAACGGGCCGGGTCAGGTGGGATCGGGTTAGGTTTGGAATGGGTCGATTAAGAAAAAGGTTAATTTGGTTCGGGTCAAAAGGGTTTTCAGGTTAGAACGGGTTCGGGTCGGAACTAGTTTTGGGTCAACACATGTTGGTATAAAAAATGTTTTTTTTTAAATTAATGTAGGTTTCAGCTTTGCCATATCAACCAAATTTTGGGATGATGGGTCAAAATTGCCAAGCCTAGTATCGACAAATCTTTGGAATTTAAAACTGAGGGCCCCACTTGCGAAATTAAATGACGAAATAAAGCATAAACTAATAGATTGTAACATTCACGCGTTTCTTTAAATTTAAAAACGAAATAAAGCAAATCATTAAAATACGGGAAGATCGTCAAAGTTAAAAGTAATGTTTGTTTTGCCGTTCTCGTGGGCCCGCAACTTCAAAAGTATCAAAAGTTACACCGTTTTAAACTGGACCATTTTCCAGCCCGCTTGTTTTTATGCAATTACTCCAAAATAAGTCGTCCAGTTCTTGTGTTAACTCGAACAGAACTTGAATGTCTTAAAAACTTTCATGATTGTATGTGATTTTGTGCATGAAACTTAATAGGGAGATCCTACATACCTTATGGTTGAAAACAACACCAGTCTTGCAACATATGGGATTAATGCCGTATGCACTCATCTTGGGTGCATTGTGCCATGGAACACGGTCAAGAAGAAGTTCATTTGCCCATGCCATGGTTCCCAGTACAATAATGAGGGCACGGTTATTAAAGGTCCCGCTCATCTGGTAAGTCTCTTTAAAAAACAATTATGTGTAAGTGTTTGTACGTTATTAACGAGATATGCTTCTAATTAATGCAACATTGCTTGTTAACAACAACAGCCAATGGAACTGGCAAGTGTGGATATTGAAGATGACAAAGTGGTGTTTTCTCCATGGAAAGAAACCGATTTCAGAACAGGTGATGCTCCATGGTGGTCTTAAAAACTGCTTTTAGTGGCTGTAACACGTGTCCGTGATTGTTCTTTTAGGTTGTGTTTTTAAGGTTTAAAATAGTTTTAGGGACTGATCTAAACAGGTAGGGTAGGATATTGGGCATGACAATGAAGACAATAGATATATCATATATGGCAGTTTAGAACTTTAAACCACAAGATGGTAGAGTCATAAAATAGTGCAGCTCAACACAAATTTTGAGTAGATGTGACGCATTATTAAAATATGATGATTAGTAATTTTTTCTTATTATATTTATTTATTTCTTCATAACCCATGAAAACAACAAGAACATTGCATTACAAGTTCGTTTCAGATACATAATATTACAATGGAATTACACCAAATTCTTCAAAAGTAAGAGATTGACCGAACATCAACCCGGCCATTTATTAATCACTTATAATGATTTTATTTCATGATTACTTCAGACATCTTCACCCCTCATTTCTTGCAAACAATCCCACTCCCATGGAACAACCCTTTAGCAGAACAATCCAATGTGACCACCTGCTTCAGTTTCTCTTCACCGTTACTCGAATCAAAGATACAGTTTTCACAATCCGCCGACAACAAAGAGGTGATTTTATACTTATCTTCTCCTCCGACAACAGCCATAGCCACTCCTGGTTTCGCTGGATTCTTGAAATCTGGCTGAAAGGTGGGATTCATTCACTTTTTTATGTCAACACTTAAACTTGTGTAATGTATAGCTTTTAGCTCAAGATATGGAAAAATAGGTTCATAATGATCCAATGACATTGGTGAAAAGTTAAACAACCCAAACTTTTATACGGTAATTTATGTTTGATTGGTTTGAATTTTACACAACTAACAGTCAAGACAGGGATAAGCTTCCTTCTTCACAAGCTTATCCCTCCCAAAAAAAAAACCCGAGAGAGCTTCCCTTTTTTCTATTCCATCTCATTCCATTTTGGGATAGGAAGCTAATACTAATCCAATAAATAAAGCAGTCGTTATCGAGATCGAGTTTCAAATATCCAATCCAAGTTTGATGGAGTTGAGTCTTACAGAGATCGAGT
The DNA here is from genome assembly GCF_021521415.1 of Bidens hawaiensis. Taxonomy (NCBI): domain Eukaryota; kingdom Viridiplantae; phylum Streptophyta; class Magnoliopsida; order Asterales; family Asteraceae; genus Bidens; species Bidens hawaiensis. The sequence goes on from NW_027492587.1 coordinate 287,396, forward strand.
TTGAGCATATGAAACGACTTATGAGGGAGAGCCTGTTTTTGACCAATGATGCGAAACAAATCGTCATTTGACTATTTGAGGGTCAATCTGAAAATTTGCACGAACTTGTACACGACACGAACCATAAAATCATATCGAACACTTGTACTCAAACATGACATGAGTATTTATAGGTTGGCATGAATGCAATCCGTTCAACCTGAAAAACTTAAATTTTAACTTTTTTTTTTGTATAAATTTAATATTTTCAACCAAGATTACAAATGGGAATTTGTTAAAGCTCTAAACTTCTTTTTAACTTTTAACTAAGGATAATATATATTACTAGTGTAGCATACGAAATAAAAACACTAAAACAAGTATAAAAAAATAAGTGGATTAATTAACTGTGGATATGTTTGATTGACATGTCCCGTTTAGTTAAAGGTGCAAGCTGGTCTAACCGAAACACATTCAAACTAAATCAAAACCTATAAGTTCCATCTTAGGTTCATCTTGTTATGAATTCAAACCCTTGATTTTAATATTTCATACGTTAAGTTATTTGAAAATATATTGAAACCCTTCTAAAAGGCTACAATTTGATCTTAAAGTAAAGCTTCAAAATGTTGTGTCTCCTCAAAGAAAAAGCACTACTAGCTTAGAATCAAGTCAAAGTGCATTTTATCCTTATTATCCCTTTAGTACAACTTTTTTTCTTGCCTGCAACATAAGCAACATGCACATTCAATAAATATAACCTCTAATTATGGTTACTTTTGAGTGTGTTAAAAATATGCAAGAATGACATGATCCAATAAAACTTAACATATAAAAAAGTCACTTATTCTTGACAAGTGATACATGTCTCAATTTGACGTGCATTTATGGTTATATCTCAAATATAATAATGCATATGATATTATACAACATAACCTTACAATTATATGTCTCATTTTTATATCTAAACTTGCATTCATGAATCTATTGAAACTTAACATGTGAAAGTCACATATTATTATATCTGATCTCCTCTTTTATTGGTAAGACGTTGAAACCGGTGACGGATCTTGAAGAAAAATTCAGGAGTATCCAAAAAAAAAGAATTTGGACCTAGATGTATTATAATATTTGTTTAGCGATATCTAAATATATAAAACAGGGAAGAAAAAAATTGACACCCCCTACAGTGGCGAAACTTGGACTAAAATGCAGAGTCCAGGCTCAATTTTTTTGGTGAAAACAGATAAATTTAGTACATATTAAAAATTTCAGAGGAATACGGATAAATTAACATTACTGAGAAAAAAAAGGGGGACCGGGGCCACCATGAAGCTTCGTCTCTGACCCCCTAGATCCACCCCTGGTTGAAACGGATTTGGATAAAAGAATGAATTAGATAAACAACCTCACCACACATACATGTATAATGTGCTGTCTATTACTTGGGCATTTTTCTGTGCCACTCCATTTAGTTTGTGGCAAGGCATCAACCAACAAATCTTTTATTCACCATAGATTGTGATCATAATAATTAACCACATAAACTGGAATATCATTTATAAAAAAACGTGGTTAAAAATGCCTTAAATTTCACTAACATCGATTATAAATATACATCATCCTCAATCCTCATCAATATCCACAATCACCTTTCGGACACTATCAATCATTTATTCTGTCGGTAGATCATGTGACCATGTTAGAAGGAAAAGCAGTGATTGGGGAGACTGACATGCTCCAAACCATGCAAGATGATGCACTTCAACTCGCAGCTAAAACACTAGATTTCTTTGATGTAACCGAAGCTACGCACGAGTCATTAAGCAGGTACACAATATATTCAGTTGCACCCTTTTTTGTTCGAATTAAGAATTAAGGTTTACTGAAAGATTGAATGGATGTTGGATTGCAGGAATTCGATCGAACTTATGGAGGTGGATGGCAGTGTATTGTAGGGACTGATTTTGGTTCATTCGTGACACATTGTTATGGGTCTTTCATTCATTTTTCTATTGGAAGTCTTGCAATATTGCTGTTTAGAGGATCAGTGGCTCTAGAGATAGATGAAGTTTCGGGTTTGGAGGGTGTAAAGGCATGATTTTTTCGTTCATAGCCTACAGTTGGTGGAAAAGGAATAGTACACAGCCGGCCTGGTCACTATCAGCCGCTGCCTACCCACCAACCATCAGCATGGCACGTGCGTAGCCCACAGTTGGTAGAACAGGAATACTATTCAGCCGGCTGTACCTGCTTGGAAACCTACCTTCGGCTATAAATACTCCAACACCTTGGAACGGTATCATCATCTTATATCTCCATATATTATCTGATATCTGCTCTAGTCATTTCTCTTAATATACACTTATATTCAAGAGCAATCTAGTCTGATTCTCACGCCGGAGGGTAGTCACAAGGAGGTACCCCCCTTCTCAGTGACGAGCTCACGGTGTCTGTTTTGCAGGTCATCAGAAGAATAACCATCTTTCCGGACCTAACCCTCGTGGGAAACATCTATTTAACCCCCAGATTATACGTAATCTGCCCGGGGTCGATTAGTGTTTCTTCATTGGCGCCATCCGTGCATAAAAGCTAGAACTTGAATCTTTTTCAGTTTTTTTTTTCAAAACTTCTGGAAAGATGGTTAAGGTTACTCCGTTGCCAAGGCCAACGAGTGACCAAGAAACCCCGGTAACCACAACCCCAGCTACTAGGGGGAACACCGGCGAGTACACAATATTTACGAACACTACCCCGGTTACCCAAGCCGGGGCAAGTGCAGTAAATTTTACGAACACTACCCCGGTTACCCAAGCCGGTGCAAGTGCAGTAAATTTTACGAACACAACCCCGGTTACCCAAGCCGGGGCAAGTGTAGTAAACAATCATCCCCTGGGATTCATTGATACCCAGGTGGAAAGACAACAGACGAGACTCCCCCGCTAAACACTTGAACAAATTAAAGCGTGGGCGGAAGCACGTCAGAAGGAATTCCAAGCTGAGTTGGACGAACGCTTACGTTCCATCCAACAGGCTGACGAATTTGGAAGCACTCGACAACAGCTCAACATGAGCAGTGAGTGCGAGTACTCGGACGATGATCGGGAGGAATCCGACACCGACGCAAACCCTCGCCATAGGGCGAAAGGGAAGCGTAAGGAAACGGACTTCCAACCGAGAAGGAACTTCGAAGAAACCTTCAAACCAAGGAACGCGGGGGGAAACCCACGCGACTTCTCCAAAACCTTTAGACCAACTGCCGCAAATGCGGGAACATCCAAGTTTGCAAGGGACATTGCGGAAGCAATCGCCCCGAGAAGTGCCAAACAGATGTCCAACATCGGCACTTATGATGGTATATCTGACCCAGACGATCATTTGAACAGATTCATAGCGGGGGCAACCGTCAGCAACTGGACGGGACCCACGTGGTGTTATATGTTCCAGATGACGCTGGTTGGAGCGGCTAGAGCGTGGTTTGATCGTCTACCGGTCCACCACATCTACGATTGGGCAGACTTCCAACAGAAGTTCAGCCAACACTTCAGTCAACAAAGAAAGTACACTGAAGAACAATGGACGATCCTCAACTGCATCCGAGGGGAAGATGAGTCTTTACTAGACTTCATCACGCGCTTCAATTCAAAGAAGCTAAGTCTGGGCGCTATTAGCGAAGATCTTGTTCGCGCTGCTTTCATCCAGGGCGCGAAAGATCCAGAGCTCATCCGCACCTTAACGGGTAAAGACGGCATGCCATCCACATGGGATGCCATCATGACAGCAGCTAAACGCTTCGCGGAAACGGAAAAGCAACTGGGTAGAGATCTTCCCCAAAGCACAAACCTCTACACCCAGAAAACAAGAGAAAACAACGTCCTTACCGCCCGACTAAACAAAAAGAGGAAGCTAGGAATTTGGCAGTCAAGGGTAAACTTTGACACCTCATCCGGCTCGCACCCTCGGTTAGGCGGAAAGGACAACATGCAGTCGTCGAACCGGAACTCCAGATGGACGCCACTCACCAAAAGCGTCACCGACATATTCGCCACTGAGAGGCTCCCATGGCCAGAGGCTCCAATTATCCGACAGCGTCCAAACGCTGATCAAAGCAAATTCTGTGACTTCCACAGGACAAGAGGCCACACCACCGAGGAATGCTTAGACTTGAAGGACATCGTCGAAGCATTTGTCAGAGATGGGATGCTCACGCACCTCGTGGCGTAATGAACGCTGAGCAGGCTAATGCGTGTTGAACCCCAGGTGGGAAAAACACGAATGAAGCTGCAGCTTCAATGTTGGAGACTACATACTGCGTAAACAACGAGATTCTGAACCAAGTGCATATCGGCTCGAAAGGCTCGATGGCACTCCCATCCCAAGAACATAGAAGGGAGCTCAATTACACAGGCTGCATGTAGATCAATTCCAAACTTGTAAAGAAAAGGCCCAGAGCCACTTCTAATGGAAATGATTCTCCTTATCACATTGACGCTGATGATCTTACATTTATACTTATAAACTTTCCACACTGATATGCCGGTATTCACCGCATAAATAAGTGGGGAAGTAAGTCGTTGCGTGTGGACGGCGGCAAAACCCGCATAAACACAAAAAACGGCAAAAATTTCAAACAGATGACAACCTTCACGCATGTCAGTTATAGGTAAAGTTTGGTCATCTCACTAAATGAAAGTGCCGGTCTTATCCGCACAATCATGATAGAGGAAACTGAACTTTAACCTATTGACAGCCGCGCGTCGAAAGGTTTAACTTATCCAACACTGATATGCCGGTATTCACCGCATAAATAAGTGGAGACGTCGTTGCGTGTGGACGGCGGCAAAACCCGCATAAACACAAAAAACGGCAAACCTTCACGCAGGTCAGTTATAGGTAAAGTTTGGTCATCCTACTAAATGAAAGTGCCGGCCTTATCCGCACAATCATGATAGAGGAAACTGAACTTTAACCTATTGACAGCCGCGCGTCGAAAGGTTTAACTTATCCAACACTGATGCCGGTATTCACCGCATAAATAAGTGGAGACGTCGTTGCGTGTGGACGGCGGCAAAACCCGCACAAACACAAAAAACGGCAAACCTTCACGCAGGTCAGTTATAGGTAAAGTTTGGTCATCCCACTAAATGAAAGTGACGGTCCTACCCGCACAATCATGATAGAGGAAACTGAACATTAACCTATTGACAACCGCACGTCGAACGGTTAACTTATTCAAAACAGATATGCCGGTATTCACCGCATAAATAAGTGGAGACGTCGTTGCGTGTGGACGGCGGCAAAACCCGCATAAACACAAAAAACGGCAAACCTTCACGCATGTTAGTTATAGGTGAAGACTGGTCATCCCACTAAATGAAAGTGACTGTCCTACCAGCACAATCATGATAGAGGAAACTGAACACTAACCTATTGACAACCGCGCGTCGAACGGTTAACTTATTCAAAAAACTTGGAAAATTGTTGTTAAACTAACGTATGCACGAGCGAATCATATATTGTTTATGCGGCAAAACAAGTGCCAAATTAAGCTATAATATGCATGAGCAAGTCATATAACGTTTATAAAGCAAGTCATCCAGTGAAATTGGCGGTCGTACCCGCACAAACATTTATATTTCATAAAAAATTCAAACATTACAAGAATGCCCGGGTATCTACCCGCCTACAGAAATATAAATCTATCCTAACGGTGGGAAGGGATCTCAAGGTTCAAACTTCAGGACCACTACCTCCAAACCCACTTGTACCCGCACCATCAGTTGGCTGTGGCGATTCAAGGAAAGTCTTGAGAATGGTTAGCCCATCATCAGCAGCAGCAATCTCGTTCACCTTCTCCACCACCGGATGCGGGAAGGCAGCATACTGGTTCACTGCTTGGTCATAAGCAGCTTCAGTATCCACATCATATAGAGGGAAGTTGGAAGGCGGGATGCCCTTCTCAACAAACCCTAGACCAAGCAGGATGCCAGCCTTTTCCCCATCCTCATGAGAAGCGTTGAGGGCTGCGCTCATGGCATCGTCATAAGATGTATTCGTGAAGACTCGATGCACAACCTACAACAAGAAAAAATACAAGTATCAAAACCTTTTCTAAGCACAAAGAAAAGCGTAAAGAAATTATGAAGCTACGCATACCTGCGACAACGCTTCTCGTGGAAGCCATTCCTTGGTAATCAGAGCTTCTTGGAGGGCAGCCTGAGCTAGGTCACGGGCGCGTTCGGCTTCATTGTTGTTAAGGTTGGCAAGCAACACTTCCTTAGCAGCAGCCTCTTCAACGCCTTTCAGCTTACGCTCAGTATGGTCAAGCATACCCCTCTGATCCAAGATCTCTTGAAGCTTCTTGGCGTCTTCCATAGCCAAAGCATCATGAGCCTGCTGAAGCCTCTCTAGTTTGGCTTTAAGCTCCTCATTTTCGGCGCGCAGAGGTTCAGCAACGGCTTCAGCCTTGGTGGCCCTCTCGGTCGCGTTCCGCGCAGTTTCCTTAGCCAACCGAAGCCGTTCGTTAACAGCTTGGGTAGCCTTGGAACGGGCCTCGAGCCGGGCCTGCACTTCAACCTCGAGGGCCTTGAAGGCCTTTTCCTTCTCCCGCAGCAATTGCGGAAAGTCTCTTGTTCTCCTCCCGGATAGCCCGCGCCTGAGCCACTTCTTGATACGCGCAGCCTTTAACTTGTCGTTTTCACGACAAAGCAACTCGACGCCCGGCTGCATCCGGGCAAGGAGAATTCGAAGCTCATTTGTCAGCCTACCCTCCTGGTAGCTAGACATGGCTTCCCCCAACGCGCCACTTGGGGCCGCGTGACACGCCCACTCGACGCAGTCCACAGCCGTCCGAAGGGTTGTTCCCCGGCGGATGTTCCACCGTGGAACATACACCTCATTCGAATCCGACACTGCAAAAACAAAACGCAGTTAGGAAAAGATGATAAAAATATAAAAAGACCAAAATAACCCTACGCACCTGTAGGGTCGACAACAAGCCGGTAGCCGCCAAACCCATCACCCGAACCTAACGGATAACCATCCAAGAGGTCAGGCAGATGGGAAGGAGGCAGAGATTGGCTAGAAGCCCCAAACATACCTGCTGAACCAGCCGGGGACGAGGTAGTCGCCGGTGCCGGAGGCACGGTTGAAGCCGCAGCGGTAGAAACCATCGGTGGTGAACTCACTGGAGGTGAACTCACAACCGTGGCCGCCGCTGCGGAGGAGCCCGCGGAAACAATCACCGCCGGGTCAGTTAAGGATTCCATGAAAATCGCACTGACAGCCGGCGGGGATGATGTTACAGTTGGAACAGTTGCCTCAACAGGATGAGCAACTGAACCAATACTGCAAACAGGCGTAGCCGCCTGGGTCATCGCCTCGGGTAGGTTGACCAAACCTACCGTCATGGGTCCAGAACTACTCCTCCCCGCATCACTTTGGAATGCAGTAGCATCCACGCCTGCATGAAGACAAGATATTAAAAACAATGGCGGAAAGAATTGCGGGTAAGATTAATTTACACTTACGAGTTTTCTTGAGCTTGAAGGTTCTGACAGGCGGGGACGAACCAGATGGAGCCGGCCTCTTCACGCCGGTCACCGTCGTCGTACTGGGCGGATCGGAGGTGACAGCTGTCTCAACCTCCGGGACAGTTGTCTCACCACCACCAGGGTTCCCCGCCACCTCCTCACTCTCGGTCTCCGAGTCAGACCGGTTCCCCTGATCGGCGGTGGAGGCAACATTCGCCTTACCCTTCGCGCCAGCTGCCTTCTTCTTCCTCACGAAGAAAGGACCGTCTGCGGATTCCTCATCAGAAGTTGCAAAATTAAAGGAATTCCAGCAGAGGTTTGAGCATTGAGTGGGCGAGGGTTAAAGAGTCCCTTACCTGGCCGCCTGGCGCTCAGAATCTCGTGGCCCGGCGGGTAGACCTCCACGAACCTATCCGCCGTTTGCTCCAAGATGGGCAACTCGTTCTTGTCGAGAGCACGAGTACCCAGCCGAGCGGGACCACCGCTCTCACGCGGTTGCAGAAGCGACTGCAAATTGTTCCCCTCTGAAAATAAACAGAAAAGCAGTTAGAAGAAAAACCCTAAATCAGCAAAAAGATATGAAGCATACCGTAAGGGATAGAGTTCAAACCGTATTCGAGGACGATGGGAATCTGTGGCGCCTCTGCCCCAGCATCCTTCCATACCCGGCTCATCCCAAGCATCACCATCCCAGACTCCGCAAAGCGGTAAACCGGAGACTGGATCTGGGAGATCTTGGCGAACCATTTCGCCTCTTGGTAATTGGAGGCGTGAAGGCTAGGGAGCGCCCTCCCGTTCTTAAACGTCATCGCAATGGGGACGACGCGAGCGGAGACATAGAAAAACTCCCGCTTCCAAGAACGAAGACTGCGCTCGGTAGCGCAGATCTTCAAACCCTTGATCCGATTGACCAAGGTATACCAGCCCTGGATGCACCTCCAAGAGTAGAAGGTCATCAGGCGGTCGACGCGGGGCTCAACGCCCAGAATATGGCACACCCATTCAAAATGGCGAACCTTTGCGATCGCCATCCGGTGCACCTCCGTTAGGTGTACACCGTGTCTCTCCAAAACACGGTACACAAACTTCGTCAATTGGAACCTGAGATTCCCATAGATGAAGAATGCAGCATACACCCCTATCTTGCCCTTGGGGGCATCGTACACCGTCTGGTGAGGCTCAGGAAACTCAGGCTCGAAGGGCTCGAGCATGAACTTCCTGACGATGTACTCTTATCGTCCTTGTCAGACGTCGGGTTCTCGATGTACACGTCGGACTCCTCGGCAATAGCCTCAGGATCACGAATGGAAGACATGTTTCGGAGGATGGAAAGAACGATTTCAGGAGAATGCTCGACAAAAGTTAGAGTATTCGCCGGAAATCACTTAGAAGATGAAGTGAAACTGTGAATTGAGATGCATCCTCTCCTCCCTTTATATACTCATCGCAATGAATGCGATGAATTTAATGCGGGAGAGACGGAAAAGCGCAGGTGCAATGAAACTATGACACGTGGAATATGCAAGCTGGCAACAACTGTCGACAGGACGCGCGCCGTAAACTTCACGGCCACGCGCCCGTAAACTCGCGCCCACGCGCCTGAAAAAGCGTCTGGAATGACCATGTACTGTCACGTCGCCATAACTTCATGCACGTCCTGAAACTGTCAGAAGAAACCGTCAGACCACGCTGACGTCCCTTCAACAGTTGGACTGTCCTTATCCTTTCACCAACTCTTCGAATTTCAAAAAGATTCAAAAAGATTCAAAAGTAAGCGGGACTTTACCCCCTTACCTTGGCAACCAAGTAACTATAAGACAGGTGCGGGTACAGTGTCAAGGCAAAACCCTTCACATACTTAGCACCTGCAGGGAATTGAAGCCAAGAATACCTCGGCAACCAAGTAACTATAAGACGGGTGCGGGTACAGTGTCAAGGCAAAACCCTTCACATACTTAGCACCTGCAAGGAATTGACTCCAGGAATACCTTGGAAGTAAAGTAACTATAAGACGAGTGTGGGTACAGTGTCAAGGCAAAACCCTTCACATACTTAACACTCCACAGGGAATTGAAACCAAGAAGGATCTTCTGGGCCATGCTTGCGGAAACGGAAATAACATCCCCGCATAGCGGGAACGTTGAGAACTAGATTGTTTGAAGCTCCAAGATGGAATTGGTTGTATTAACATAATTGATCACTATGTTTAAAACTACCAAAATCTCATGGAGAATCTACACAGGTGGAACTCAACGCTCCTGACTTGCGAAGAGGTTACAGACCTACCCGCATCATACCCAAAGATCAAGCAGAAAATTCGGGAATTTCTGCACGTGACATTAGGACTTCCGCGGGAAGAATCCCCATGGAAAACCTTAAAACTAAACCCTTTTCAAAACCCCTTGCTTAAGTCCAAAAGTTTACCTCATTTATTAAAAATTCATGAGAAGAACATTGGACTGTGGGACTTGAAGAGGTAGGTCCCAGCAGAGCCCAGTTGGATCCGCAAGACTCACCTCAAGCAGAGACGTCTGCGCAGTCGGACCCGCAAGACTCCTCAGAGGGACGTCTGCGCGGTTGGACCCGCAAGACTCACCTAGAGGGACGTCTGCGCAAAGACCAACTGGATCCGCAGGACCCACCATGCTCAGAGACGCGACGTCCTTACGCGCAGTACGCAAGCCGCTCTCGCAGAAAACGCCTCCCAATGGTCGACGTACTCCGCCTGTTCCCGCAGCTACGGATACTAGCCATCAGGGAAGGCAACCCGCACAGCAAGGCTACACGCACAAGGCACTAATTCTCAAATAATTCAGTAATGTCACCTGAAGAACGAATGAGCAAGCCGGGAACACTCCCGCCCAAAGCCGGGAATACTCCCGCCCAAATGAGCCAGTCCGTACGATACTGGAGGATCTTTTGTACTATACCTGCCAAGGTATGGACAAAAGATCTGACCAAAGCTACGACAGCTCACTGACAACAGTACGACGGGCAGCACGCTCTAGTACTTAAAGTCACTATCAGCCGCTGCCTACTCACCAACCCCTGTCGGGGCACGTCCATAGCCTGCAGTTGGTGGAAAAGGAATAGTACAAAGCCGGCCTGGTCACTATCAGCCGCTGCCTACCCACCAACCATCAGAATGGCACGTGCGTAGCCCACAGTTGGTAGAACAGGAATACTATTCAGCCGGCTGTACCTGCTTGGAAACCTACCTTCGGCTATAAATACTCCAACACCTTGGAACGGTATCATCATCTTATATCTCCATATATTATCTGATATCTGCTCTAGTCATTTCTCTTAATATACACTTATATTCAAGAGCAATCTAGTCTGATTCTCACGCCGGAGGGTGGTCACAAGGAGGTACCCCCCCCCCTTCTCAGTGACGAGCTCACGGTGTCTGTTTTGCAGGTCATCAGAAGAATAACCATCTTGCCGGACCTAACCCTCGTGGGAAACATCTATTTAACCCCCAGATTATCCGTAATCTGCCCGGGATCGATTAGTGTTTCTTCAGGGTCTTTCATTCATTTTTCTATTGGAAGTCTTGCAATATTGCTTTTTAGAGGATCAGTGGCTCTAGAGATAGATGAAGTTTCGGGTTTGGAGGGTGTAAAGGCATGATTTTTTCGCTAGTTTTAATGCATTTTAAGGTTTTTTTCATTGTAACAAGTCCATTTTATTAGTTGAAAACAAGGGAAAAATGTATTAGCAGGATCAAGTAACTTATTCAATTCATCTAATAGTCAATATTGAATTTTTCTGTAAACGTGTTAATGTGATAACAAGTCCTAACAATTGTACTAATTAATAAGTTGGATTAAAGATTTTAATTACTACAATTACAAAATTGTTTAAATAATCATTATTAAACAAAGACAAGTATGGATTAACTAGTTGAATTGCTCCTAATCTACTCAATAATGTCATTAAATTGCGTGTATTCCAATTAATATAAATAAGCTCAAGTCAAGCCAAGAATAAACAATCTCGAGCCAAACTATTTGAGGTTGATTAGACTTTTGAATTTTTGAAAAACTTATTATTTTTATAATATATTATATAATTACGTAATAAAATTATACTACCCCTAAAATGATGGTTTAAGAAAACGTGGCGAACAAATATATTTTGTTCGGATTAAAGAAGATGTATAGTGTCCTGGCTGTGAACAAGCTTTCATTGGCGGATTGGAGTTTTTGTTTCTTTCATAAGCATGAATGTGTATATATGATTATTGATATGTTTAATTGAGGTTGCGAATCTTCAACTATGTACGTTTTTCTTTTTTCCTTTTTTTTTTCTTTTTTTCTTTTGTAATTTGTGTTCACAAGCATAAATATGTATTTCCCCATCCCTTATGGTAAAGGTGTTGGTGTTACCTAAGAAAGGCGGGAGTTTGAGTCTTACAAGAGGCAAAAGATAGAGAATAAAAAAATGTGTATTTACATTGTTTGTTAGTTGCATTGTTAGACATATTTTTAAAGCTCTTTAACACTTAATTTTTACTACACATCATTCTTCTATCATAATTATATATTTCATATTAGGTAAAACAGTTTTTTTTTTTTTTTTAGATGTGGAGCAGCCACATGGAATGCTACTGATACAATTTGGACAAGAAGCTCAAAACAACTTAGCCGATGACAGATTAGGAAGTAAACGAGCGTAAACGATTGATCTGTTTCAAACAAACATAGTGATAAAACTCTGTCAAAGATGGAAAGTAAAGCAACTGCTGTTTTCATCTGTGAAATTAAACTAAAGTGATTGCCAAACATTTTGTATTTAGGAGTTGAGTTAAAACTTGGAAGTTGGAAGCTATGGAAACCAATGGCTGGAAAGTAAATTAACTGTTTCATTTGGGCCTCACATCTCACCCACATGACTAGTTTAAGACCCAACGATATAGTATTATAGTAATAGAGATGGTTAAAGCCAACAAAACAAATGGCCCATATGATTTTCGTATGTTAAAGTTTGGACAAGATCGAGTGAAAGGGGGATAGGATCAACTTTTAAGGGTTTGACAAATATGTAATAAGGCCTTTTAGTAGAAGGATATATGTAAAAATCCAAATATTTTAATAATAAGTTCGAAGTTTTAAAACACTAAACAGTTTTTAATATTCGATAAAATGAACAAATAATTATTTACATTTGTCTTTGATGGAGTGGATGTGAGCTTAGACTAGCGGGTTGGCTCTAACTGACTAACTGCGTTTGGTTATGCATTAGAGGGATGTCCGATGGCATGACGTCTTGTGATGCAACCCGTTTAAATAAAGGATCATTTAATCATTATTATGATAATTGTAAACAAAATCAAGTCAAGAAATTGCCTTAATGTGGAATGTTTTTTAATATTTGATATTACAAAGCAATTTAGTAATCATTAGTAGAAATTTCCATTATCAAGTCAAGAAATTGCCTTAGGTGATGATCAGGGACGAGAGGTAACGATCTGTGGGGAATTTGGTGGATATCATTGTGGTTGAGGGGTGGGTGATGGGTCCTATAGCTTTATTTATTTGTTTTTCTAAAGGAGTAAAGTATAATCATTTTAAAGACAAAAACGGCAATTTAAAGGATAGTAAAAAAATATTTATGAGAGTATGGTTCGTGTAAACATAATAATATATATCATCTAATTTCATACGCGTCCTGTTCCCACAAAATATTGTAAAACTAATTTCATATCGGACTATCAATCACAATACCCATCCTATTTTTTTTTGGTCTTACGTGTTGGTGTCCAGTTTCATTTGCCAATTAATGAAATTTCAAAGGTTGGTTTATCAGTAAGATTAGATATAAACCTTTTTTTTCAAATGCAATCGGGTTTCTCTGGTTTCCGTCAGTTAGGATTAAACAACCCGTCAACCAAAACCAATAAACTATGAATTCATGGGACCAAACTTTTTTCATTTATTTTTCTAACCGTGGTATCTTATTTAAAAACATTTAAAGGGTTGAAAATACACCAACTATATCGGTCTAAATATGAAACTTTTGCTTCATTCTTACCCAAAAAAAAAAAAAAAACTTTTTTAGATATCATCTTCAACTTTGAAGAGACTTTCGTTTTTGAATACTCTATATAATATCATGTCGGCAGTAGTTTCACACCAATCACCATCTTGGGACCGAACTAGATACTAATTTGCTCCACTTTTTATCTCCTTGCTCTCGAACAATCCAACACTAACTCAGATCTTGTCACCCCTAGTTAAGGGTTTTCATTGAATAAGGTGTACGTGTACGTATTTTAGACAGACAATTATCCATCATTATCCACTGCCGGTCGTCGTTGAATGAGATTTGGTTGAGGGAAGTTGCAACCTTAAAACACTTAAAAAGTCAAACATTTAACCATAAACGGCCACATAACTGTTTTTCTCCCACATGTTATTAATTTATTGTCACGCCTGCAGAAGCATACAACCATGCTGTAGGGTTTTGATTCCACACACGAGTAGAGGCAAGACACTTGTCATTTGTCAACCTTTTAAAGGTCTAGTGACTTCTATCTTTAAATGCGAAAAAAAATGTTTTCTAAATAACATAATCCATATTAAGATATTTTCCATTACATCATTCGTAATTCCACGTTATAGAGTTGGATAAAGTCCCTACACCACCCCCGGACATTATAAGGACGTAAAGGACATGATTGTTTCTATAATAACACAATATGTGGCTTGAAGTGATAATGATTAAAGGGACATTAATGTTATTTTTGCTAAAAAAGGTGATAATTATGTGACGGAAAATGCCCATTAATGGCATTACGTATGGTGTTAGGGGTTTCCTTCTGGGGAGGTCCTGTGTTCGAATCTCTGGAGCGTTAAACAAATAATGGACAATTGAAACTTCATCTCGAGGGATCGAACTTAGGTATTGATGATTGGTAGGACTAATAGCTTTTCGCGTAGTCAAAACGCCGTTAAAAATGAAAATTAACCTCATACCCAAATATCAATCATATTGGCCATCCAAGTTTTTGAGTTACCCATCAAATAATGTACGGTTGAAATTTCCTCTCATGACTTAAACTTAGGTATTGGTGATTGGTATGCCTAATGGCTTATTGCGTAGTCAACACGCCATTAAAAATGATATTTAAACTATATGATTTATAATTGTTTTTGTTTTCAAACGACTAACTTCATAAAACTGATATAAGCAAATTGTTGTGCCAAAGGAAACACTTACATCAAAGAAAACTTACGCAAATCCTTCCACTTTATATGATTAAATTATGTGTATTGCACGGATGAATAACACCTCTTGAAGTTAATGTTACATGCTTAGTAATAAAAAAACCATGTCTTTAAAAAAAAAGTGTGAATTGCACAGGTTGAATAACAACCGTCTTAAATAAAATGAACTTTAACAATTATAAATTATGTTAAGTTAATTTTTTTAAACATTTTATTCTCAATTGGGTACTAATTGATTTTTATGTAACTAATAAATGATAATTCAATTAAAGTGTACTTAGTTTTTTAAATATCTTTTTAGCACAAAGCTAAACTTAAATTTCAGTTACAATTATTTAGATATATAAATACTTATAAAAAACTAATACATAAAACATATATATAAAAATTTAAAAAGCATAATTGTATACAGCGTACGATGTGTTCCTATTAGTATTTTATATGGAGTGACAAAGTAACATGAGAATACTTCTATCTAATAAAACCATTTTAAATAATAAAATTGACTGCTTTAAATTTCTCAGGGTCACTGATCCATCTATTTATGTTTATTTCACCCGAAGGTTGTGTAGTGGGCTACAACTGAGGGCGAGGAGAGGTGACAAAGGGCGCAAACACCGCCTCCGGAGGCGATATTTGGACGATTAGGGGTGGAGGCGGGGTTAGTTTGTCGCCGGGGTTTGTGTGAAAAATAATAATATTATATTATTATTACCGTTATACAACGGTCCAATATAAAAAAAATTATTTAATTTAAACAATATATATATATATATGTAAGCATACACCCTTCTTCTCCATTTTATATCCATTTTAAAATGACTGCTTTAAAACCATTTTAAATAATAAAATTGACTGCTTTAAATTTCTCAGGGTCACTGATCCATCTATTTATGTTTATTTCACCCTAAGGCTGTGTAGTGGGCTACAACTGAGGGCGAGGAGAGGTGACAAAGGGCGCAAACACCGCCCCCGGAGGCGATATTTGGACGATTAGGGGTGGGGGCGGGGTTAGTTTGTCGCCGGGTTTGTGTGAAACATAATAATATTATATTATTATTACCGTTATACAACGGTTCAATATAAAAAAAATTATTTAATTTAAACAATATATATATATATATATATGTAAGCATACACCCTTCTTTTCCATTTTATATCCATTTTACACACAAATCATACCAAAATTCTTACAAAAAATTAATAAATGAATCCTAGAAACAACCGAACCAACCGAACTTACAATGAAACCCGATGAACCCGAACCAACAAGCTATCCGTATCAATTTTCCGACCCGAACCTAAACATGTACGCCAACTTTCTCAGCCCCCAAAACACAATGCCAGCGTTCGGGTCTACACCACCGGAGTCGGATCCGGTGACGGTGCCGGAGACGCAAACGGCACGGGCCTCCGGTTCAAGCAAAAAGGCGACCCGTAAACACAAAAAGAAACAACCGGGGGAGCCGATGGCGCAACGTGATCCATACAAGCATTGGACCGAGGAGGAGGAGGTGGCCCTCGCACGGCTTGGATCGTCATTTCGGAGGATCCCGACGTCGGTAAGTTTTTTAATATTAAGTATTTATTAAAAATGTATTTAGTGTTTGTTAAAATGTATACTAAATGTGACAAATAATTTTAATTTGTAGCTAACTTTCAAGCCACCGGGATGTTTTGGAAGAAAGTCTTTAAAGCTTGGCTCGCGATAACAATAAACCCGAAGACTACCAGGGAAAAGTAGCGGTTCAAGCCCACTGGAAGGGGTTTAACGCCGATTGTCAAAAATTTGCGGGATAATTAATCGATTGCAGGGGCCCGGCTGGCGTAGCGGGCATAACGACGGCGACATTATAACTCAAGCCTTGAGCGACTTTCGAGCTCAGGGCCAAACTTTTGGGCGGCCCGGGAAAACGTTCAAGTATTTGAATTGTTGAAAAATACTACGCGGGTGCGCGAAATGGAGCGGGGCACCAACCGTTCCCGTCGCCCGACGAGCCGGCTCATCCCGACAATCAAAAAGGTCGAAGACATCGTCGTCGACAAATCCGAGCACACCAAACACACCCTCCGATGCTCGTAGCTTCTTCCTGGACGACACGGTCAATTTAGCCGACGATATTGATATAAACAACGACGAAGAGGTAGAGAAGGTGCCTCGACCACGCGGGAGATCGAGAAAAAATAAGGGGGAAGGTTCGTTGTCAACACGATTCAATACGGAGCCTGTTGAAATAAACGAGTTGGTCGATCATTTGGAAACAAATGCCACCGTAATAGGAGCCGACCTTAGAGCATCCAACAAACAACAAGAAAAGCTGAACCAAACGTTGGAATTAAAACAAATGAAAGATGACTACGAATCCCTCAAAGCGGAGGGGTTTCACGAGGAAGCCGCATTATTGTTTCAACGACGACGTGAAAAAATGTGCAAATATTACGGATATTGTTTTCCTTTTTTTTAGTTATGTTTTTTTTTATTTTTTTCTTTAGTTATGTTTTTTAATATTTTTAGTTATGTATTTTTTTTAATTATGTTTTTTTTGTATTTCTTTTTAATTTTAATGCATCTTTATTTAATTATTTAAATAAATTTGTTTTTATTTAATTAGTTTAATTATAAAAAGAAAATAATAAAAAAAGACACTGTGGGCCCAACTTGTAGCCCCTACACCATTACACCCCAAAAAAAAATTTTCACTCAATGCTGACTGGGCGCTACATATCATAATTCGCCTCTAATTGTTGCCTCTCCACTACACATGGCCTAAAAAACAAACCCGGGTATGAGAAAATACCTTAACCCCAAACTTTTTTTCCCTTTCTTTTATTACTTTTACGTACTGGTGGAAAATATACAAATAAGTTTCTTTACGCATAAAGGCCAATTATCATTTTTTTGAATTTTTTTTCTCCTCAAACTTTTTATTATGCTTAAAAATACACTTTAAGTTTTAACTACTAGGTTTTATATGGCTTGTATGTTAAAAAAAACATTATTAAATTCAGCAAACCACAAGTATAAGAGTCTGTCGTAGGATATTATTAAGTACTTAAAATCAGAACCTTCTGTGTATAATATACAATGCGTACCTACTAGTAAATTGTACATCCACTACTTGCATGACACACACAGCAACCCAAAAAAGAAAGTTACTTGTTTTAAAACGTTATCCACGATGTATGTATATATTAATCTACGACTAGTCGGGAGAAGATAAGTTAAGACGTAATTAATATGCGCCACGTTTAATCTTATCCATGTAGTGATCCAGCGACTCTTGCCTTTGTAATCTCATATTTTCGTTAACCTTGTTTATAAAAGCTTCCACTCTCCTGTTCAACTCCTCTTGCTCCAACGACGGTTCCTTGCTTAGCCTCCCTGACTCACCACACCCGCTTAGTTGCGGTGACGGTGGTTTCTTCCTGCCTTCTGCATACGTTGCTGATTTCGTCATCCTTTTGAAGGGATTATTATTATTGTTATTGTTATTATTATCTATATTTAGTAAGTCCTCTGAGTTTGGAGTGGCGTGGGTGTTCCACGTGTCAGATTTGCGGAGGTGTCTTGTTGACCGACCCTCCGTTATTGCCTTCCACGTGCTCTCCAGCGTCTCTTGCCGTTTGGGTTTCGTTGATACTCCCAACGTTTTAATACCTGAAATTATAACCATATATGGCGGTCAATTGTCTTCATATATATATACGAGGTTTTCTGCATTAACTAATAATGTAAAACACAAAGTGACTGCAATTTATGTTTCAAGTGTAACATGGCAAGAAGACCTTTTTGAATTTTATTTAAATTAGACAAATTATAAAAATGTTCTATATATATGGATATACAATAATTAATATGGTAATACTAGTTGTTAAGAAATAGTGTTGGTGTAGATTTTGCTACCATCTATTTTTATATAATTTTATAACCACACAATAAGTATATACCTATATATATATAAAAACAAAAAATAGTGAATTAATGTGTTCTGTATTACTCAAAGACAAAAAAGGTAAAAGTTTTACACGTAATGTTTAGAGATGAGTATATAAATCTCCGACGATTCGATTAGGCTATGTGTACTGAAGTGACTATAGAATGTGACGACTTGCGTCATGTGACGTCCAGTTAATAAAAGATTGGTTTTTGTTTAAGGATGTAATGATGTTGTAACCTCATATATATATATATATATATATATATATATATATATATATATATATATATATATAATACAAACAGACGACAAATAATTCTCCCCACCCTATCGCCCCGGCCATTTGTAGCCAAGGGACGGTGTTCTCGCCCAATTTTGCCGCCCACTACGCATGCCCTTGATTATCATCTGATATAAATATATTATAACTTTTCCCGGTCCACAAATAATTTTAAAACAAATCCCATATCTATTTACTTGTCCATAATATTTCAGGTTTTGAAATTGTACGTTATGTCCAGATTCAGTTCGGTTCAGTTTTGGGTTAGTCTTCACTTTTCAATCCTAGTGAGCATAAACTTTTAGCTTTATGATCTTTTCAAATTCAGTGCATGGATCAACTTTCAATATTAAGTCTCGATCGTACGTATACTTATTAAATCTAATTATTAAAGAAGAGTGTTACCTTCGAGCATGGCTTTGGCACGTTTCCGACGTCTAAATGCAGCGGACACTGGTGGTTTCAAGGCGGAGACCGAGATTACGGATTTGTTCACGATATTCTCCTCAGTCTCTTTATAACCATCCTCATCTACCTTCATACGTTCATGTATTAACTCATCACTAAACTGAGGAGCACTGAACCTAGGTTCTAAAGCTTGAACATGTTTCAAATCAATAATATTATAACCATCGTGGGACAGCACTTGAGGTTCTTGAGTTGGTGGTAGTTCGACAGGAAGTACTACCTTGACCGGCTCAGTTGACTGCAACCGTGAAGAAGCGGCGATAGTGAGTATGATAAAGTTGATGAGAAGGTAAAGATAGGGTGGTTTGAGCCAGGAGGTGAGGGATGTCCATATGGTGGGGAGTTCGGAGATTGCGAAATCGCTTATGAATATGACGGCGGCGGATAAGACGGTGGCGGAAACTACGGCGAGTTTGAGAGTAAACCCCATGGATATGATGTTGGTGTTGGTGTGAGTGAAGAGTGGAAAGAGGACTATCCGAATATTAATACTTTAGATTTTGCCGGTGGTATTTAATGAGTATATATGATGTCGGCTTCCGGAAGATGCGTTGGTCTTATTCAACCACACCACAAGGAAAAGAAAAGAAAAAATAAATAAACAAAAATGACCCACAAATATCGCCATACCAAGGAACTTGAATTGACTAATGAAATATGTGCAACATATAAGCACTTATGTTACATCTATTTTTAATTAATTGTAACCATATAAAACTTACATATAAAAGCTATTAAAAGAAGTTATTAAGTGAAGTTTATTTGAGTTCTCAAGTACAACTCATTACTCATAGGTATTAAAAAAAAACGTATACATAAACTATAAAATGGTGTATGCGTGATGCGTTAGAGAAAACAACAAACTAACATAGACAATGGTGAAGTATTATATAGATTTTAAAGTTAATAGGAGTTTATAAAATAAAGCAGATATGAAATCATATAAAATAAAAATGAGTTTAATAATTTAGTTAAATAAGATGTACGTTGATTGTTTACATAATTAGATTTTTAAACAAATTTCATTATTAATTGATGTTGTAGTCTAACTAATTTTTGTACTTGTAATCAAGAAGGATTTTTACCCTGTGTTTCTGAACGCGTGACACGTTTGATCAGTTCATTATTAAAGAAACTAAAAATTATATTATTAAAAAATAAAAAAAAATGTTTATTATGTAAATAGCTTAAAAGAGAAGAGGACTTACTAAATTTTCAATTACTTTACAAGAGTGTTCATTCCTAAGAGCATTCAAATCCCGTCCCTCATAATTATATGAAGAAAATTGGTAAATTATAGGATGGAGTTTTGAATGTTTGTGAGTGTAAATTATAGGATAGAGAGAGAAATGTAGTGATTTTTTGTAAATTTGGAAAAACAAAGTTTGTCCCTATTTATTTTTAGTATTTATTGAATTAGTTGTGAGCGGAGGAAAGAGAAAATTGTAATGATAAAAGTATAAAAAGTATTATTTAATTAAACATGAAAGAGAAACGTAGTGTTTTGTAGTGTAATTATAGGGATAATGATGAGGGACGAGATGTGGATGCTCTAAAGGACTTGTATGTTGATGCATGAATGACTTTAATCTTACAATCCACATCTCTATTTTAGATTTTATACATTGAAACATCAACAAAGATACCTATATAAATATTTCGCCTCGTCTATTAATAGTTTAAATGTATCTTTTTTTTGCTACGACTAACGAAAGGTAGATCTTTAAGTGCCATCATCTATAGACGTCATTCTAGCCTTGGCTGGGTGGTAAAGATTCTTGTTTTTGAGAATGAAGATCAAGGTTCAAACTCTGGTATTAGAGTAGACTATTTCTTGGAATAGTTTTGGACTATAAATAAGGATAGATTGGTACATGTGAGTAGTCGTTCAAAAAAATAAATAAAGAAAGAACTATCCATAGAGGCAAATTGTACAACATAACAGGAATTGGCCATACTGAATTCCAATTTGTATTGGAACTATTCTAATTCAATCCACCAGTACATTACCGGGCCTAGCTACCCGAACATTTTAAAATTCTTTCACAAAGCTAGGTTCACTCGAGTAGAAATGCTTTTAAACTTGACCATTATTGGGATGTACCATCACATAACTTTCTTTCGTTTAATGCTCTGATGTCGGGTATATGGTCGTGTACGTCTTTGTTGACACATAGTCTTTGAAGTCTTGAAATAGTATGTAAAGTCAAGAACAAATTAGGTGTTCTACTATTTGTCTTGTAATGATATTCACTAGACACTTGACATTTGTCCTTAGGTAACCACGCATATTTTCTGCCGATGATATCGGAAAAATGAAAATGTAGCTTCAATTCTTAAGAGTATTTATTATAACTAACTGTTATTGAGAAATTTCATACGACACATGTAACATATAACATTTAATGGTGACAATCATATTTATAGCAACAAACTTCAAAGTAAAAGAAAATTCGAAGAGTATTTATTGATTATCTATTGCTGACTTGAAAGCTCTAGAAAGTAGAAACATTTTTATAACCAAACAATCATCATAGCAATACGCTAAAAAGTACGTAACAATTCGTACATGGCTTGGGAAAATCTTTATATGACACGGTGTTAGCCTTCAGAGGGGTAGGGGCACTCATGGGTATTACCCATGTATTGATCAATAATGTACTGTCACGTCATTTATACCCTTAATTACCCACAAACCACAAATTTATAGGTAACATCTACCCACAAGTACCCTAAAATTTTATTAATTAATTTTAATTCTTTAATAGTCGATGAATATTTAAGTTTTTGGGTGGTACTGTATATAATTTGAGCTTAGGGTGAGGTAGTCATGTAGGAATACCATGACCTACTTACATCTAGGATAGTTTATGTTCTTGCATCCTTTTGATACTTATTATCATTATGTAATAAACTAATGACAAATCACCATTCATATTCTCACCACTTTTCAATGTGTTATGACTGTGAGAGAGGGTGCATGAGGTGGCGTGTGCGGGAATCGGGCAACACCATGCCTTCTCCTAAGGGTAGCTCGACGTGGAACAATTCGAATTGTTAGCAGTTATTTCTTTTAACCCGTACATATCTGTTACTAGCTAAGTGGGACTTAACCTCTGTATATGTAGTCAGTTAGAGGTCTATGATGTTTAGTTTTAATTTTTGTTGATCAGTTTATATTATCATCTAGTTCACATGTTTATTCTAGTATAATAATCCAGTTAAAACCCGATTTCATATGCAAAATTACCTATAAATATATCAAGCAACTAGTGTGTTGTTTCACAACTAATTTATACATTGTTAACTCAACAAAATAAATCATGTACGTGTACGTGTACATTCATTTAACATCCTTAACAATTGCTTCAACGTCAATAATAGTTCTAGATGAAGCCTTCCCTGCAGAAAGCATGCAACTTTATCATTGGCTAGCTCATATAAAAATCTCACATATTAAAAAATGGCGCACCTTTCAATATTCGAGAAAAGAAGTCGCTGAATACTTCATCAAATGGAGATTCCTTGAAAGGTTTCATACGATCCCTTGCAAACTCATCATCTACCGTTAAAATCCAATATATATTCGGTTAATAAGAAATGAAAATACTCTTTTTATATCACGAGAACCCATTATGATAAAAACTAACAGGTCATAACAATACTCTGCTAACCACTGAACTAGGTAAAGCATAAATGCATAATGTGTCACATCTTGCAATGAACATGCAAGTGACCTCTATTATAGAGTACCCTCACATATTTAGTCATCAAATGGTTCGGATTGATGGTAGTCTATAATTTCCTCTACTTTATCTCTTTAAGAATGTTTCAAGGTTTAACAGTTCACTGAAAACGTATATTAAAGTATGTGTTAACCAAATACTACATTTTTACCTGAAAAAGGTTGACAACAATAGGGACACAACTGCGGTTCATAGTTTAACATAGATCTACAACAAATAACATAAGCACAAGTTAGAAACAAGATTCCATACAAGCTTTAGGAAAAGAAAAGCATGAGATCGTGTTTCTTACTCGAAAACCTCAAATTCGTTTCCACAATTACGACACTGCACAAAAACAATATCATGGTTACCTCAAATATGACAATATGACTTCTCTAACAAACAACTTTTCTTATCGTTCTAGTTATCGCGATTAATTTATGAAAATGAGGATTCATAATGAAACACTTAGAGGTGCAAAGATCAGTTTCAATCAACCATACTTTGATTCCAACCATATCTCTGATTGCCCACCAAATAATAACTCCAAAACCCACAATTAGAACAAGCACCACAAGAAGCTGCCATTAAAAACAATCCATCAGCCACAAGTTAGTAGAATGCAAGCAACTTTTAATACACTCAACATGAACTTGCACATTATTACTTCAAATTCTCATCTTAATTATGGTGTAATATGATCAAACTCACAACTTTAAACATCAATATCTAATTCATTTTAGCGTATTTAGATTCCATTTTGCGGAGCTCAAAGTTATAAAGAACATAAATCGATAAATTATTAATCATATATAACATAAATAATTAAATACAATTATTAGTGTTCAAAATTAGTGAAAGTTTATATTTTTATAGATTTGTTCCAACAATATTCACGTAGTTTAACTTGCATATAGAGTTACCCATAATAAAAAATTTTAAACTATATTTGAATATAAGTTTACATACCCAAAATGAAACAACTGCATCAATTATCCGACCGAGTTGTCCAGTCAGGGAGAGATAAATCAAGCCAACACCCAATGCAAGATTTCTCAAAACCCTTGTCGTGCCACCATTGGCGTTCCCTCGACCACCCGCGGCGCCTCTGTCGTTGAACTTGACATTATGAAATTATGAGAACCTTTGTTTTTTTTAAACTAAATTATTATGTATTTTACACGACAAGGGCAATGTGCAACATATGGGGGTCGAACCTTGTGGTCGGAAGTTAGGTCGGACATGTTACATCACTAATTTCAAAGTAGAGTAAAAGGGTGGTTTGCTATTTATGATTTTGTTTGTTATAACTATGAACTTGTGAAGTTTAAACACATGCAAGTTAAAAAATGTAAAATGGTCGATACAAATTATCAAAATCTAGTTAGTCAATGTGCCCATTAGTGAGTAAATTATGGCGGGACCGCGAGACACATGTATGTAACTTGATGTATTTTGGTCGTCATCATCAGCCGACCAATTATATATGACATGTCTCTATTCTCTACAATATATAACATTATGTAGTTGAGGCGCACAAATTGGGTTTTTCAAATATCCGGTTCCGGGTACGGAATCGGGTTCGGTTATGACCGGGCATTGAAAATCGAGTAATGGTAATACCCGGGTCGGGTTCGGTTCGGGGTATTGTCTCTAAAACCCATACCATATGCATCAGGTTCGGGTCGGGTATAGAACCGGGTATTTGAATACCCTATTTCTGGGTATCGAAAAAACCATATTTTCGGGGTTTTTTCGGGCTTTTTACAGGGTACTTTTCGGGTATAGATTGGGTTTATTGAGGGGTTCACTTTTTAAGGGTATTTTCAGGTATGTTTCGGATATAGATCGGGCATTTGATAAACCCAGTTTCAGGTATTGGAAAAACCCGGTTCCGGGTATGGAACTGGTTCCAATTTTCGTGTATTACCGGACATAATTTGGGTCTGGGTACGGGTTTTGGTTCTGAAATGCATACCCTATATGTACTCTACGGGTAGGGTTAGGTACGGGTTCAGGTATTAAAGACCCGGGTAAGAAAAAACCGGTTCCAAGTATTTTTTCGGGTCCGGTTACGGGTTCGGGTATTTTGTGCATCTCTATTATCTACTAATCCTCGTGTCCTTTTGAAAGTGTTCACATATCCTTTTTTGTTTGTCACATTACAAATGTCTACTTTCAAAGTTTATTAGTTAATTTCCAAGTTTACCCTTACACATATGCAATCATTCAAACTTTCATAAGTTTTGTGTTTTTATTATATGTAAATGAAATTATTGTCATTTGTTAAGTAAAAAAATGCATTCATTCAAACTTTCTTAAATTTTGTATTTTCAAACCGTGACACTTAAAGAGACGGGTGGAGTATAATATATAAGTACGGATTGCATCGCTTAACAAGTTCAAGATAAGCTTAGAGGACACTAAATGTGCCCTCGATATACTTTCTTACGGCTACATGACAAGTCTTAACTAGTTTCTTATACGAAAGCCTTTTACTAGCATGTAGCATTCATGATACATTTCATTTTCAAGATAATATCCCATCGAGTATGTTTGTCCATTCATTGTAAAGTTATGTTATAGAGCATTGTTTCAGGGGCGGAGCCAACATTTTTTTCATCGAGTTCACTAATATCCAATATTTGAATGTGCTACTTAGGCCGAATTATTGGTCCGGGTCGAATCACATATTGTACAAAAGTTATTTTAGTTATGTTAGGATGATTTTGACGTTGATTTGACCAAGTTTAAAGGGTATGGTTTTTGAATTATTCCCTCTCATTCACCACATCTGCGCCACGTTAGCTTTGTCCCCCCCCCCCCCCCAATTTTTCTTCACCCTTCAACTAGGGGTATGGATCATTCCCATTGTTCTCTATCATTTCCCACCATTTCATTATTTAATATTATAAAGAAATAAAAAACAAAAAAAATCTGATTGACCACTGATGCACGTGACCACCTTTAGGGGCCCCATGCTAGTAGTGACATGAGATAGGGGGGAAGGGCGGTGTTCGCTGGGCTCATTTGAATAAGGGGGTTGCCACATCAAATTCGCAGGAAATGCCCACTGATTCATACCTAAATTATATATATAGAGGAAATGGGGGGTCATTCCTAACTATATGGATATAGATGATCAATTCACTAGTTCTTTTGTTTACAGAGTGTGTACGAAACACTACTTTTTTGTAGCATAATCTCGAAGGATTGTCTATTATTCACTTCTTTTATAGTGCGTCGTTATTGAAAACACACTAATTTCTATTGGAGCACGATAAGCAGAAAACAGAAAAAAAAATCCAAATAGAGCAATAGCAAAATGGGAAAAAAGTTAATGTGTCGTATGACAAGCACAACTTTTGTGGACATATAGACCAACAATACTTTCACTAAGGTGTATGTATACATTTATTTGGTAGCTGATCGATGTACTATTGTACCATATGGCAACTAATGCATGACACACACACATTTTTTCCCATGCAATAATTTATTTCTGTCCCTCACATCCGTTCCTTTGTGAACCATTCAAAATGGTGGAATACACCTTTGATAATTCGATTATAAAGTTGTATGGTCATTTGAAAACGTTGTCTAAAGTAACAATGTATTTATATTGGTTTTTGAAAAACTAGCTATTAGAATTTGTTCTGTACTTACTTTGACAAAATTTTCTCCATAAGAATCTCCATCTTTAAATTAGAGTTTTTATAAATAGTGACTTTAATTATAAAGATTCACTATTCGCTAGCTCTATAATTTGTATGAGTATTTTAAAAAGAGAAAAATAAGATAGAGATACATAATAAGATGTAATAGGTTAAACAAAATTTTGAGAAATATAATATTTACTTAAATTACAAATATAAAGATTCTACGTGAATGCCCTTGGCCAATGACTTTTATAGTATCAGTTATTTAGCATATACGTGACACAAAATAACAAGTGCATATAATTCAAGACGCATCCCCTTTACTGAAGAGGTCAAATGTTCAAATACTAAAAGGAACATGTACAAGTAGTTAATAGGAGTGAAATAGTATTCGTTATAAAAAAAATTTAATTCAAAATATAAATGGTTGATTTGTCGTTCGTTTATGTTTAAAATAAAATGAAGTAGGCACATATTGAGCTGCTTTTTTTTGATAAATGTCAAAATCGAACTACCCTTTCTCCTACACTATTACGTATTTTGAATGTATTTTATGTCCGGATTTAAACTCGAGATCTCTCATCTTATCTTAGAGGACAAGAGCCTATATCAAATGAGCTAATTTTAAATAATTATAAAATAAAATAAAAATTAAAAGGCTATTTACCTGATTTTGTGAATTTCCCCAAAATCTTTAGAAATAATAATAATAATAATAATAATAATAATAATAATAATAACAACATCTATGATCCATCATCATCATCCTGCCTACCACCAAATGAGCCCCGCCGCCTGCCTAACGATCTGCAAATGCTGAAGCATCACCATGGTCGGTGGGTACCTGAGCAAATGCCGATCATCATTCGGGCTTAATTCAACCCAATAAGCATTTCAAAATCCAAACGCTCATGCTCATGGATGCTATTGCTAATCACAAGTACGCTAAAGAATTACAAGTCGGTGTACGGGTTGTTCAAATGGCTTGCTATCTTTGTCAGAAGCTGCAAAAGGGCTCGGTGGGTCCCAACCCAGATCATGTCATCTCAAAAGACGACGATTCACCCGTTACTGTCGCTGGTAACTTTATTATTAATTAGGGTTTATTGTTTCATTTTATTGTTATATATTATTAGCTGCTTCATTGCTTATTATATTGATTGACACTGATTAATTTATGTTATATGCTTTTGTGTGACATAAACTTTGCTTATAAGAATGTGTCTCTGAATCATGTTTTTCATAAACCGGGCCGGGCTCAAAATTTTTGGACAAAAACGGGTAAGTTTAGGCTACATGTAAAAATATTTAGACGAAAACGGGTAAATTTACATTTTACACTACCGAGCAAAAAGCAGTGGGGCTTCGCCCATGCTCGTATGATACGTCACTGGTGTGTGCTAGTCAATTGTGTATGCTTGTTTTTGGGGTCGAACAAAATTCAGTTTTTGGGTTTAAAAAAAAAACCCGTTTTCAGTTTTCACAATCGGTTTGGTTTCGGTTTTTCAGTTTTACAACGGGATCGGTTTTTTGTGTTTTAAAAGCCGTTGGTTTCAGTTTCTACGGTTTTCAGTTTTCATAATGGGTTTAGTTACAGTTTTTTCGGTTTCGTAATGGGTTCGATCGGTTTTTTGGTATTACCATTTGGGCCGAAAAATAGCCTAAAATAGGACGATTCACCCGTTACTGTTTCCGGTGCGTTTATTAATAGGTTTATTGTTTGATCATATTATTATTTATTAGCTTCTTCGTTGCTGATTTTATGGATTAGCACTGATTAATTTCTGTTATATGCTATTGTGTGACAAAAATTTTGCTTAAAAGAATGCGTCTCTGAATGATGCTTATGATATTGTAGGATATCTAACTGGTGTGTGATTAGTATGATAGAGGTGTGTGTATACTTTAGAGGTGTAAATGGGTCATTTTCAGGTTTAATTTAATCCAAAAGTCAAAAATACGGTTTGTAAAAACCGTTGGTTTCAGTTTCAAGGATTTCGGTTGTCACAATGGGTTTGGTTTTGGTTTTTCGGTGTTACAATGGGTTTGGTTCCGGTTTTGGGTTTTTAAAGCCGTTGGTTTCAGTTTATATGGTTTTCATAATGGGTTCGGTTTCAATTTTCATAATGGGGTCAGTTTTGGTTTTCGGTTTCATAATGGTTTCGGTTTCATAATGGTTTCGGTTTTTTGGTTTTACCAGTTGGGCTGAAAAAATAGCCTAAAATAACGAACCCGAGCCTAAATGTTTTTGTTAATTTATGATTAATTGATTATATATATCAGGACCTAGAATTTTTGGCTACTATTACTTATAAATTACTTAGAATTGGTTTTTCGGTTTTGTAAGTTGGTTATTTCGGTTATGGTTTTGTTATATCAGTTTCGTAGTGGATAGTAATAAGTAGGTCACAATATTTCATATATTTTACAAATGTATGTATGATATTGACCAATATGCATAAACAGATTGGGGTGTACAAGCAATGATTAGCTGGATGCTAACCGAATCATTCGGTCGAGAAAACGTCTCAATCGTAGCCGAAGAAGACACACAAACACTAGCTGACGCTGCCGCCACGTCTTTACTAGCATCCGTGGTTGCAACCGTGAACGAAACATTAGCCCTGGCACCCCGGTTCGGTCTCAAGGGTCCAGCCACACCTCTCAATGGTTCACAAGTTCTTGACGCCATTAGCCGATGCAACTCAACCGGTGGTCGGGTTGGAAGACACTGGGTCCTTGACCCCGTTGATGGAACCCTAGGGTTCGTGCGTGGAGACCAGTATGCGGTGGCTCTTGCGTTGATTGATCACGGTCAGGTTGTGGTTGGGGTTCTTGGGTGCCCTAATTATTCGAGTAAAAGGAAATTAGTTAATAATAATAATAATTCGAGTGCGTTGGAATCGGAAGGCTGTGTTATGTACACAAGTAAGGGTAGTGGTCAAGCTTGGATGCAGCCACTGGTTCAGGGTGACGGGTCTGAATGGCCCAGTTCGGCTAGTATTATACGGGTTTCTAGTATTGATAATCCGGTAATGGCTACGTTTTGTGAACCAGTTGAGAAGGCTAACTCTAACCATTCTTATAGTGCGGGAATTGCTCACCGAGTAGGGCTTAGGTAGGTTTAAATTTACGCTTTCTTGACTCAGTTTTCTTGTTATATTTCAAGTATTGACCTGTTTACTTATGAATGTGTTGATTAAGATCAAACAGGTCAAATGCGAAAAGTATAACCCGTAAATGGAATGAGCCACTTGGGTTAAACATCCACGGGTGTAAACAAGCCAAGCTCAAACGAGCCAAGCTTGAGCTTGACTTGTTTTGAGCTCTGTAAAACTTGAGCTGGGTTTGTGAGTAGCAATGTAGCATTTCAAGTTTGAGCTCGGCTCGTTTATTCTTTATTAGTTATACTAGTATAATTATTTTGTATATATATATTTTAGTTATAACTTTTTATGTATAAAATAACATATCATTTAGTTATTTTTATCATGATGCTATACATAATAATAATTATTATATGAATATACATTTACTATATTAAATTATAGGCTTGTGAGTTTAACTCGAGCTAGATAAGGTAAAGCCTTGGCTCGTTTAATAGAAAAGCTTTTTTTTCACTAAACATCATTAAATATCTTTACAAGAGAACAAACATGAAACACTGTTTCTATTAACTCAACCCGACCCATACAAAAATGACCCGTTTTGACCTGTAACCAACATGACCGACCTCACATACGAGAATGTTTCTGTTTGGTTTTATGATCACAGAAAACAACCATTGCGCGTTTATAGCATGGTAAAATATGCAGCAATCGCGCGTGGAGACGCAGAGATATACATGAAGTTTGCAAAAACTGGATACAAAGAAAAGATATGGGACCATGCTGCTGGGGTGCTGATTGTGGAGGAAGCTGGGGGTGTTGTTACGGATGCTGGCGGCCGCCCACTGGATTTCTCAAAAGGGGTGTATCTTGAAGGCCTCGATCGGGGGATCGTTGCGTGTTCGGGTGTTAATTTGCATGACAAAATTATAGGGGCTGTTTATGCAAGTTGGGATTCTTCTAATCTTTAATTTTTTTTGTTTCGAGTTTGAGGATTATTTTTGTACTTTCAAGTTATAATATAGTACAAGTTTACAATGCATATTGATGAATTCCTTCATCAAGTTCATATATTTTGACTTACAGGTAATTTGAATTTAATTCAAAATATAAACCGAATTTGATTTTTTACATAATTTTTTGCTGTTTAAGAATAAACTCCCTAATAAGTATGTTATGCAGTACAAGCCTAAAATGTAATTGACACATATATGTTAACAACTAAAATGTCATGTCAACAAAATCGTCAAAAAGAATGTGCATTTGGTCATTCATGTTTTACCACCTTCAAAATCTCAAGTACTCAAAATGTCTATGGATTTCACTTCTATTATCTATACAGTGGTAACATTGTAAGCCATCTTTCAATCTTCCGAACACTACTGGTAAACAATTTCGGGTAGCCCGTATCAAAATTGAAACATGGATGTACCACTTTTTTATTAAGCTCACGATCTTCATGTATCACCATCTTCACAGCATTTTCAATGTGGCTACCTGCATTAGTCCATACACTTTGACTTTCAGGTCAAACAAACTCAAAATTCAATGGAAATTCGAAGTTATTTTAAATCCATTTATCTACTAAACTGGCATAATCTGTCACATTGTTTAGTAAAATAATCAAAATCATAAAAATACCCTAAAAGATTTTACTTCATTTAAGTTAAAAATTGTTCAAGTTTGACCACAAAGTCAAGATTCAATTCTAACCTGTTGGGCTACCATGGTATGTTTTCATGTTATCAACAACATATTGGGATATCGACGTCATCCTGTTGGTGTCCAAGAGGTCAGATGCAGGGGATGATTCATCGTCTCCATACGCCATTAGAAGCATAGTCGACCGACATTCTTTCTTAAAACTATCATCTCCCAGTTCAACGCTTTCCCACCTAATAAACTCGCGTGAAAACTTCAAAGCCTCATCAAACTGACGCGCGTGACATAGTTCAATCATCTGTTGCTGCTCCAACAAGAAATGTACTCGAGGCCGAGCCTCTAAAAAAGCCTGATCAAGAATAAATCAAACTATTAATAACATTATAACAACATGCTGATTCATAAACACTTATGTTTGGTGATTTTGTACTTCTAATAAATAAAATATGAAGCAACATGTTTAAATATGTAGACAATTTAAGTTTTTATATTATTAGCCAACCGAACATTGAGTCTTACCGGGGTCAATATTTCATTAAGAGCGTGAATGGCATCATCGAATTGACGGTTGAAGATGAAGTCTTTAACAATCTTTTGTGTTTCCACAAGGGCAAGCTTTTCAGAGTCCATGGGTACTGATTTTAACAAAAAAAGATGAATAAACTTAATAGTAATTAAACTAAACTAAAAGCAAAAGTAAGGGAATGAATAATAATAATATTACTTGGGCAGCCAGTTTCTTTTTGAAAGGCTTGAGCAGCAGGAAGAAGTGCATGTGCTAACAGAAAATCCATAACCATCATGTTCATGTCTTCTTTCTTGAACTTGGCCCGTTTCAACAGTTCGTCCCACTCGTCCTCGGTCCTTTCATCCCTCATTATTTCAACATATGGTTCAACTTCCGGCACAACTTGTGGTTCAACATCCGGTCCAACTGGAAGTTCAATTCCCGGTACAACTTGAGGTTCATCTTCTTCAGGTTCACTTTCAACATTCATTATATCAACATCTGGTTCGTCTTCAGGTTCACTAACATTCACTATATCAACATATGGTTCATCTTCAGGTTCACTATCAACATTCATTATATCAACATCTTCTGCTTCAACGTCCGGCACAACTTGCGGTCCAACTGGAGGTTCATCTTGTTGCATATTTTGCGGTTCGATTTCCGGTACAACTTGATCTCCATCTTCGGGTACATTTTGCGGTTCGTTTTGTCCCTATTTCAAGAACAAAAACATCAATTTTAATTCAGAATTGCATGCAATGAGTTGAAATTGTAATTAGAATATAGGGTTTTGGCATTATAAAATCAAATTACGCACAATTAGTGATACTAAACAATCAAAATGCAATCGAATGAATGAAATCGATGTGGGTTTGAAGAGTAAGTCGTGAAAATAAACAATCAAAGATATGTTGATTTCAAGAAACTGATGAAAAACAGAGGAAGTGAAATTGAAACGAGTTTGAAGTTAAATTGAAGATGGTGTACCTGTGGAACTGGTAATTCCATGGATCTTGAAGTAAATTGATAAAAATGATAAGTGAATTTGTGAATGTTGCAGGTGTTTTGATGGGTTTTGTATGGGGGTGTAGAAGAACAGAGGAGGTGTGTTTGTTGGCGCCTTAATCTGTTTTTTCTATTTCTCCGTTACTTCTGTTAAGTTTTAACGGACATTGAAAGACAAGGGGCTTTTGTGAAAATGTCTCGTATACAGGTGTACATATTTGTACATTGGAAGAGAAGAGGGTTTTATTTAAAACATGTCTTAATTTTGATTTTTGCCCTTTTTAAACATTTGTTACAAAAAAAAATGGTTTAACAATTGGTTGGTTGGTTAATGAAATAGATACAACGGATTACACAAAAAAATCTCTATCTATTAAAACCATTTATTCTCACATTTTTTTCATTTCATTTCTATTTCATCTTATTTTCTTGACATCGCCACCTGACAAATACCACTTGTACGATGACCATCTATTTATGATTTTTAAAAGAATTGACATTTATTCAGAGCACCTTGATGAAATCAAGTAAGCTAAAAAAACACTTAAAAGGACAAAATTGTACGAGTGAAGTTCATTTATGTTCGTTAATTCAATAAGAGAATGAACATGAACCCGATTCTTGTTCACGTAGTTAAATAAACAATTAAATGATGTTTGTGTGTGCTCTATATTGTCCGTTCATTTATGTTAGTTCGTGTTTGTTTATATTCATTTTTGTTGAGTTATATTTGAAAAAAATGGTTTAAACCAACGAACAAACGAACATCAACACATTTGTTTTCTTAGCTAACAAATACGAACGAGAAAATCCATTCCCTTCTTAACCTAGGAGAAAACCATCCACTTTTTAATAAAACGGATCCACCCTTTCAATTTTATTAAAACAATAAGGGCATAATCCTATTAAGCCCAGTTAACATAACACTTAAGCCCAAATAAATTATTACTCACACCCAAACATAAAATCAATAATAGTTATAAGGTCCAAATAGTATTAGTGTTAAACAAGCCCGTATTCGGACGTCACCTAACTCGTTTAAATTCTAATGTTTCCTCTATCGGCAAGTTAATCAAATATACTAAAATATACACTGGTAACCTTTTTTTTTTTTGAACGGCTAACGAATTCTTCAAATGGGTTACTGGCTAAATTCACCGCAT
Source organism: Bidens hawaiensis (assembly GCF_021521415.1). NCBI lineage: Eukaryota > Viridiplantae > Streptophyta > Magnoliopsida > Asterales > Asteraceae > Bidens > Bidens hawaiensis. The sequence continues at coordinate 321,660 of NW_027492587.1, forward strand.
CGGGGTAAACTCGTCTTTCGATCCTGGAAAAACCCTCACCTAAGTTCAACGCACGTAAACACCCCCTGAAGGTGAGATAAAACATATTTAGTTCAAGGATTTAATTAGTGAAAGACACCTATCTCGCATAATATTAAAATTACCAACATCAATACTTGAATTCATTAATTTAAAACAAAGTTAAATCTAACATCCAAAGCCGGTGACATGAGATCGGAGAAGAAGATCAAGATCAGCAGGCACTCACGGGTGAATTCAAACAAACAAATAAATAAATCAATTAATAAATTCTTATCATTTACACGCTCCAGACATCACGGTCTGATATCTACTAAAATAGTAAATAATGTAATAAACAATTGCAAAAAGTTTATAAAAAAATAGTAATTAATTTATTAGTTACTACAAAATGATTACAATAAAGCGGCAGGCAATCAAGCAGCCATGGACATAACTGAAAGCCGGCTAGGCTTCGGCCTAAAATCCAACCACCGCCAAGTCCTACGAGCAGGCGGACTCAATGCCCTCCGTATGATCTCTTTACTGGCGTGCCTCCGTCTCGGTGCCACCGCCTGACGATTATTATTCCTTCGAACCAATGACGGATTCATTCGCCTAGAAGCCGAAAGCAACTCGTTGACTAGATTCGTGTGGTTTCGGCCGGAAACCGGTGAGATTTTGACCGGAGAAGGGTGTTGAGGGCTGTCCATTTTGGTGTTATCTGTCATGAATAGAAGATGGAGTATTATTATTTATTAATGTGTGTGAATGATTTTGAATCTAAGTGATTTATATGTGTGGCTGACATCTTGAATATGTGTTGTTGTTGACTTTGACTTTATAATAATTGTTTTGACTTTGAAGAAATTAGCCGTTAGTTTTTGACCCACGTATACTCTGTCAAGTGTCAACCCTTTTAGACCGTTACTAACGGAATCTTTGTTAACGGTAGCTTCTGGAGCGTTAACCAAATTATGTTTTTGTCCATGCCGATGCGTATGCATTTGGTCCCTTCAATATTTTATATGGATGTGGTATCTTGCTTTCAATATTTTTGTTACATGAATATTTGTTATAATGTTACGCAATAAGTAAAGAGTTATTGTTAAAGAGATAGGCTAACATGTGGGTGAGTATTATTGTATTAACGAATCCGCCTTACATACACTACTTTGTCTTCCATTAAAAGTTGTTTGTCACTAATCTTCTCTCTAAATCTGTAACATCCCAACCCGGAACAGGTTGACGTGTCACTATTACAGATATCAAAACAAAATTCGAAGAAGCCTAAGTCAAATTATATTTACTCAAATAATCGAAAAATAGATAGTCTTTTAAAAGAAAATCTTGAACTTCATTATTCTCTCTGATTTTCCCTGAGTCCCGGATTACCTGAAAACAAAATAAGAAAAACAAAACAAGAAAATACGGCTGAGCCAAAAATTGGCCAGTAACGGAAAGAACAATAGTATAGGTAAGGACATACGTAAGAAAATAAATATACGGACTTCAATTTAAACTCGAAACCAACTTTTTTACCGAAACATATACTTAATAAAATTCGGAGGTATGATCCGACACTTGGCCAGAACACAATCAACATACGGAAACATATCAGAAACATATCATAACATATACACACATCAAACCACGTGACTACACATATCAAGAACTCAAAGTCACGTGAAACGGAAACACCCACGAGCCAAAACTGAACAGACTGGTACACAGCTAGCTAGTCCATGCACCTATGAGACGGTGAGCGTGGCGTACACCCATTATTCCATCTCCACAAAACAAACGCAAACTCAGAGCTAAGATCGATTTATACGCCTCTAGGGGCCAAAATGCTACGCAAGCACAAGCTAGAGACGCCGTGAACTTTTATTACGCACTGTCACGATAAGTGCATGCCGTTGACGCCCATACGACATTTCAGACATGCTCGGGTGACAGAGTACAAAAGCTAATTTCATATAATTATGCAACGAAGATGCTACTAACGGAACATGCAATAATGAGTACAAAAAGTTATAAAATATTGCATGCTACAATAACATATTATATATAACGAAAATCCGTACTACAAAGTAACGGATTAGAATTTATACTATGAGTAAACGAAAACAGAAATCGTACTACGAAGTAACGGAATATAATTAATACTATGAGTGGAAGAAACCAGAAACCGTACTACGAAGTAACGAACTATAATTATTACTAAGAGTAAACAAAAACAGAAACCGTACCTTAGTTTAGCTAGGTAAATCAAAGCAAAACAATTAAGTCGTCTTTAACTAGTGCGAGCACCTACAGTTTAATTAGTTATCGACTTAGACTTACTAACTTGTGTTACCCTGTTTGACTCGTGATTAAATTAGTTCCGGTGACGGAGATATTTAGAAATCTTTATGATATATGTATTGCTTTTAAATAAAAAGAGACTTCCATTCAATGCATAAATAAAGATTATTAACCGTTTACCAAAATTCATAATTCAAATAGTTATTTACTCTCAACTGGAATTCTAATTTACTAACCATTATGATACATATATATTTGATATATATATATATATATATTTCAAGTTCATATTGATTAACAATATGATTATAAAGGTTTTATATGTATATGCATAATATACTAGAATATGATGTCTACAACATACATGATTGAACAAAATATGGGGTTTAGCTTTAAAGTATTATGGCTCTACATGAATTTTGTGAAACAATCAGATGAACAAATCGAACTCTATTAGTATTCAAATATAAAACGTTTTAATTGCCGGAACAAAACGACATCACGTAAGCAGAATTATGAAGCCAAAATATATGAAATAATTCTTACTTCAGCGAGCGGAATAGCGGACTGAAACAAGATTATGATAGTAGTCGTACGGCCACGACAACTTGAAACGAACGATTGCAGTATGATGGTGGTGGTGAAAGATGGTTAAGATGGTGGTTGCAGGTAGCGGCGAAACCGCAATATGATAGCATATAGGTTTTTCGTGAGTCAATTTATGTGGCCTAACAAGGGTTATATAACTGACTTGATGTCTTCTTGATCCCGTCTTCTCCAATAGTTAGTTGTAGAAGATGAGGTTGGAGAATTTAAATTTTAATCCAAATCTTCTATTAAAACAAAGTGATATTGGATTCTATGTTAAAGTTGATGCCTTATTTTATTAACCTATTATTTGTTGGTCTACATTCTATCCATTCAAAATTTCAATTATCCACTATGAACTATTATATATTAACTCCAAGTAACACAAACCGTAACATATATGTTTATTATTATTACTGTTATTACTACTACTACTATTATTATTATTATTATCAAGTCAAATTACGGGTATTACAAAATCGATATAGATAATCACCATTACAATGTCTCACTAAGTCATCTTTTATTAAAAACATTATTAATGGGTTTCCATTAGTGAGAACGTCATGGAAACGAGTGCCAGTGAGAAATTGTCGAGAATCTGTAAGTGAAGTACATTGGTAATCAATTGGTGAGCGTTGTAGCACTAATAAGTTAATGTAAGTCATCGTTGATCTTTCCACAATATCCATCGATATTTCATCACTTTGTGTTATGTATGTGGTATATTAATTAATTAACTTGCTTTCAATGATCCAACAGTATTAATTACCGACGATTTATGAAATCTTATTCACACCTGGTTTCTCTCATGAAATTTCATCGAGAATTGCTGACGATTCAATCTTCAGCGAAGATCTATCCATTGACGAATGTCCTTTGATCTATAATGTTTGCATGTTTTGCTGAAAAGATCACACGACACAAAGTTAAATTAAACTACATGCCCTTTTCTTTAAAATTCATTCATTTACATGTGTTTTGGGGTGGCAATCTTAACCTATGGGTTGAATGGGTTGTATCAAAATGTATAAGATGGGTCAGAATGGGTCAAACTAAAAAAAGAAAATGATTGAAACGGTCAAAACGGGTTGACATTTCTCGGGTTTTTTTTTTTATGGAACGAGAAAAACGGAAGAAACTTTTTGGTATTTTTACTTTTTACGTTTTTGATTTATATTTCGAGTTATAATTTTTTAATTATTTTTTTTGAATTTTTTGATGAGGAGTTTTGAAATGTGTTTTAAAATCTCAACTCATTTTGACCCATTTCATAATAAAGTAATTTTATTCCAATAAGTTAGCTTTAATTCCTATGAAAAAGAGATATTTGAAAGAGAAAAAAAACACGCCGTCCATGTCAACATTGTCCCCTTAGGGTTTCCGAATAGAGCCACTAAGATGCAAAACGTATTAAAATTAATTTGTGTGGCTTTTAGATTATGATTCCTTTTAATGACAATTCAAAGGTCCCATTACCAAATTAAAAATAATCAAAAATAAATTAATTAACTTTGTGAGGTGTGGTTAATTAGCAAGGGAACTTCTTATCAGGCGGAGAATGACTTTTATCATCTTAAATTAAAATAAATAAATATATTTGAAAGAGATAATATCAAACCAGATATCACATCTTGGATAGTTGATGTCAAATGTTTTCAGTGTAAAAGATAACATCACAGCTTCGTTTTCTTATAAACTTTTTGAATTATTATGGGTGTGAATTGATCTGAAAATATATTAAAGATGAATTTACGTAGTTACCAATTAAACACATTCCTTTTTTTTATTTTTAATATTGTTCTTTTTCAGTTATCTTTATTGTTGGTGAGTGTAAAAGATGGTGACAAAAGGATCTTTTATTTTGGTGAGGTGTTATTAATTTGTTATCTTGATTCTTGATCAAAAGCTAACCCGACAAGCCACGACTTGTACGTGGTTAATATGTATTGTTCATTTGCTTACTAACTTCTTCTCACATGGTCATTTGTTATTGTTATTTTTTAAAATAAATTATAACGAGGATTTATATTTTCATTTAAAGTACAGTATTATTAAATGTCTCAACATATTTAAACATATTTTGGTGAGGTGTTAATTTATATTTTCATTTAAATGGACCATTGCTCTATCCTAATAACCATTTAATCCTTGATATTTTCTCATTTTGAAAAGGTTCAAAAATTTCATATAGTTACTATTTAATATAACTTGACTTCATTTAGCATTTGATTGAAAATACTTAGATATGGGTCATTTTCTCAACATAGTTGTAATTAATCGTATTTAATTAATGTTAAAATTCCCATCCTTATATTTTAATTGTGTGTGGTAGCTTTCGTTTTCAGGTTCATGTCTTGAAAGTACGTAATTAGAATCTGAAAGAAATAATTCCAATATGGAATAGTACAAGTACCAAATATTCAGTTCAGTTGTTGCAATAAATTATAAATTTGTGTTTCCGTGTGTAATATATGATATAAACAATTTCTACATATAATACAGACTATTAGTCACTCACGTACATGTTAACGTCGTAGAATATATAAACAGCTGCAGAAAAGTCTTACCTTTGAAATAATACGTTCACTTTCCAAAACTGGTCTAAGAGTACCAATTCATGCCCGGCAACTGATATGGGTGCCGGTAAACACCGTCTTCAAGCGAACCTAACATCGTTTGCTGGCCGAGTAAACTTGCAATCGAACGACAGTTTTCCTCGGTGGTTCTTGTGGCCATATTCATCACACTAACATCAGACAGTGATCTGTTATTGGTGGTTGTGTCGGTTTCGTTTAAGTTCATACCAATATCAAACATGAGGTTATTGTGTTGTTGATTTTCTACCGATATCGTGTGGTGGCTGCCGGCTAGTGAGATGGACGGAGGTATAGATGCTAGCATCCCGGTCATGTTGTGATATTGGTCACTATCCATCGGTCTTTGAATATTATTGTTTTTCTTGTAGATTCGACACAACACCCATTCATCTAACTACAAAATTAAATGATGATGAATGCATTAAATAATAATATTCTTTCTCTATATTGCTTCAAAATATTATGATTTTACTTTTAGAAAATATATATAAAATTATGATAAAATAACTAAAATAAAATATATTATCTAATATATAAAAGTTGTAATAAGATCAATGATAAATTCATATATTGAATTAATAACATAATAAACGAGTCGAGCCTATACTGATTGTGAAAAACCATCTAGTTAATTGTAGAAAATCAACTCAAAACGAACAAAAATCGAAACATGCAGAGATCAAGCACGAAAAGTTAAACGTGACGAGCTGGAGCTTAAACGAGCTCGTCGACATGGCTTTAACTATACCAACCTGTCAACCACACCATAGAAAAGATTCAAGATTTTAATATCTTACTCTTACCCTCATGGAGCCCTTTTGTTTGGTGGAATCTGAACCATGGGGCTTGCAAACAGCTTTCCCATGATCAGTAAGTAGTCTATATTTATGCATGATCCAGTTCGTCTTAACTCCTTTTGGTGGCTTCCCAACATAAAACACCAGTGCTTTCTTCACACCAACTTTTTGTCTACCACCAGAAGTCATCACGGGTTTATCAGTCCCGGTGGCTTTCCAGTACCCCGAATTCGCCGCCCTGTTAGGCCGACCTCCGTTCGGGTATTTCCGCTCTCGAGGGCTAAAGAAATACCACTCGTGTTCCCCAAACGTCGCCTTACCTATAACAAACACACACATATATATTGAAAAAACACAAGATTATTTATTATAAGATGGCTGGTTAATTATTATTTACCGGGAAGGTCCCATGGATCAAACTTATAGAGGTCGATTTCTGCGATGATGGCGGCTGGAAGCGGTGCGGCCGCAAGTCTTTTCTTGAGGTAGTGAACCACCAGCTCTTCGTCTGAAGGGTGAAAACGGAAGCCTGGCGGCAGCTGAGGTAGCTGAGATAATCCAGCGGATGAATCTATACTCTCCATATATAATCAAATAACCAAAATTAATTATAACTTGGATCTTGTCTTGATTTCGGGTTTGGTTAAATGGTTAAAGGTGAAAGAAGTTAGATATGAGTAATATATATGTAGGGTGAACCGTACAGAATCAATACTTACACACCGTTGGTTTCAGTACTAGGATTTAGGTGTTGTAGTATGATGCCACACTTACGTTATATAATTGGTGGGTAGAATAGACATTAACGACTCAGGTGTACTGCTGGTCGAAGATGGAAATTCGTGCACCCGAGTGGCCGGTGTTGTGGGCCAGGGTGAGTACGATGAATTACCAAACTAGTCCACTTGATGTCGTATTTTAATTTATAAACCCATCGAACTAGATTAGTCTGTTTTAATGCAAAAGTTATATATTTAGACTATTTGATTCAGTGACGGTTGTACTAGATTTTGTGTTCTCACTTAGGCAGTTTGGCTGCCCGTGGTGGGGTGATACTAGGAATGTCAATGAAACCCGAACCCGATGGGAAAACCCGAAACCCGATATAAATGGGACGGGTAATACCCGACCCATTAGGGTTTCGGACGGGTTTGGTATTAGTTTTGAATTTTTTCGCTGGTTTGGGACGGGTTTGGGATTTCTAATATACCCGGTTACCCGACCCGATTACCCGATAACATAAACTCATTTACCCGATTATATACCCAATGTACCCGATATAGCTTATTATATTATATATATATATACTATATTCCAAATATATTATTTGTCGGAACTTGTTAATGTCAATTATTTGAGACATTTTATCCTTATGGTAACCATCTTTGTAATCAATTAGTTATATTTTGTCAAAACCCGGGTTTTGAGCCGAGTATACCCAACGGGTATTTTATCAAAATCCGAAACCCGATGGGAAAACCCGAAACCCGACAGGTAATTACCCGACTAAAACCCGACGGGTTTGGGACAGACTTTCATAACCGGGTATGGGTTTGGGAATACTTAAAGCCGACCCAAACCCGACCCATTGTCATCCCTAGGTGATACCATCACTTAGAGCACACCGAGTCGTTCCACAGAAAAGTGGGAGGAAGCCGGCATGGTGGGAACACCACCTCCCGATTTCTCTCAGATAGTTTTTCCTTAGAATCCGTGAGTTAAAGAAAGTTAGAAAACAAAGAAGAAAGTCTGAGAAGCCCAAGAAAAGTGAGTGGAAATAAAACCGAGAAGACCAACCCCCCCCCCCCCCCACACCACACACACACTCCACGAGTCCACCAACACCCACACACTCACTCACACGTGTTTTTGGAAGAAATGGAGAAAAAGTGGGATCCGAGAGTCCTCTTGGTATAAATTTGATAGGAGTTTAGTCATATGGTATCATATTCGAATCTCCTGTGGATTATTTAGAAGTAAGAGTATAATATATTGTGTATAATTACTTGCTTTAAAAAAATAGCATGCAGTGTGTTGTCTTAAATATATATTTTATGCTTGTCGTCTCATTTGTGTTATTGAATTGTTTATATTTTATTATGTTAGACGTGTTGTGTCATGTCATTTATATTATTAAACTGATTATATTTAAGAGTGTTCTTAAGCATTTCATCGAGTAACTTGCTTATTAATCATGTAAGATTAAGAAAATAAAAGGTTAACGTACGTGTCTGGTCCAACACAACCCGGTTAACACAATAAGTCATGTCGTACCATCGATCAACCTCGTCAATTCTACTGGCGACAAAGAGTCAATATCCCCATCCAATCATCTTTTTTTATAGGACCACAAGCTGAGCATAAAAAATGATTGTTTATCAAAATAAATGAAAAATATAAATAAAAGTGACAGAAATTAGATTTGTTAAAAGAATGAACCGACCGTCTCACCGTGTTTTCCCTCACACATATTTCATATGTAACGGAATCAGGCATGGTCACCAATTGCATGATCCTTAAACATGTAACCAAACACATGAATGTTAAATAATCTGTTTCACATAATTATCTCTTTGGTTACACGTAATCCCTTTAATTAATTGTTTGGTATATGGCATAATACATGCCAAATCCCTGTGACTCAAGCTAGGCTTTGTTTTCATACTTTTGATCAAACTAAAAATATTAATTCACTTAATTTAGTGTGAATCTAAACTTGTGATATAGGTATATTGACTAGGGGTAAGACCAGCAAGACCCACGACACTCGATGCAACCAGACTCGGTTATTTACAATAAAGATGGTTCCGAGTTCAAAGAATATCATTAATCGGGTTAGGTCTAGCAGCTAAGACCCTTTAACCAATTCAAATTGTATTAACGAAAACGGTTAAGTTGTTATTTCAATAGAAAAAGGTAACTTTTGTGCATAAAAATATTAAAATAAAAAAAAGGAAAAACTTAGTGACACTCTTTTATCTTCTAAAAATATTATTTTAATATTGTTTTTAAAATACAAGATTATGTGTATGTATCTTTTAATTAAAAACAAAAACGAAAACAAAAGATTATGATAACCTGGTATTGACGATTTAAATTTAAAAGTAAATATCCCAAAGACAGTTTTTAACCATCTAGAGAAGGAGAACCTCATTGTAGTCGCGTTTGTTTGCTTGTTTCACAAGTAGGTAAACATTGTCTCGACAACACTTTCCCATGGTGTGTGTTACTTGTGATATTTATCATAATCTAAGGTATAATACTAAAACACCATATGGTTGTGGGTATTTAGTAACTTTTGAAATTGGATCGCTAATGGAATCTTGATCGGGTCACTCCTTTCAGCGGTGTAGATCATCAGGTTGAGCAGTGGAGTCGTACAACATGTTTTTACGGTGCAAATTTATCAAGTCTTTCATGCATTTTACCAAAAGAAAAAATAACTCATGGAATCTTCAATACAGTAACATGCTTTTACGGTGCAAATTTATCAAGTCTTTCACAATACACTATTGCTTTTAACTAAATTAAAGCGTACTATTACTTGGTGTGCCATCCATCAATATAATCCAGTGAAGACAACTCGCCATCCTTCTCTTAAGTCCTCTTTTTGGTGTGTCCACAGAGGAAGCACTACGCTACTAAGCTCGCATCCTAACTCCATGGCCTACAGCGAAATGTTAACATGTTAGTTATCAAAACAAATACAACTTTAAGGCAATGTTAAAAATGAATGACCAACTTATTTCAATGTCATGTTATCTCGTAATGATCAACCCTGATATGCAGCGATGACACCCCGCCAAATTTGGTATTATGATTTATCTTACGCCCTCGATTTGGCCTTCTAGCTGTATGTCTCTACCTTTCACATAAATGTATCCCAAGTTAGTATAAAACAAAATACGTGTTAGTTTAACTATAAAATACTAGTTATCTTGTCGATCATTATGTCCTAAATACCTCTGGTATCCAACTAGGAAGACTAAGCGGAAATTCATCTGAAATCTTATTTCACATACACATTGCCGAGGGACATTCTTTCAAAAATTAGTTTCCATGTACCAACAAATGTCTAAAAGCCAAGACAACGTACAATCTTATATGAACTCATATCTTCAAATTAATTCCTAAGCGATTCTTTTGCTCATCTTATGGATTTATTTTATTAAGCCTTTCCAAAGCGTTACATAACAAATTCTTGCTGTAGTTCAATTGTTTATATTTTCTTAAACAAAACATCGAACACTTAAACTACAAGTCTATGTCTCATGGGCTAATGACATCTGGTGTTTATTCTTACAAAATTGGTTTAGGTTCTGAAGAAACGTGGATCTACTCACTGGTAGCAGATCTACTTTCCTCGGGTATGATTAAACTGTTTCACCGATGGTTCCTCTGAATCCGTGTTCTTCCACCTACAAAATGAACAGCGCCGTTACTTACCCCTCAGAAAGGGACAGAGGGGTCCTCTTTGGGGTAACCCTCCGGCGTGAGAATCAGTATCTTTGTGGAGAAGATAATAAAGTGTGAGTCAGTGAATCTCAAGAGTATTGCTGAATCGCTGAATACTCTTGATTGTGTGACTGTGTGTTTTCTGTAACTGACTGTGAGTGAATATAATTCAATATGATTGAATGTGATATCACTGCTTGTAACTGTCAATGATTGAGTATGAATGAATGTGTCATCAAAGTGGAGTTGATGCTGTATATATAGTGCTAGGGTTTCCACTGGTTGGGCTCAGCCTCGTTGGCCTCCTCCAACCGCACTGCGCCACGTGTCCTCTGGGACACCTGGCGCTTTCTCGTTGGTTGTAATCATGTGGTAGCACATGTGTCATGCTGAGTTGTCGACCTTTCATTTGGCAGCTGTCAACATCAGCATATTCTTACTCCTTAAAAAGATGCCTTCTGGAAGATTGTCTGACGTGCACAATCAAGGTTGCCCTGATCCTGATTTGGATAAGGACAAGGTTGATTATGTGTACGTGTGATATGCGCCCATCCTGAGGATGCGCGAAGTCTTCTTTTTATTCTCACGCGCAGATATTTCATGCGCAGGTGTGATATGCACGAGCGTGTGATATGCGCCGCGCGCTGGTGCGCCACGCGCATATGTGACGCGCGAGCATATGTGATGTGCAAGAGCATGTGATATGCGCCGCGCGCATATGTGATGCGCGAGCATATGATGCCTGAGCATGTTTTGTATGCGCCATGCGCCTGGGTTTTGGGTTTGTGCCTTCATAATGTCTTTATCTTGTGGGTTGACCCGCCTTGCTTGGTGTTGAGGCGGGTACATACCTCTTCAAGCCCCCCCAGTCTAATGTGTGTCTTATCTTGCGCGAGCACGGTAAGATAGATATTAGACTCACTGAATTGTCCTTTTATAGGGGGTTTTGTCGTTTTCTTGGTTGTTTCCATCGTCGCGCGAAGTTCTATCCATTTGGTTGAAAACGAAAGGTCCAAACACGTGGCTGGTTGGTGATGACGTGCGCCGTAAACGTGTCAGACGTTTCGTGTGCTCGAGGTGCTACAGTTGCCTTTCACGTCCCCTCACACAGCTGTCTTGAACACGTGTCGCACTCGCATTGGTTAGTACCTGCGAGTGGGGGCGCGTCTCTGTTCCGTGGCAGGTCGGTTACATCTTTTTGTCCCCTCACACAGCTGTTAGGGACACGTGTCGCGCCTTCGTTGGGTTGCCCCTGCGAGTGGGGGCGCGTGAAATCCGATCAGCTGCCACATTTCTCTCTCCTGGGCCTATAAAAGCAGGCCCTTAGGAAATTTTTATCTTCATCTTCATTGTTGCTAAAATTCAAGTTTCTGCTTTCACATTCTGGTTTGAGTGTTTACGTCGATTCGAATCCTCGATTATCGGCTATTACAGTTGTATGTCTGATAGTTCATACTCGTCTAGCCCTTCAATCACCTCCGTTGCCTCTCGAAGACGCCGTGTGAAATCTGTGGTGATGTCGACATTGAAGCAAAAGGGGAAGGGGAAGAAGGTTGTTGAGACCACATCGGAGGAAGTAGGGAGGACCAAGGCCACCAAAAGGTGGAATGAAATCCCCTGCAAATTGAAGCAGGCAGATCTCGACAACCTCATCACCTCTCAGGGCTTTCCCACCCTGTTTGGCTGCATGTTGCCTAGGTCCGGGCAAACGGCGGCGGACCCGCCTGCCGGCTATATATCTCTATATAGCCACTTTTTCACCCACTGCAACCTTCGTCTCCCGATGACAAGGTTTGTGGGTGCACTGCTGAAGTTCTATGGGATTCACATATCCCAAGTCCATCCGTTTGGACTCGTGCGCGTGACTCACTTTGAGTTCATGTGCAAATCCCAGCGCGAGGAACCCACTCCTCGGCGCTTTCAGTATTTTTATAAGGCCAAGATCCAAGACAATTGGATCTCTTTTATTCCTCGCAGTCAGAAGGTGAAGTGCTCCACTGTTTCATTCAAGAGCCTTCATGACTGGTCTGAGAGGTTTTTTTACATTAAGGCCGGTGTGATCCCCATCCGTATGACCATGCGCTCTATCACTTCTGCGCCTGCGGATGAGGGTGTCCTCAAGAACCCAACTGGCGCATGGGTTAAGAAACTGACCGCCGAACCATCCCCCGCGAAGAAAATTTGCGAGGAGGCGCTGGTTGGGGTCGGCATGAGCAGGCTCTGAGCCGACAGCGCGCTTGAGCCCGTTATCCAAGTCGACGGGTTGTGTAAGTTTTTTTTTTTTTTTTTTTTTTTTTGCGCGAACATCGTTCTTTTGCTGATATCATTTAACTTGGCTTTGCGCAGTCACCAAGGATTACATCCTTGCCGCTTATGATGAACATGTGGAGGGCGGCTCCGTCGAACTTGGCGCTGGGGAGGTTGGTTTCCCGGATCGCTTCGATGACCTGTTCATCCCAGTAGATCTGGATTTTGACTTTGACGGTGACGCGCCTGGTAAGCCTTCGCACTTCTGCTCATTCCTTTAGAATACCCAAGTTTATTAACAGTTCTGTCGCTTGTTTTTGTAGATGCGCTTGAAAACTACGAGCTAGAGCTCGCGGAAGAGGAGGAGGAGGAGGAGGAAGAGGAGGCGCCCCTACTAAAGCGCAAAGCTAAGGGGAAATCTGGCGCAGGGGCCAGTAAGAAACAGAAGAAAGATGACACCCCTGTCGCTCATCCCCATGCTCAAACGAAGGGACGTAAGGAAACCCAGGTGTTTACCACAAAGGTTTCTTTAGCTTCTCTGCCTGTGAGAGTGGGCAGACCTCCTGTCCACTTGAGGTATGGTGGCGTCGCCTCCTCCTTTCGCGCGGCTGAAGAGAGAAGTAGTGCCGCGCCTGCAACAGGTATACTTTATTTATCTTCATCTGGCTGAATTGTTACTAAACCTTTGCTCCTTTAAATGTTTGCAGAGGCAGGGACGGTAACAGATCAGCCGAAGGCGGCACAAGGTGCCACGGCTGCGCCGGGGACTCCATCGAAATCCCCTGTTCTACCCTCTGAAAAGGGTAGAATGGATTTTATGGCGATGTTCGATGCGCGAACAGAATTGCGCCAAGGTAAGTTTTGCACATATGTCTTCTGAATTTTTCCCTTTGGAGTCAGTCATAAACAATTTTTCCTTGTTTATTTGTTCATAGGAGTTGTAGCTGGCGCAACAGTTGCTGGTGATACTCCTGGCGCCGCTGCCGGCGCCGCTGGTTCTGGTCCTGCTCCTGCTAGTGCTGAGTCTCCCCTTATTGGGATTACCAAGGAGCAGGAAACCGTATTGCGCGCCGAACTGGCGGCGTCGAGACCTCCCTCGCCTCCTCCTGCACGCAGCCCTCCCCGCGAGGCTGGTTTGGAGCCTTCCAGGTCGCAGGAGAAGAGGCCTGTTGAAGAAGACGAGGAGGACGAGGGGGTTCAAGTTGAAGACTCCTTGGGAGACCGCGCCAGCCCTGCGATGCCGCAAGTGTTCGCAGCGCAGACTTCTGGTGGGGCTGGCGCTGACTTTCCTGCTTCATCCCCGCAGGTATGTATTGATTTGTTGGTCCGCTGCGCGTATCTCCATATAAGTATGTTTTATGACTTAGAACTTTTCTTGTGTTTTTGCAGGAAGGTGACCACGTTTACCGCCCGAGATGGAATATTAATGAAGAGAGTTCCTTTCAATCCATGGGCGTATGCGAGGACTTCTGGGCTCATGCCGTGCCTCCTACTGAAAGGAGGTATCAGGAGGAGCGCACCCGCTCGGACTTGCTGAACGACCATGTTTTCGCTGGGTCGGCTTTCTTCGCTGCTTCCCAAGAGCTTCGTCGTGATTATATTAAAGTACGCGACGCTCTTGTGGAAGCTCAGCGAGAGGCTAAGGTGGCCGCCTGGAACCTGTCTGATGCTCGCGCGCGAGCTGAGAAACTCCAGGCGGAGCTCAGTGAAAACCGAGCAAGTGCCAACACCGCATACATCAAGCGCGGGCATGAGCTCCAAGCTGCGCGGGAGAAGCAGCAGTTGGCGGAGGCCGAAGTTGCCAAGTACGCGCGCAGAGTGCGTGTCTTGGAACAGCAGGCCGAGGCGCGTGACCAAGCTATCGTCCAGAGTATCACTGAGAAATCATCACTGGAGAGCGAGGTTGCGCGCCTGAAAAGGGATTTGGCGGCCGCGCAGGCCGATAGAGATGAGGCCTTAGCGACGGCGGCGTCTAGCCAGGAAGCACTTGGTGCTGCGCAGGCGGAGAAAGAAAAAATTTTGGCGGCAGCAGCGTCTGATAAGGAGGAACTAAAAAAGACTAAGGAAACTGTTGAGTTATTAAACTCTCAGGTTCCTGCCCTCGAGACGTCTGTTGCTGGCCTCGCGCAGGATCGCCAATGGCTGGTGTCACAGGGCATGGCTCGCTGCGCTTTGGCGATGAAATATTCCGCCGAGTTTCAAGCCCTTGTGATGGACTGCAATGCCGCCGCGCGTTTGGTGGGCCGAGCTGAAGGGTTTACGGATGGGTATGAATATGGCATGTTGAGGAAG
Source organism: Bidens hawaiensis (assembly GCF_021521415.1). Taxonomy (NCBI): domain Eukaryota; kingdom Viridiplantae; phylum Streptophyta; class Magnoliopsida; order Asterales; family Asteraceae; genus Bidens; species Bidens hawaiensis. The sequence goes on from NW_027492587.1 coordinate 336,943, forward strand.
AACCCATCCGAGTACCCTTACAAGAGCGATGCGGCCTGCGCGGACATGGCCGCGGTGGGGGAAAAGTATATGAATACTCCCATCCCCATCCTTATGCAGGTACCTTGATCTTAATGAGTTTTTCTTGACTAACTTTTCTAAGTGTTTTGTACTCATTACTTTTCTAATGATTTACAGATAGCTGCGCTTGCTGACCAGCCCGACCTTGGCGCGCTAAAGAAGTTGCTTGATGATTGCGAGAGGGCTGGTGGCGATGATGGTGGCGCGGGGGATGTTGCCCCTGCCAGCGGCTCTGGCGCGGCGAAAGAATCTGGTCCTGACACCGTTGTGATCGAAGACTCCAATGAGGAGGAAGAACTTGACTATGGTCAGTTCGGGGATGAGGAGCAGACCGTGCCAGATGCTGCGGGAGATGATGAGGGTGATGAAGCGGCTGACGTCGATGTGGAGACTTGAGAAGCCCTTCATCAAATTTTGTATATTTATTTTTTTTTTTTGTTTTTGTACTTGTAATTTGTAACTCCTCATACTTGTAAATTTCAATGCAATGGAATGAAACTTGTTTTCTCCTTCTTTCGTCTCGTGCATTTCCATTCATCTCTTCATGTTTGCTTGTATAGATATAAGATACGGTTGCACGTTAAAATAAGAACAAGGTTGTAAGGAAATTATTCACTTAACCATAGTCCTATTTTGTAAGTGGTTTCGCAGTATCTCGTTTATGCTGACATGCGCGATAACTTTTCACAATTCCTTTTTCGCGCGTCATAGTCGCGCTGTTTTTACATGGAAGTATGAGTTTTAGCCATTACATGTCAGCATGTGTTAGTCAGATATCCACTTTGAATCCTCGCGCGATCTCGACCTGAGACCTTAATAACTATGTTATGGTATGAACTTTGCCTTAGGTTTAAGGAGTTTTATGATCAAGGTGCGCGGGATGTAAGATGGATGTTTGTGAGTGTTTTGAGCTAAGGCTCTTTGTTTTGGGCTAAGGCCCTGACGTATTTAGAGTTAAGACTCATTAACGTGTTTGAGCTAAAGCTCGTAGGTTTGGGCTAAGGCCCTGGCGTTTTAGAGTTAAAACTCGTTAACGCGTTTGAGCTAAGGCTCGCGCATGTATGTTTTACTTCGTTTTATTTTGTTTTGAATTCAATATAGTGTTGTCATATTGATCCAAATTAATAAAGGAAGTGTGAAACACGTATGCAAAGGTAATAGAACAAATATTGAAAGATAGCGCGACAAATATTGAAAGATTGCGCGAATCATCATTCATGATGGCTTAAAAGCCTTGATTACATAATTGAACTTTTTACATGAAGCATTTTCTAAGTTGTGCCGCGTTCCACGCGCGCGGTATCTTTTTTCCCTTCAAATCTTTTAAAGTGTACGCGCCTTTCCCCAAATCTTCTGAAATTTGATAAGGTCCCTCCCAATTGGGGGACATTTTTCCTGGGGGTATCGCGCGACTAGCTTCATTGTTTCGAAGGACAAAATCATTTTTCTTGAAGTGGCACTCTTTAACGCGCTGATTATAATATTTTTCCAGCTTTTTCTTGTATCTGGCTTCATTAATGATAGCCGCTTCTCTGCGCCCTTCAAGCAAGTTAAGGTCCAATCTTCTTTCGCGCTCGTTATCAGTTTTGCTCATCATGAGTACCCTATGGGATGGGCATCCAATTTCTGCTGGGATCATAGCCTCTGTCCCATAGGTTAGGCTGAACGGGGATTCGCCATTGCTAGTTTTGCTTAATGTCCTGTGCGCCCACAGGACATTAGGTAACTCTTCTACCCAAGAATGGGATTCTCCCTCCAACCTTTTCTTCAGCCCATTTAGCAAACTTTGATTCGCGCGCTCCACTTGACCATTCCCCTGAGGGTGGTAGACGGACGTGAAGATTTGGTTGATGTGCAATTCTCTGAGCCAGCTTGATATCTTCCTGTCAGTGAATTGTTTGCCATTGTCGCTCACAATTTCCATGGGAAGGCCAAAACGGCAAATGATGTGGCTCCAGATAAATTGCTTCATCGCCTCAGCTGTGATTTTTGCTAGTGGCTTGGCCTCAACCCATTTTGTGAAATAGTCTATCGCCACTACCAAAAATTTCACTCGGCCTTGCGCTTGCGGCAGGGGCCCCACAATATCAATGGCCCATTTGTGGAAAGGCCATGCGGAGGTGACTGGAATCAAGTTGTTCTTTGGACGCATGGTGTTTGGCGCGTAGCTCTGACATGCCTTGCATTTTTGGATTTCTTTTAGCGCATCCAAGTACATGCCTGGCCAATAGTAGCCTGAGCTCATCGCCTTGGCAACCACCATGCGCGGACCAGCGTGAATTCCACAGATTCCTTCATGAATCTCCCTAATCACATAGGTTGCTTCTTCAGCATCCAGGCACTTCATGAGCGGTCCAAGATAAGAGCGCCGATATAATGTACTATCAAGTAATTCATAGTTCTGTGCCTTGTGTCTTATCTTTCTCGCCTGTGCGCGATCATCCGGTAACTTCCCCTCCTTCAGGAATTCCATTATTGGAGTTATCCAGGATGAAGGAGTTGTATGAATTACAAGGACCGATTGCGTTTGCACTGACGGGCTGCTCATTATTTCCACCCTGACATCTTTGCCAAAGTGATCAAAATTAGTTGATGCCATTTTACTCAACGCGTCAGCGGACTTGTTTTCGCTGCGCGAGATGTGTATGATTCTGAAGAAGTCAAACTGCTCAACGAGCTTTTTTGCCTGCTCTAGATACAGAGGCATTGTGTTCTCCTTGGCGTCATATAGGCCGTTGACCTGAGCAGCTACCAAGTAAGAATCAACATGCGCCTCTAGTCTTTTAACCCCAAACTTGCGCGCGATGCGCAGACCAGCCAGCAGGGCTTCATACTCAGCCTCATTGTTGGTACTCTTGAAGTCCAACCTGATAGCATAAGTATATTCATGATTATCAGGGTCCACCAGTTTGAGGCCTGCGCCGGACCCTTCGCTGTTGGAGGCTCCATCAGTGAATAGCCTCCAAACATCTTCTTCATCATTTGCTCGCGGAGGGTCTACCTCGCGCTGAGCTTCTTCAATCTTTCCCTCTGGGATTTCCGTGATGAAATCCGCCAAAACTTGACCCTTTATCGCTGGACGGGGCTTATAAGTGATCGTGTGTTCACCTAATTCCAGCGCCCACTTTGTCAGCCTTCCGGAGAGCGCGGGGCGTCGCAAGACTTGCTGGATGTTGTAACCAGTCAGAACTTCAATAGGATGACCATTGAAGTATCTATGGAGCTTGCGCGACGCGTGTGTTAGTGACAAAACTAACTTTTCCATGATGGAATAGCGCGTCTCAGGGTCTGTGAGCACCCGACTCACATAGTATATCGGCGTTTGTATCCCCTTGCGATCCACCAATAATACTGCGCCGATCGCGCGGTCTCCAGCTGACAGGTACAATGTAAGGGTCTCGCCAGGAAGTGGAGCTGTGAGCGCTGGCAACTTTATGAGACATTCTTTTATCTCAGTGAAAGCTTGCTCAGCCTCAGGCGTCCACTTGAATTGGCTCTTCTTCAAACAGTTCCTCAAGGTGTTAACGAATGGAGTAGATTTGCTGGCGTGGTTCGCCAGGAACCTGTTGATTGACACCAATCTACCATTCAGCTTCTGAACCACTTTCATGGTGGATGGTGAAGGCATGTCAAGGATGGCTTCCACCTTTTCAGGGTTCACCTTGAAACCATCCTTAGTGACCATTACACCAAGAAATTTCCCCTCTTCTGCGCCGAAAGTACATTTGCTCGGGTTGAGCTTCATGTTAACCTCCGTTAGGCGCTGAAGAGTTTCCTCGATGTCTTTGAGCATTTGTCTCTCCTCCCTGCTCTTGATCACCAAATCATCGACGTAGACTTCTAGATTTCTTCCGATTTGTTCACTGAAAACCGAATCCATAAGTCTCTGATAGGTTGCGCCCGCATTCTTTAAACCAAAGGGCATTTTTGTGTAACAAAAAACACCCTTGTCGGTTCTGAAGGCCGTCTTGTCTTCATCCTGTGGTGCCATTTGAATCTGGTGATAGCCTTTGTAGGCATCCAGGAAACATTTGAGCTTGAATGGCGCCACGGAGTCCACCTTTGCGTCGATGTTTGGGAGGGGGTAACAATCTTTCGGACATGCTTTGTTGAGGTCCTTGAAGTCAATACACATTCTCCATGACCCGTTGCTTTTCTTTACCATCACAGGATTGGCTACCCATGTCTGGTATCGAATCGGGCGGATGATGTTTGCGCGCAACAGGTCCTCCACTTGCTCATTCATGGCCTTCGCCTTTTCATCCCCCATGATTCTCTTTTTCTGTGCAATTGGCTCCACCGACTTAAACGTGTTAAGAGAATGTTGCGCCAAGTTTCGCGGTACCCCCGTCATATCGGAGTGTTGCCACGCGAAAACCGACGTGTATTTTGTGAGCAACTTTTTCATTCTCAATCTCGTTTCGTCTGAAATGGTAGCGCCAATTGTGACCGTTTGCTCTGGAAATTTGTGGTTTAAAATCCACTTCTCTGGCGCATTGTCAGCCATTGTAAGTTTCATTCTCCCTTCCCGCGGCGTGTTTGTCACTGCGCACAAATGATCGCGGTAAACAAATGCTACGCCTGTTGGTGTAGGGATCCCCAAAGCGCCGTGCGCTGGCGACGGTACAGCATTAAATTGGGCAATCGTTCCCCTACCCAGGATCATATTGTGGCATGACGTGGTGGGCAAGACCAAGAAGTTGACAACTTCGGCTCGCTTGTGCTCAGCATCCCCCATAGTTAGTTCAAACTGAATCTGGCCTAGGGGATGTATGATTTCATTTGAGACACCACAGATTGGTGCGTTCACAATTTCGAGCCGCGCTTGGTCTGCCGGGTCTAACTTTCTGAAACACTGCTCATACATAATGTCAGATTCGCTTCCAGTGTCCACCAGGACCTTTGACACTTCGTAATGAGCAATGTGTGTGGTAATGACTAGAGGACTGCTTATTGAAGGGCCTCCCCTGATTCTTGGGAAGATGACTTGCTGCTCGCGCCAATCTCCGTGGATTTGCGCGCTTCTCTTTCTTGACGTCTGCCCTTGTCGTCCCCCCTCAGCCACACAGATTCTTTTGTACTTCTTGCTGGCAGAGGCTCCTTCCGGTTGCTCATCTTCTATTCTTTGGTTTTTTACCAAGTGAGCCAGCCTGCCTGACTTTACATCCTTCTCGATCGCATCCTTTAAATGATGGCATGCATCGGTGTTGTGGCCCGGGGACCTGTGAAATTCACAATATTTGCCACTGTTTTGCGGTCCCTTGTAGTGTAGTTGTTTGGGGGGCTTGAATTGGACATTCTCAGTACTTAACACCTGTGAAGGTGTTTTAGTGAGGGGCGTCCATATTCTTGGCAGAGGTCTGCTAGGATCTCTGCCGCCCTCCCTCTTGTCACCCTCCCCGCGATTACGAACTTCTTTTTGGGGCTGTGGTGAGGTTGGTTGCGCTTGTTTTTCCGCGGAAGAAAAACTTGTTGGCTGCAACCTGGACCATACAGAGTTCTGTTTGGCCCTCTTATCTTTGCCGCGCGGTGACTCTGCCTGATGCGCTCTTTCTCTTGCCCTATCTTGGGCAATCTGTTTCTCATTTCTCGCGAAAACTCGCGATGCCTCCATTAACTTGGTCCACGTGGTGGGCATACCATCTTTGCTTACAAGAGCCCGGCGGAGTTGGTCACTGCGCGCGCCTTGTATAAAGGCCACGCGCAGGAGCTGCTCAGTTATGCCCCCGATTGCCAGGGATTCCTGATTGAAACGAGTGATGTAATCTTCAATCGTTTCATCATTCCTGCGTATGCAGTGCATGATGTCATCAGGATCGCGCGTGTGCCTGCGCTGCTGTACGAAGTGGGCTTGGAACTTTTCTAATAGTTCCTCGAACCCATCAATTTGCCCTGTCGGCAAGCTCTCGAACCATACCCGCGCTGCGCCCGTGAGGCAGCGAGCAAACATATGACACCATGTTGGCATCGTCCAGCTCTCTAGGTTTCCCGTGTTATAGAAACCTTGCAAAAAGTCATATGGATCTGTTGTGCCATCATATTTGCCCAGACCACTTGGCATCTTTGTCTTGTGCTGGATGGGAGCCTGCGCGATGCGCGCAGTAAACTTTGAGTGTTTTACCAGGATGGCTGGTCTATAGGGCGTGGTTACGTCCACTTGCCCTCTGATCGGTGGGCTGTACGGCATGTGCAGATCCAGATCTGCTCTGGCTCCAGGCGCCATGTTCACAGGCGCGCGAAGCTGTGAGCCTCCTGCATGAGTATCCCGTGTCTTCCTCATGCTATGCACTTCTTCATCACTGAACTCAGTGTGTGCAGTGTGAACAGAATGTCCCTCTTCCGGCGCGCGCGGCCTCTTTGTAGTCTGCTTATCAAAAGCTTGCCTTTGTGCTTGGTCGGCTAGCTTCTTCTGCTTGACCATGTCGTTGTATTTTTCAATCAGACGCCGCTGCTCGTTTATGAGCCATTCATTCGGATCATTTGCTTCATCTTCTGGACCCATTGGTCCTTTCAGCTTCGCGCCGGCCATATTTTGTAACGTGTGATCATCTGGAGGAGTTTCAGTCTGGCCGTGAGGGGTTGTGACGAAGGGACGGTTGCTGGTGGTACGCGTAGAATCACGCGGAACCCTCAGAACCTGCTGTCCGTCGTTAACACCCTCACGTTCAATATCCTCCAGAGCTTGATCAACGTTACGAACTCCAGAAACCATGGTGATTGATTTTTTTGTAGATCTGGATGAGATCTGATTGCCGTTTGTAACAGTGGATGGCGCCAATGAAGAAACGTGGATCTACTCACTGGTAGCAGATCTACTTTCCTCGGGTATGATTAAACTGTTTCACCGATGGTTCCTCTGAATCCGTGTTCTTCCACCTACAAAATGAACAGCGCCGTTACTTACCCCTCAGAAAGGGACAGAGGGGTCCTCTTTGGGGTAACCCTCCGGCGTGAGAATCAGTATCTTTGTGGAGAAGATAATAAAGTGTGAGTCAGTGAATCTCAAGAGTATTGCTGAATCGCTGAATACTCTTGATTGTGTGACTGTGTGTTTTCTGTAACTGACTGTGAGTGAATATAATTCAATATGATTGAATGTGATATCACTGCTTGTAACTGTCAATGATTGAGTATGAATGAATGTGTCATCAAAGTGGAGTTGATGCTGTATATATAGTGCTAGGGTTTCCACGGGTTGGGCTCAGCCTCGTTGGCCTCCTCCAACCGCACTGCGCCACGTGTCCTCTGGGACACCTGGCGCTTTCTCGTTGGTTGTAATCATGTGGTAGCACATGTGTCATGCTGAGTTGTCGACCTTTCATTTGGCAGCTGTCAACATCAGCATATTCTTACTCCTTAAAAAGATGCCTTCTGGAAGATTGTCTGACGTGCACAATCAAGGTTGCCCTGATCCTGATTTGGATAAGGACAAGGTTGATTATGTGTACGTGTGATATGCGCCCATCCTGAGGATGCGCGAAGTCTTCTTTTTATTCTCACGCGCAGATATTTCATGCGCAGGTGTGATATGCACGAGCGTGTGATATGCGCCGCGCGCTGGTGCGCCACGCGCATATGTGACGCGCGAGCATATGTGATGTGCAAGAGCATGTGATATGCGCCGCGCGCATATGTGATGCGCGAGCATATGATGCCTGAGCATGTTTTGTATGCGCCATGCGCCTGGGTTTTGGGTTTGTGCCTTCATAATGTCTTTATCTTGTGGGTTGACCCGCCTTGCTTGGTGTTGAGGCGGGTACATACCTCTTCAGGTTCCGGCCCTACAAAATGGGCAATAAGTAGAGGGTTTAGTAATCCATTGACATAGACAAAGCTTGATCTTAAACGAAAAAAAATACCCTTGGTTCAAGTCCCATTACAAGTAGAAATTTTCCTTTAAAAATAAGTACAAAATGAATATCATAACGTTTAATTTTCATATTAAATACAACGAAGTTAGTTTTTTTTTTCTAGCACTAGTTATGAACCAATTATGATTTAAATTATATCATTTGCTCAAAGATCATCTATGCTAGCACGTACATTTGTCATAATATAAGCGAAAGGTATCACATATGTTGATGCTTATCTAATTTTGGATAAAATGAAAAAGAAATGACGTCAATTTATTAGTGGATTCATTATAAGAAGGTTGACATTTGGTGTTCGAAAATGCCACATATTTCTCGTTTCAAAATCATCCCACATCTATCGCTTCTTTTGAATCAAGGGGTGTTTGGGATTGTTTATTTTTACCAACTTATAATTTATTAACTTTTTGAAAAGTAATAAAGTATTTGGGATTGCTTATATTGTGAAAGGAAAAGTTCTATAAGTTAACTTAATGAAAAGTTATAAGGAGGTAAAATAAGGAATCCTAAACACCCCTTTAAATCGAATCCGTTAATAATTTTCTTTTTCTTTTTTACCAACAGAGGAATTGAATAAACATCATAAACTAGAAGAAGGAAAAAAAATTAACCTTTAAAAAAAACTTACATGAATGAAAAAGGGTTTTTTTACCAATCAACTTAATTCAAGTTTAACTTTCAATGCTTATTTACAAACCACAAGCACAAAAACTTAACAACAGTTTCAAAAATATTAACTCTTTTGGCTTGATATTATAGTTGAAAATCATTTCTAAACTGTCATAAAATTCAATAAGTAGACAAAATGATAGCTTCAAGCAAATCCGTCTTGGCCAATTAATAAGAAACATCCAACCATTTAGAAGTAGCATTCCATGAATTGGTGGGTATAGCACAATCGCCAAGAACATGTATAGTAGTTTTCGAATCCGAATCACACAAATGACAAAGCACCAAAGTCAAATTTACTACTCATTTGTCAAAATATATCCGAGTAAGGATCCTATCTATTAACATCTTCCAAGCAAGAATATTGACCTTTTTAAGGATAAAATGATTCTAGATGGTAACACGATCCCCAACAGGAAGAATACACATATCGATTCACCATATAAGAAAGGTCGTTATCAAATCTACAAATCTTAATCTTTAGAAAACGAGATTCTTTGCAACAGGAGCATTGTCGCAAATAACTGAGAAGCTTTGGCTCCTCTTCCATGTAAGTCACGACGCCAACTCCATAAACAGATACCCTTCTGGCTTCTTCCATCTATCCCTTAAAGAACATTCTTTATCTATCTCAATAGTAAGCGACCTTCACAAACCGATACCTTGCTTACACTATGACTAATTTTTAGGTTTTCTGTTTAGTTTACTATAGCGAGTACATCAAAACCGAAAAGTTTTACACCAACCGTATCTTTTTTCTTTGTTTTTCATTTATCTTGTATTCATTTTTATTTGTTTTTTAATTTATTTTTAATTTCTATCTGGTACCAGTCGCAGCACTCAGGTTTCCTAGCGATAGTTGAATATTATATAATAAAAAAAATAAAAAGCTGAACACGTTTCCACACCCTTTTAGCTCTAATAATACTTTGGGGGCTTTCTCTTTGATTGATTACAATAACACCCGGTGCAACGAGCGGTTATACATCGCTAGTTTAATACAAAGAAAATGTGGATTTTAGTGATTTGTCATATAACAAGTTTCTTTAACAAAATGTAAGATAATCACCAGACTAAATAATTCGAATGCCTAAAGGGCTAGAACGCAGAAAGGCCCAAACATTTAAGGCCCATATTGTCACATCGACTATTTAGAATTTAATTTATAGCAATCGCATGTAGAGGTGCACAAATCGGTTAACCGGTTTTTTTGCCATCCGGTTTTTTTTGTGGGCATTAACCGGTTATACCGGTTTTTCGCTTAGGTTAGTAACCGGTTTTGACCGGCTGGAGAAGCGGTTTTAACCGGTTAGGCCGGACCGGTTAACCGGTTGATAACCGGTTTTCTATAAAATAATAATTAAAAAATTCGGTTAACCGGTTTATAACCGGTTTTGAAATCAAATATATAAACCGGTTACTAACCGACGGTTAGGATCGGTTAGTAACCGGTTAGGGTTGGACCGGTTACTAACCTGTTACAAAATCGGTTAGAAACCAGTTAACCGGTTTATGTGTGCACCCTTAATCGCATGTGTAGTTGTGTACAATACAAATATATCTAAAATCTAATTCTAATCTAGTACTTCATTCGTCCCATTTTAAATGTCATGAGACGCAAAACACACAAATTAATAAATGTTTGATCATTTTATTTTATGAGTTGTAAAATAACAATAATGTCCTTTAAGTTATTATGGCTAAAAACCATTTTTCTTCCTTGGCTAAAAAATCCACTATAATTGTAAGGACACAATTGGAAATTAAATTTATATGTATAGAAATGACATTTAAATTGGGAACCAAAAATGAAAAATTGGACATTTAAAATGAGACGGAGGGGTATCAGTTATTTTTTTTTTCAAATCTAAGAATTTGAAAACTAATATAAATCACTTTTAGTGTTTCAAAACTTAACATGTCAAAAAACTACATTCTTATATTTTTCGTCTTTATTTTCTTAATTTTCATTAAATATGCATTATCATATAATTTGTATAGAAAGGGTGTACCAATAATATTTATTTTTATTTACTATTAACATTCACATTCAATTCATTATTCAAATTTATAATTACATTAAAATTTAATGATTTTTTTCTGTTTAATTAAATAATATTTTTTTATAACTTTATCATTACATTTTCTTTCTTCTCCACTCACAATAACTTTTAAAAAATATTAAAAAAAATTATATGACGACACATAAAATTTTCAAATATACAAAAAATTTACAACATTTATATCTTCTTCACTCACAACACCGTAAACTACTCTATATATTATAAAAACTTCTATCACAAAATTATATGGCGGTACATAAAATTTTCAAATATGCAAAAAATTTACAACATTTCTATCTCTTTCACTCAAAACACCCTAAACTACTCTATATATTATAAAAACTTCACTCACAAAATTTAATAGATTGGTTGAGAATGCTTTAAATGTACTTTACCTATACTAAAACTCAGTTTTAAATACTTCATATCAAAACATACTGAAAAAAAAAATCGATTAGACCATGCATAGTCAAAATTTAGGGATATCCAGGCATTTTACGCAATATGACGTCTAGTTAGCTTTTAGGAATTTTGCAAAAAGTGGGTGTAGTGGTAAAAGACCCCAAAACGCCTCTCTCTGCTCCCCCTCTCATAAAAACCTCAAAATTTGTGCCATATACGCGTTTTGTAGGAAACGTTTTGCCCAAACGCCAAGCCAAAAAGTCGGGGGAGGGGTGCCCCCGGCGTTTTAAGCCCAAAACACCACAACTGGCATGGACTACGGATAATCTTATAACTATTTATTCGGTATTAAAAAAATATTTATTTAAGTATTATAAAATGCTAAATATTGCAGACTAGTAGACATTAAAATATAATTAAATTCTATAAGCTGATAACATGGTATCTGTAACCATGAATGTCTTATATATTTTGAATGTCCCAAACTGAGTACTAAACTTTATGGGGGTGTTTGTTTTTTCTTCTTCACATTTTCAAAGGAGCTAATGTTTGTAAGCGCGTAGACATTACCCTTGAAGACTGTTTGTTTTTTTTTTCTTCTTAGAACATATATGAGGTTATCTTATATCATCTAAAAAAAAGCAAAACATCTGCACCACATACTCCTCTACTCCTGTATTCTTATTGCACAAACCCATCAATTTCATATCAAATAACCAACTTGTTTGATTTGATTCCTTCATCATAAATCATCCTACGGCCACCGTCAACGCCGCCGCGTCGGTGATCGCATCGGCGGAAAACAGAGAACCTCAATTTGAGCTACAATCGATCTGCGATGGTAGCATCGCCGAACATTCTCAGCGAAATCTCTCACCATCCGAAACCGAACAACATCGATCTGCGATGGTAGCAACAACGACGACGACTCTCCTCCGTTCTCCATATCGTCGTAATTCACAAAAGACCATAAGTGTAACTCCGGTTCAGATCTGTGGTTTTAGATCTGGGTTTGCTATTGATTATTGTGTTTTGATCAAATTGGTTGATGGGTATTGGATTTGATGTGGTTTTAGATCTGGGTTTGCTGGTGAATGATCGTTGGTGAATCTGATGTTCATATTTTGTTATATTTGTTTTGATTTGAGTTTGTGTGATTATGTTCTTGGTCTAAATGTAAAATATCACAGAGCTCTAGTTCTTGGTTTTATTATTATATTTTTTTTTATGTATATTGAATGTTAAATGATTTCTCTCCGGTAAGATAAGTTTGACAGTTACATATTTTCCGTTTATGCAGACAGTATCAACTTATAAAAACAAACAGTCTTATATTTTCAGCTTGCAGAGCTTCAGACCACATCTTCAGTTACAGAAATGAAAAAAGATGAAATCATCTTACAGACAGTTTATGTCTACAAAAACAAACAGCACCTAAATATATTTTTTCTCTCTAATGATCGACTATATTTTTACTTTCCAGCAATATCGCGGATTCTTTATTAACTATTGTGCACCATAGTCAATCATAAACTTATTTAATTTATCTTGACAGATTCTAAATACTAACAAAGAGAATGATTGATACTTTAAAATTTAAGACGAAAGCAATGGTGATTTAAGTTTCACTTTAGAATCAAACTAGGTCCAGACCACAACGATAGTTCCATTTGTAAATTATATATGCATGCAAAAGATGATTAAAATTTGTGATGCATAGAATCAAAATAGGTCCGGACCACAACGATAGTTCCATTTGTACATGCAAAAGATGATTAAAATTTGTGATGCATAGAATCAAAATAGGTCCGGACCACAACGATAGTTCCATTTGTACATGCAAAAGATGATTAAAATTTGTGATGCATAAAATATAAGGGTGTAAATCGTGAAAACAGTTTTGTTACAGCTGGCGCCGCAAAAGACCAAAGAAACGTGGACAATTACCAAATGACGGCTGTCCCATGTAACGTATATATGTATATCACGTGTGCTTTTAAAATTCCATTCTTATAAAAATCTGGTCAATGCAACTCAAAACTAAACGAATTTAATTATATAAAATTGTTAAGACTACATTGTAGATCATATCTTATATATTATGAAGGGCCTAACAAGTTAGATTCAGCTTCCATGACTTCGTGCAATAATCTTCAAACGAACTAAATTTAGAAAAGAAAAAAATAAGAAACTTATTTATATTAAAATTAACACAAACCAAATTATTATAATGAATAAAGTCAAAGTTTGGCAAAACTTGGTCAACAATCAAACATAAATTTGAAAAGCTATCATATTCTACCAACTTAGATTTCTTTTCATTGTAACACAAGACTAGTCTATGTAGAATATGTCATTTGTTAATCTCCACAAATTCTACTTTCTTTTCCAATTTAATTTGCATCAAAATTGGTCATCATCATCACACCTCCCACACTACATGAATCTACAAGTCACCCCCTATAAAATCATGTATTTACACTCCACCCCCTCTCTTGTCATTTCACTGCCTAAACCCCAAACCCAAACCCCCTTGTTGGGTCGGGTACCGGATACCAAACGGGTCGGTCTGTGCAAACGGGTTCGGTTGTAAGCAGCCACTTTGAACTTCATCTTCTACTGATCTTATTCCAAACTTGGTGTCCGTGGTGGTGTATATTGGCGCCATTGAAGAACCAACATTCATGGTGTTTTGTGGCGGCAAAGATTGAGGCTCCGGCAACCCGAATGCAGCAATGCTTGCCCAATCATAGTTACCAGAATCATACTTTTGAATATTCTTTTGGTCTTCTTGTTGGAAGGTTTTTAAGGAATTGATTCTAGGTAAGTTGAAGAACCGGTCCTCTATCTCCGGCAGTGATTCAAGAACGTCGTCGAATTGTGACGAGGATGACGTGGACGAACCGTGGCTCGGTTCGGTTGTCGGCGTGCCCGAAATGACTTTTTGGGCACTTGACTTCTTCTCGTAAATCCGGCAAAGAACCCATTCATCTAACTGCGCCAAATCATCAAAACCAGATTAAAAGTTATGTTATAAAGAACAAAACAATGTTCCGTTTTCTTTTTTAACTTTTAAAATATAATGTTTTAAAGCTAACATTTTTAACGGTAGTCCTTCATTTTTTTAAAATTTATATGTTTTTTTTTTAAAATACATTAAAAGTATCATATCAATTGATTTCTTTTATACTTTTAAAATATTACTGTTTTAAAGCTAACATTTTTTAACAGTAGTCGTTCATTTTTTTTAAAAATTTATATGTTAATATTTTTAATATACATTAAAAGTATCATATCAATTGATTTCTTTTATACTCTTAAAATATAATGTTTTAAGCTAGTATTTTTAATAGTAGTCAATTAATTTTTTAAAACCATTATATGTTAAGCTTTATTTTTTTAATAATTTACATTTAAAATATCATATCATTTGACTACTATTCAAAATGTTGGCTTAAATCACCAAATTTAACTTTTAATAAATAGAAACAAGATTTTTTCGATTCCGTCGGTAGAATAATAATCATTTGTCAATTATTGAACTCACCTTTGAGCTACCAATTTTCCTTTGTGGATCCGATAACCTATACTCATGCATGATCCAATTAGTTTTGTTTCCTTTTGGAGCTTTACCAACATAAAACACCAAAGCTTTCTTGATCCCAACTCTCCGTCCATTAGTAGTAATCACCTTATCGGTTCCGGTCGCCTTCCAATAGCCCGAACCAGCTACCCGATTGGGTCGACTCCCATTCGGGTACTTTCGGTCTCTCGGGCTAAAAAAATACCACTCTTTCTCCCCAAACATCGCCTTACTAGGAAGTTGCCACGGATCATACTTGTACAAATCAATATCCGCAATTATTTTAAGAGAAAAATCGTGCCCGGCCACTTTTCGACATAGGTATTGCACTAGAAGCTCCTCGTCGGTCGGGTAAAACCGAAAACCCGGTGGTAAACCCAATTGGGTCATCGGATCGGTTACTGGCAAACCCATTTTTGAACAATTGTTTTATGGAAAGTAATATTGAGAAGGTGAGATATAATATGATTATATGAAACTAGTGAAATATGAAATATAATATGTAACGATATTTTAAAAAATGTTGTGAGGTTGGAGGGGTTATATATAGGGCGGGATTTACCGAGAGAAAAGTAGAGTTGGGGTGGACCATGGTTAAGAAGTTTACACGTAGTCATGGCATCAACATGCCGACCTTATCCTAAGGTTTGAGCTTTAAAGGTTCAAGTGCATGAACTTATAATAAGACAAAATAGTGACTTGTGAGTCATTTGGTCAGTGATATCACCACCGTACACGTATACGTTCTAGAATACAAGTACACGAAGAGTGACATAAACGGACAAATTTACCTTGTTTACATTTGTGAAGAGAGATGAGCTAGTGTGAGCCTAGTTGATACTTGAGAGATGGAGGAGTGTATCCACAATGGTGTAGTGTTTGCCATTTGTAGCTAGGATGACAACTTATTAGGACTAGCTAATTTTTATGACTGTGAGATTTCAAGAGCACGAATATTGATCACAATTGATCTACTATTTTTATTATTATTGAAAACGAATTACAATGAATAAAAACTAGTAAACATACTAGCTTATTATGATGACAAATTTGAATAACAAGAAACATTTAAATTAGAAAACATAATCGTACTAAACATTTTAAGTTATATAACATAAATAAAAAGATAACTTAGTCACCAAACTATATATTCACTTTGGCCTCTAACTTTAGATCTTTTTCAAAATCATTATTTGAGATCAACTGCACCTCCCTTAAACCCCTTTGAGTTCACCCGTTAATGAATACGTTATTGCTTATACATTCACAAAAATGACATATATTTCAAATTTTGTTAAACTAGTAAACATACCACCTCGTCTACAGTTCGGTTAATCAGTTTTCTTTCTTTAATCTAGTACTAGATTAGGATTTACGAGTCTGAATGGCAGCTGAAGACTACCCTTGCCTGCAGCCACATGTGCTATAAATAAATATTTAAAACCAAATTTACATGTTAATTTATGTTTTAGGCTATAAACAAATAAAATCAACTTATACATGTACGTATATAAAATTATAAATCACTGTTAAGAATTCGTGGACAATAAAGGGATACGTGGTATGTAGAAGTTAGGCCAAAAGAGCCCCCTTTTAATATTTTTTTATGGTTATTTTATGTCATTTTATGGTGCTTATTTGTTATGCTTTCTTTCACTCTTCTACTTCCTAATTTCCCCTTTGACTTTCCACCTCTCCTTTACCTATATTTTTCTTTCTTTTTTAAAATCTAGGATTAATTTTTATACTTATGTATTATAATATAGTTACTTTGAGCACAATCAATATTAAGAGCAATTAACATCTGTATAAACTTTGTTTGGTTTCACACAGAAACAGTGTGACTAGATATCCATCAAATGACTACGTGTTTGAAAAAAGATAAACAGTTGATTAGAGTTAATGAGATAAACATATCATGTTCTTGTTAAATAACTTTAATATGTGTAGATTAGAGTTAATGTTTTTAACAATTGAAGAAACGTGGATCTACTCACTGGTAGCAGATCTACTTTCCTCGGGTGTGATTATACTATTTCACCGACGGTTCTTCTGGATCAGTGTTCTTCCACCTACAAAATGAACAGCGCCATTACTTACCCCTCAGAAAGGGACAGAGGGGTCCTCTTTGGGGTAACCCTCCGGCGTGAGAATCAGTATATTTGTGGAGAAGATAATAATGTGTCAGAGAATCTCAAGAGTATTTGCTTAATTGCTCAATACCCTTTGGTTGTGAGACTGTGTGATTGTATGTAACTGACTGTGAATGAATGTGATTCAATATGATTGAATGTGTGATCACTGCTTGTAACTGTCAATGATTGAGTATGAATGTCCCATCAAAGTGGAGTTGATGCTGTATTTATAGTGCTAGGGTTACCACCGGTTGGGCTCAACCTCGTTGGCTTCCTCCAATCGCACTGCGCCACGTGTCCTCTGGGACACCTGGCGCTTTCTCGTTGGTTGTAATCACGTGGTAACACATGTGTCATGCTGAGTTGTCGACCTTTCATTTGGCAGCTATCAACATCAGCATATTCTTTCTCCTTAAAAAGATGCCTTCTGGAAGGTTGTCTGACGTGCACAATCAAGGTTGCCCTAATCCTGATTGGGATAAGGACGAGGTTGATTATGCGCACGTGTGATATGCGCCCATCCTGAGGATGCGCGAGGTCTTCTCTTTATTCTCACGCGCAGATATTTCATGCGCAGATGTGATATGCATGAGCATGTGATATGCGCCGCGCGCTGATGCGCTGCGCGCATATGTGATGCGCGAGCATGTGTGTCTGGGCAGATGTGATATGCACGAGCATGTGATATGCGCCGCGCGCATATGTGATGCGCGAGCATATGTGTGCCTGGGCATATGATGCCTGAGGATGTTTTATATGCGCCATGCGCATAGGTTTTGGCTTTGTGTCTTCATAATGTCTTTATCTTATGGGTTGACCCGCCTTGCTCGGTGTTGAGGCGGGTACATACCTCTTCAAGCCCCCCCAGTCTAATGTGTGTCTTATCTCGCGCGAGCGCGGTAAGATGGATATTAGACTTACTGATTTTTGTCTTTAAACGGGGTTTTGTCGTTTTCCTGGTTGCTTCCATCGTTGTGCGAATTTCTATCCATTTGGTTGAAAACGAAGGGTTGAAAACGACGGGTCGAACACGTGGTTAGTTGGTGGTGACGTGCGCCGTAAACATGTCAGACGTTTCGTGTGCTCGAGGTGCTACAGTTGCCTTTCACGTCCCCTCACACAGCTGTCTTGAACACGTGTCGCGCTCGCATTGGTTAGCACCTGCGAGTGGGGGCGCGTCTCTGCTCCATGGCAGGTCGGTTACAATTTTATGTCCCCTCAACAGTGTTAGGGACACGTGTCGCGCCCTCGTTGGCTTGCACCCGCGAGTGGGGGCGCGTGAAATCCGATCAGCTGCCACATTTCTCTCTCCTGGGCCTATAAAAGGAGGCCCTTAGGAAATTTTTTATCTTCATCTTCATTGTTGATAATTTTCGAGTTTCTGCCTTTCATATTCTGAATTGAGTGTTTTCATCTTTTCGATTTCTCGATTATCTGCTGCTGCAGTTGTATGTCTGATAGTTCAGACTCGTCTAGCCCCTCAATCACCTCTGTTGCCTCTCGAAGACGCCGTGTGAAATCTGTGGTGATGTCGACATTGAAGCAAAAGGGGAAAGGGAAGAGGGTTGTTGAGACCACATCGGAGGAAGTAGGGAGGACCAAGGCCACCAAAAGGTGGAATGAAATCCTCTGCAAATTGAAGCATGCCGATCTCGACAACCTCGTCGCCTCTCAGGGCTTTCCCACCCTGTTTGGCTGCATGTTGCCTAGGTCCGGGCAAACGGCGGCGGACCCGCCTGCCGGCTATATTTCCCTATATAGCCACTTTTTCACCCACTGCAACCTTCGTCTCCCGATGACAAGGTTTGTGGGTGCACTGCTGAAGTTCTATGGGATTCATATATCCCAAGTCCATCCGTTTGGACTCGTGCGCGTGACTCACTTTGAGTTCATGTGCAAATCCCAGCGCGAGGAACCCACTCCTCGGCGCTTTCAATATTTTTACAAGCCCAAGATCCAGGACAATTGGATCTCTTTCATTCCTCGCAGTCAGAAGGTGAAGTGCTCCACTGTTTCATTCAAGAGCCTTCATGACTGGTCTGAGAGGTTCTTTTACATAAGGGCTGGTGTGATCCCCATCCGTATGACCATGCGCTCTATCTCTTCTGCGCCTGCGGATGAGGGTGTCCTCAAGAACCCAACTGGCGCCTGGGTTAAGAAACTGACCGCCGAACCATCCCCCGCGAAGAAAATTTGCGAGGAGGCGCTGGTTGGGGTCGGCATGAGTAAGCTTTGGGCCGATAGCGCGCTTGAGCCCGTTATCCAAGTCGACGGGTTGTGTAAGTTTATTTCATTGGTTTATTTATTTTTTCTGCGCGAACATAATTCTTTTGCTGATATCACTTGATTTGTTTTTGCGCAGTCACCAAGGATTATGTCCTTGCCGCTTATGATGAACAAGTGGAGGGTGGCTCCGTCGCGCTTGGCGCTGGGGAAGTTGGTTTCCCAGATCGCTTCGATGACATGTTCATCCCAGTGGATCTGGAATTTGACTTTGACAGTGACGCGCCTGGTAAGCCTTCGCACTTATGCTCATTCCTTTAGAATACCCAAGTTTATTAACAGTTCTGTTGGTTGTTTTTGTAGATGCGCTTGAAAACTACGAGCTAGAGCTCGCGGAAGAGGAGGAGGAAGAGGAGGCGCCCCTACTAAAGCGCAAAGCTAAGGGGAAATCTGGCGCAGGGGCCAGTAAGAAACAGAAGAAAGATGACACCCCTGTCGCTCATCCCCATGCTCAAACGAAGGGACCTAAGGAAACCCAAGTGTTTACCACAAAGGTTTCTTTAGCTTCCCTGCCTGTGAGAGTGGGCAGACCTCCTGTCCACTTGAGGTATGGTGGCGTCGCCTCCTCCTTTCGCGCGGCTGAAGAGAGAAGCAGTGCCGCGCCTGCAACAGGTATACTTTATTTATCTTCATCTGCCTGAATTGTTATTAAACCCTTCCTCCTTTGAATGTTTGCAGAACCGGCGACGGTAGGAGATGAGCCACAGGCGCCACAAGGTGCTGAGGCTGCGCCGGGGGCTGCTTCGGAGTCCCCTGTTCTACCCTCTGAAAAGGGTAGAATGAATTTTATGGCGATGTTCGCCGCGCGAACAGAATTGCGCCAAGGTATGTTTTGCACACTTGTTTTCTTTATTTTTCTTTTGGATTCAGTCATAAACCATTTTTCCTTGTTGATTTGTTCATAGGAGTTGTAGCTGGCGTACAAGTTGCTGGCGACACTCCTGGCGCCGTTGGCGGCGCCGCTGGTTCTGGTCCTGCTCCTGCTAGTGCTGATTCTCCCCTTATTGGGGTTACAAAAGAGCAGGAAGCCGTTTTGCGCGCCGAACTGGCGGCGTCGAGACCTCCCTCGCCTCATCCTACGCGCAGCCCTCTCCGCGAGGCTGGTTTGGAGCCCCCCAGGTCGCAGGAGAAGAGGCCTATTCAAGAAGATGAGGAGGATGAGGGGGCTCAAGCTGAGGGCTCCTTGGGAGACCGCGCCAGCCCTGCGATGCCACAAGTCTTCGCAGCGCATACTTCTGGTGGGGCTGGCGCTGACTTTTCTGCTTCATCCCCGCAGCTATGTTTTAATTTGTTGCTCCGCTGCGCGTACCTCCATATAAGTATGTTTTATGACTTAGAACATTTCTTGTGTTTTGTAGGATGGTGACCACGTTTATCGCCCGAGATGGAATATTAATGAAGAAAGTTCCTTCCAATCCATGGGCGTATGCGAGGACTTCTGGGCTCATGCCGTGCCTCCTACTGAAAGGAGGTATCAGGAGGAGCGCACTCGCGCTGACTTGCTCAACGATCACATTTTCGCTGGGTCAGCTTTCTTTGCTGCCTCCCAAGAGCTTCATCGCGATTATATTAAAGTACGCGATGCTCTTGTGGCAGCCCAGCAAGAGGCTAAGGTGGCTGCCTGGAACCTTTCTGATGCTCGCGCACGAGCTGAGAAACTCCAGGCGGAGCTCAGCGAAAATAGAGCAAGTGCCAACACCGCCTATATTAAGCGCGGGCATGAGCTCCAAGCTGCGCGGGAGAAGCAGCAGTTGGCGGAGGCCGAAGTTGCCAAGTACGCGCGCAGAGTGCGTGTCTTGGAACAGCAGGCTGAGGCGCGTGACCAAGCTATCGTCCAGAGTATCACTGAAAAATCATCACTGGAGAGCGAGGTTGCGCGCCTGAAGAGGGACTTGGCGGCCGCGCAGGCCGATAGAGATGAGGCCTTGGCGACGGCGGCGTCCAGCCAGGAAGCACTTGGTGCTGCGCAGGCGGAAAAAGAAAAAATCTTGGCGGCAGCAGCGTCTGATAAGGAGGAGCTACAAAAGACTAAGGAAACTGTTGAGTTATTAAACTCCCAGGTTCCTGTCCTCGAGACGTCTGTTGCTGGCCTAGCGCAGGATCGCCAATGGCTGGTGTCACAGGGCATAACTCGCTGCGCTTTGGCGATGAAATATTCCGCCGAGTTTCAGGCCCTTGTGATGGACTGCAATGCCGCCGCGCGCTTGGTGGGCCGAGCTGAAGGGTTTACGGATGGGTATGACTATGGCATGTTGAAGAAGAACCCATCCGAGTACCCTTACAAGAGCGACGCGGCCTGCGCGGACATGGCCGCGGTGGGGGAAAAGTATATGAATACTCCCATCCCCATCCTTATGCAGGTACCTTGACCTTAATGAGTTTTAGTTGACTAATTTTTCCAAGTGTTTTGTACTCAATATTTTTCTAATGATTTTGCAGATAGCTGCGCTTGCTGACCAGCCCGACCTCGGCGCGCTAAAGAAGTTGCTCGATGAATGCGAGAGGGCTGGTGGCGATGATGGTGGCGCGGGGGGTGTTGCCCCTGCCAGCGGCTCTGGCGCTGCGAATAAATCTGCTCCTGCCACCGTCGTGATAGAAGACTCCAATGAGGAGGAAGAACTTGACTATGGTCAGTTCGGAGATGAGGAGCAGGCCGCGTCAGATGCTGCGGGAGATGATGAAGGTGATGAAGTGGCTGACGTCGACGTGGAGACTTGAGAAGCCCTTCATCAAATTTTACATATTTAATTTTTTATACTTGTAATTTGTAACTCATCATACTTGTAAATTTCAATCCAATGGAATGAAACTTGTTTTCTCTTTTTCACATCTTGCGCATTTCCATTCATCTCTTCATGTTTGCTTGTATAGATATAAGATATGCTTGCACGTTAAAATAAGAACAAGGTTGTAAGGAAATTATTCACTTAACCTCTGTTCTATTTTGTTTGTGGTTTCGCAGTATCTTGCTCATGCTGACATGCGCGCTAACTTTTCATTATTTCTTTTTTGCGCGTCGTTGTCGCGCGGTATTTATATGGAAGTATGAGTTTAGCCATTACATGTCAGCGTGTGTTACTCAGATATCCACTATGATTCCGCGCGCGACCTCGACCTGAGACCTTAACATGATATGGCATGTACTTTGCCTTAGTTGTGTTTAAGGATTTTTATGATCAGGCTGCGCGGGATGTAAGATGGATGTTTGTGAGTGTTTTGAGCTAAGGCTCTTTGTTTTGGGCTAAGGCCCTGACGTTTTTAGAGTTAAGACTCATTAACGTGTTTGAGCTAAGGCTCGTAAGTTTGGGCTAAGGCCCTGGCGTTTTAGAGTTAAGACTCGTTAACGCGTTTGAGCTAAGGCTCGCGCATGTATGTTTTACTTCGCTTTATTTTGCTTTGAAGTCAATATAGTGTTGTCATATTGTTCCAAATTAATAAAGGAAGTGTGAAACATGTATGCAAAGGTAATAGAACAAATATTGAAAGATAGCGCGACAAATATTGAAAGATAGCGCGAATCATCATTCATGATGGCTTAAAAGCCTTGATTACATATTTGAACTTTTTACATGAAGCATTTTCTAAGTTGTGCCGCGTTCCACGCGCGCGGTATCTTTTTTCCATTCAAATCTTTTAAAGTGTACGCGCCTTTCCCCAAATCTTCTGAAATTTGATAAGGTCCCTCCCAATTGGGGGACATTTTTCCTGGGGGTATTGCGCGACTAGCTTCATTGTTTCGAAGGACAAAATCATTTTTCTTGAAGTGGCACTCTTTAACGCGCTGATTATAATATTTTTCCAGCTTTTTCTTGTATCTGGCTTCATTAATGATAGCCGCTTCTCTGCGCCCTTCAAGCAAGTTAAGGTCCAATCTTCTTTCGCGCTCGTTATCAGTTTTGCTCATCATGAGTACCCTATGGGATGGGCATCCAATTTCTGCTGGGATCATAGCCTCTGTCCCATAGGTTAGGCTGAACGGGGATTCGCCATTGCTAGTTTTGCTTAATGTCCTGTGCGCCCACAGGACATTAGGTAACTCTTCGACCCAAGAATGGGATTCTCCCTCCAACCTTTTCTTCAGCCCATTTAGCAAACTTTGATTCGCGCGCTCCACTTGGCCATTCCCCTGAGGGTGGTAGACGGACGTGAAGATTTGGTTGATGTGCAATTCTTTGAGCCAGCTTGATATCTTCCTGTCAGTGAATTGTTTGCCATTGTCGCTCACAATTTCCATAGGAAGGCCAAAACGGCAAATGATGTGGCTCCAGATAAATTGCTTCATCGCCTCAGCTGTGATTTTTGCTAGTGGCTTGGCCTCAACCCATTTTGTGAAATAGTCTATCGCCACTACCAAAAATTTCACCCGCCCTTGCGCTTGCGGCAGGGGCCCCACAATATCAATGGCCCATTTGTGGAAAGGCCATGCGGAGGTCACTGGAATCAAGTTGTTCTTTGGACGCATGGTGTTTGGCGCGTAGCTCTGACATGCCTTGCATTTTTGGATTTCTTTTAGCGCATCCAAGTACATGCCTGGCCAATAGTAGCCTGAACTCATTGCCTTGGCAACCACCATGCGCGGACCAGCGTGTATTCCACAGATTCCTTCATGAATCTCCCTAATCACATAGCTTGCTTCTTCAGCATCCAGGCATTTCATGAGCGGTCCAAGATAAGAGCGCCGATATAATGTACCATCAAGTAGTTCATAGTTCTGCGCCTTGTGTCTTATCTTTCTCGCCTGTGCGCGATCATCCGGTAACGTCCCCTCCTTCAGGAATTCCATTATTGGAGTTATCCAGGATGAAGGGGTTGTATGAATTACAAGGACCGATTGCGTTTGTACTGACGGGTTGCTCATCACTTCCACCCTGACATCTTTGCCAAAGTGATCAAAATTAGTTGATGCCATCTTACTCAACGCGTCAGCGGACTTGTTTTCGCTGCGCGAGATGTGTATGATTCTGAAGAAGTCAAACTGCTCAACGAACTTTTTTGCCTGCTCTAGATATAGAGGCATTGTGTTCTCCTTGGCGTCATATAGGCCGTTGACCTGAGCAGCTACCAAGTAAGAATCAACATGGGCCTCTAGCCTTTTAACTCCAAACTTGCGCGCAATGCGCAGACCAGCCAGCAGGGCTTCATACTCAGCCTCATTGTTGGTACTCTTGAAGTCCAACCTAATAGCATAAGTATATTCATGATTATCAGGGTCCACCAGTTTGAGGCCTGCGCCGGACCCTTCGCTGTTGGAGGCTCCATCAGTGAATAGCCTCCAAACATCTTCTTCATCATTTGCTCGCGGAGGGTCTACCTCGCGCTGAGCTTCTTCAATCTTTCCCTCTGGGATTTCCGTGATGAAATCCGCCAAAACTTGACCCTTTATCGCTGGACGGGGCTTATAAGTGATCGTGTGTTCACCTAATTCCAGCGCCCACTTTGTCAGCCTTCCGGAGAGCGCGGGGCGTCGCAAGACTTGCTGGATGTTGTAACCAGTCAGAACTTCAATAGGATGACCATTGAAGTATCAATGGAGCTTGCGCGACGCGTGTGTTAGTGACAAAACTAACTTTTCCATGATGGAATAGCGCGTCTCAGGGTCTGTGAGCACCCGACTCACATAGTATATTGGCGTTTGGATCCCCTTGCGATCCACCAATAATACTGCGCCGATCGCGCGGTCTCCAGCTGACAGGTACAATGTAAGGGTTTCGCCAGGAAGTGGAGCTGTGAGCGCTGGCAACTTTATGAGACATTCTTTTATCTCAGTGAAAGCTTGCTCAGCCTCAGGCGTCCACTTGAATTGGCTCTTCTTCAAACAGTTCCTCAAGGTGTTAACGAATGGAGTAGATTTGCTGGCGTGGTTCGCTAGGAACCTGTTGATTGACACCAATCTACCATTCAGCTTCTGAACCTCTTTCATGGTGGATGGTGAAGGCATGTCAAGGATGGCTTCCACCTTTTCAGGGTTCACCTTGAAACCATCCTTAGTGACCATTACACCAAGAAATTTCCCCTCTTCTGCACCGAAAGTACATTTGCTCGGGTTGAGCTTCATGTTAACTTCCGTTAGGCGCTGAAGAGTTTCCTCGATGTCTTTGAGCATTTGTCTCTCCTCCCTGCTCTTGATCACCAAATCATCAACGTAGACTTCTAGATTTCTTCCGATTTGTTCACTGAAAACCGAATCCATAAGTCTCTGATAGGTTGCGCCCGCATTCTTTAAACCAAAGGGCATTTTTGTGTAACAAAAAACACCCTTGTCGGTTCTGAAGGCAGTCTTGTCTTCATCCTGTGGTGCCATTTGAATCTGGTGATAGCCTTTGTAGGCATCCAGGAAACATTTGAGCTTGAATGGCGCCACGGAGTCCACCTTTGCGTCGATGTTTGGGAGGGGGTAACAGTCTTTCGGACATGCTTTGTTGAGGTCCTTGAAGTCAATACACATTCTCCATGACCCGTTGCTTTTCTTTACCATCACAGGATTGGCTACCCATGTCTGGTATCGGATCGGGCGGATGATGTTTGCGCGCAACAGGTCCTCCACTTGCTCATTCATGGCCTTCGCCTTTTCATCCCCCATGATTCTCTTTTTCTGAGCAATTGGCTCCACCGACTTGAACGTGTTAAGAGAATGTTGCGCCAAGTCTCGCGGGACCCCCGTCATATCGGAGTGTTGCCACGCGAAAACCGACGTGTATTTTGTGAGCAACTTTTTCATTCTCAATCTCGTTTCGTCTGAAATGGTAGCGCCAATTGTGACCGTTTGCTCTGGGAATTTTGGGTTTAAAATCCACTTCTCTGGCGTATTGTCAGCCATTGGAAGTTTCATTCTCCCTTCCCGCGGCGTGCTTGTCACTGCGCACAAATGATCGCGGTAAACAAATGTTACGCCTGTTGGTGTAGGGAACCCCAATGCGCCGTGCGCTGGCGACGGTACAGCATTAAATTGAGCAATCGTTCCCCTACCCAGGATCATATTGTGGCATGACGTGGTGGGCAAGACCAAGAAGTTGACAAATTCGGCTCGCTTGTGCTCATCATCCCCCATAGTTAGTTCAAACTGAATCTGGCCTAGGGGATGTATGATTTCATTTGAGACACCACAGATTGGTGCGTTCACAATTTCGAGCCGCGCTTGGTCTGCCGGGTCTAACTTTCTGAAACACTGCTCATACATAATGTCAGATTCGCTTCCAGTGTCCACCAGGACCTTTGACACTTCGTAATGAGCAATGTGTGTGGTGATGACGAGAGGACTGCTTATTGAAGGTCCTCCCCTGATTCTTGGGAAGATGACTTGCTGCTCGCGCCAATCTCCGTGGATTTGCGCGCTTCTCTTTTTTGACGTCTGCCCTTGTCGTCCCCCCTCAGCCACACAGATTCTTTTGTATTTCTTGCTGGCAGAGGCTCCTTCCGGTTGCTCATCTTCTATTCTTTGGTTTTTTACCAAGTGAGCCAGCCTGCCTGACTTTACATCCTTCTCGATCGCATCCTTTAAATGATGGCATGCGTCGGTGTTGTGGCCCGGGGACCTGTGAAATTCACAATATTTGCCACTGTTTTGCGGTCCCTTGTAGTGTAGTTGCTTGGGGGGCTTGAATTGGACATTCTCAGTACTTAACACCTGTGAAGGTGTTTTAGTGAGGGGCGTCCATATTCTTGGCAGAGGTCTGCTAGGATCTCTGCCGCCCTCCCTCTTGTCACCCTCCCCGCGATTACGAACTTCTTTTTGGGGCTGTGGTGAGGTTGGTTGCGCTTGTTTTTCCGCGGAAGAAAAACTTGTTGGCTGCAACCTGGACCATACAGAGTTCTGTTTGGCCCTCTTCTCTTTGCTGCGCGGTGATTCTGCCTGATGTGCTCTTTCTCTTGCCCTATCTTGGGCAATTTGTTTCTCATTTCTCGCGAAAACTCGCGATGCCTCCATTAACTTGGCCCACGTGGTGGGCATACCATCTTTGCTTACGAGAGCCCGGCGGAGTTGATCACTGCGCGCGCCTTGTATAAAGGCCACGCGCAGGAGCTGCTCAGTTATACCCCCGATTTCCAGGGATTCCTGATTGAAACGAGTGATGTAATCTTCAATCGTTTCATCATTCCTGCGTATGCAGTGCATGATGTCATCAGGATCGCGCGTGTGCCTGCGCTGCTGTACGAAGTGGGCTTGGAACTTTTCTAATAGTTCCTCAAACCCATCAATCTGCCCTGTCGGCAAGCTCTCGAACCATACCCGCGCTGCGCCCGTGAGGCAGCGAGCAAACATATGACACCATGTTGGCATCGTCCAGCTCTCTAGGTTTCCCGTGTTATAGAAACCTTGCAAAAAGTCATCTGGATCTGTTGTGCCATCATATTTGCCTAGACCACTTGGCATCTTTGTCTTGTGCTGGATGGGAGCCTGCGCGATGCGCGCAGTAAACTTTGAGTGTTTTACCAGGATGGCTGGTCTGTAGGGCGTGGTTACGTCTACTTGCCCTCTGACCGGTGGGCTGTACGGCATGTGCAGATCCAGATCTGCTCTGGCTCCAGGCGCCATGTTCACAGGCGCGCGGAGCTGTGAGCCTCCTGCATGAGTATCCCGTGTCTTCCTCATGCTATGCACTTCTTCATCACTGAACTCAGTGTGTGCAGTGTGAACAGAATGTCCTTCTTCCGACGCGCGCGGCCTCTTTGTAGTCTGCTTATCAAAAGCTTGCCTTTGTGTTTGGTCGGCTAGCTTCTTCTGCTTGACCATTTCGTTGTACTTTTCAATCAGACGCCGCTGCTCGTTTATGAGCCATTCATTCGGATCATTTGCTTCATCTTCTGGACCCATTGGTCCTTTCAGCTTCGCGCCGGCCATATTTTGTAACGTGAGATCGTCTGGAGGAGTTTCAGTCTGGCCGTGAGGGGTTGTGACGAAGGGACGGTTGCTGGTGGTACGCGTAGAATCACGCGGAACCCTCAGAACCTGCTGTCCGTCGTTAACACCCTCACGTTCAATATCCTCCAGAGCTTGATCAACGTTACGAACTCCAGAAACCATGGTGATTGATTTTTTTTTTTTTTTATAGATCTGATGAGATCTGATTGCCGTTTGTAACAGTGGATGGCGCCAATAAAGAAACGTGGATCTACTCACTGGTAGCAGATCTACTTTCCTCGGGTGTGATTATACTATTTCACCGACGGTTCTTCTGGATCAGTGTTCTTCCACCTACAAAATGAACAGCGCCGTTACTTACCCCTCAGAAAGGGACAGAGGGGTCCTCTTTGGGGTAACCCTCCGGCGTGAGAATCAGTATATTTGTGGAGAAGATAATAATGTGTCAGAGAATCTCAAGAGTATTTGCTTAATTGCTCAATACCCTTTGGTTGTGAGACTGTGTGATTGTATGTAACTGACTGTGAATGAATGTGATTCAATATGATTGAATGTGTGATCACTGCTTGTAACTGTCAATGATTGAGTATGAATGTCCCATCAAAGTGGAGTTGATGCTGTATTTATAGTGCTAGGGTTACCACCGGTTGGGCTCAACCTCGTTGGCTTCCTCCAATCGCACTGCGCCACGTGTCCTCTGGGACACCTGGCGCTTTCTCGTTGGTTGTAATCACGTGGTAACACATGTGTCATGCTGAGTTGTCGACCTTTCATTTGGCAGCTATCAACATCAGCATATTCTTTCTCCTTAAAAAGATGCCTTCTGGAAGGTTGTCTGACGTGCACAATCAAGGTTGCCCTAATCCTGATTGGGATAAGGACGAGGTTGATTATGCGCACGTGTGATATGCGCCCATCCTGAGGATGCGCGAGGTCTTCTCTTTATTCTCACGCGCAGATATTTCATGCGCAGATGTGATATGCATGAGCATGTGATATGCGCCGCGCGCTGATGCGCTGCGCGCATATGTGATGCGCGAGCATGTGTGTCTGGGCAGATGTGATATGCACGAGCATGTGATATGCGCCGCGCGCTGATGCGCCGCGCGCATATGTGATGCGCGAGCATATGTGTGCCTGGGCATATGATGCCTGAGGATGTTTTGTATGCGCCATGCGCATAGGTTTTGGCTTTGTGTCTTCATAATGTCTTTATCTTGTGGGTTGACCCGCCTTGCTCGGTGTTGAGGCGGGTACATACCTCTTCAACAATAATAAAAATATGGGTAGTGTTGGCCTGTTGCCTGTTGGGGTACCTTAAAGAACTCAACTCGTCAACATAAAATCCGCAAACTTGAATTATGAATAGCACCTCTAGTTTTAACTCGCTATTCTCATAAGATATTTTATTTTGTTACATATGATGTTATGAGCACAAATAGCAAGATGGGTCCTGAACCAACGCTAGCAGAGGATACGTACTGAACCCAGCATAAAAACAGGTCAGGATGTATCCAAGCACATGTAATGACTTTGTGATGATGAATGCCACCTCAATAGTACCATGAGGTTTACACCATCATACACATTACAAGTAAAAGTAATTTTCAGGAGTTATGCAATTTGTTAAAAAGCTATTTAATTCTCTCCACATCATCTTCTAAATTCTCTATTTCTGTTCCAGTTTCTAAGTATTCAATAAAATTTCCCTTTTCCCTAATTCATTGGCCATTAAGAAAAAAAAGTAATAATAAGATATTTTATTAAATGTTTTCTGATTTATCATTTTTTAATAGCAATAGTGACAATAGTTTGAAGAACATGTAAGAATATTACGCTATATTTAATTGTTTAACTAAAAAATAAAAGATAAAAAATGTGACTGCTAAATCATTGCCACGCAGACATGAGGTATCTCGTTTACTTTACCCATAGTAATGGTATAACTAAATACACAAAGATTATTAAATTTTGAACAGTATATAATTATTGTTAAAAATCTTTTTTTAATAAAAATATGAATGGTTTGATTGGTTAGAAAAAAAATATAACCCTATGCCCCAAGCCCATATGCCTAGGGGTGTTTAAAAGTATCCGAATCAAAATCCGTATTCGAATTAACCGAATCCGAAATATCCGAAAATTTGGATATCCGAATATCCGAATCTCGGATATCCGAATTTTCGGATTCGGATTCGGATTCGAATAGTGGTTTTGATATTTTTCGGATATTTCGGATATTATCTTTTTTAAAACCTAAAAATATTGAATATTAATATATTATTTTTACTTTTAAGTTGTTGTCTGCTTGTGAGCATTGAAAGAAAAGCAAAAGCAATTCAATTTTAATACCCAAAGTCTCATATCCCTAAATCTTCATCACGACACCACCGGCAACCCTCAACTTCGCCGTCCAAACTCCACCATTAATCGTTGAATTAGTTGCTGCAACTTCACCACAATCGCAATCATATATTTCTCCACCATTATATAGCCCATATCGATATTTGAAAGCACCATTAAATAGCCAGATTGAATTTCAAAACCCTTTCTCCTATCTGTCATGGTCGTCGGACGTCGGGTAGTGTGGTGGCTGTCAATTTATGTTGTTGGGATTGTGTGGTGGCTGTCAATTTATGTTGTTGATAGGAACAATTTATGTTTCTCATCTCCACACTGAAACCCCCTCTCAGATCTCTCTCTTCTTGACCCTTCTTTTATGTTTCTTTGATAGATTGTGATTAAATTGGGTTCAATATTGTTTAGGGTTTCAAAGTTCGGATATCCGATTCACTATCCGAACGGATATCCGAACTTCGGATACGGATTCGGATAGTGAAATCCACTATCCGTAAGGTTCAGTGTCCGGTTTCGGATATCCGAAATTTCGAATATCCGGTTTTGAATAGCCCCACCTATGCCCATTAACATGGTAGTGACTAAAGAGGCCCACTGTCCTTGATGTCTATACCATTTTGGTTTGGAAAGCTCTGACGACATTTAACATGGTGAGATGACTTGGAGCGTAACCTTACCACACACGACCTTATAATACACAAAAATAAAAACTATCATTGCATATAATTTAATTACTTTAAAGCTACTTGTTGTGGTGGAGATTTAAACGTCAAGTTAAAGCGTCACGTCACTGTCATAGTCACAGTCACGTAAGCAGTGAAACTTTAACTGATACACCCATTTAACACCACGTTGTTTAAAGCCACATCATTTTCTTGTTAAAACATTTGGGTCTCATAATTTTCCTTGTAAAAGCTCTGTTAGTCCGTTACCACGTGCCCAAATACCCCTATACTGTCAGACCTCAACGCCCCGTCAAAGTCACAGTGTTGACTGCTTTAAGGCGGGCCATATCAGTTTGGCGCTCCTAGTTACCACCCATAACTAGTGGTCTAAGGGTTCATACGGCGGTCAATACTTTTTGGGTGTTAAAAACTTAAAATCGTATAAAAATATAGAATGGAGATGAAAGAAGCGAATTACAACTTACAAGTGGAAAGTGATGACGTCAACCTTGAGGTGAAAAGTACTCCAGCTTTATGGTTCTCTTCGATGACAAGTAATCATGTTTATACGTGGCATATGAAGATTGGTTGAATCAAACACGAATGCAAACAAAAGTCCAAAACAACCTATTTGGATCACCCTGTACACGTGGCGCCGTTCAATCTCCGGGAGGCACGTGTTTTGTTTGATTATTATTATGTTTGTAACCAAGTCTTTATTATTAATTATTAATTAATTAATATCATGTATATGAATAAAAAGAATCTAACTATCAAAATAATTGTCTATCATTAAATCTTACGTGTCGTTCTTAGGTTGTTTCCTCCATCCTTTAGAGCCACCAGATTGCTTGATTTTTAAATAGAGGCTTCTCATGCATTTGACCCGAATTCACGGGTATGAGTCTCACCAAACCCAGATAGTCTTTAAATGGGTTATAACATCTCATCTATTTGTAAAATTATTTCATAATCAAACAATAATTTTCACGGGTCATGAGTCTCACCAAATCCGGATAACCCTTAAACGAGTTATAGCATTTCATTTATTTGTGAAAAAACTTCTTAATCATTAAAGAATAATTTCCACGGGTTATGAGTTTTACCAAACCCTAATAGCCCTTAAATGGGTTATAAGATCTCATTTATTGGTAAATACTTTTATAATCAAACACTAATTTAATTTATCTTCTTTACATGTTTTCCGTTGTTGCTCTATCATCTCCATCGTCGGTTAACTTTCGATACTACTCATCGTCGTCAACTACATCAACGTCCCCTTTTTCATTAGACAAATATTTGTGTTCATGTTTGTTCATTTAAAAAAATCAACATGTTCATATTCATTTATGTTTGTTCGTTAAAAATCTAAAACCTACACATCTCAATTGAAAAAACCTAAACGCTAAAAATTATAATAACAAACTAATATATGTGTATTAAATTAAAACAAAACTACGTTATTTTAATATAATAAATCATCATAAAATAGCAAAACGATTAAAAACAAAAACTTAAATAAACCCCCGTAACACGAGAGGATCAAACTAGTATTTAATATTTAATAACAATCGAAATCTGGATTTTTTATGAGATATTTTTTTTAAAAAAAGCGGTTCCTGGTTCTAAAGAAGCTTTAACGCGTTAAAAATGGTTTGCTTGAAAATCAAGAAGTGTGGGATATTTTATTATTATTAACTAGTTTTTATCCCCCGTATTACGAGGGTTGTTTTATATTGTTTGTTCTAATATTTATTTTTTTTTTAATTTATATTATTTTTATTGTATGAAAGTTAATAATATACTTATGGTTTGATGATAAATTGTTTCACAAATAAATGAGATGTTATAACCCAGTTTAAAAGCTATATGGTTTTGATGAGACCCAGGACCCGTTTATTTTTTTTATTATGAAATTGGTTTTTTAATTATAAATAATATTTATGAAAGTTAATAATATACTTATGGTTTGATAAGACCCAAGACCCGTTTATTTTTTTTATTATCAAATTGGTTTTTTAATTTAAATAATATATAAAACTTTTTTAAAATAAATAAGATATTATTTTTTATTATATCCTATTTTATAGAATTTTTACATAAATAATTTGATGAGAATAATTTTTAATTTAATGAGATGTTATAACCCGTTTAAGGAATATATGGGTTTGATAAATACCCATGAATTCGGGTCAAATGCATGAGAAGACTTCATTTAAAAATCAAGCAACTCTGGTGATTCCAAAAAAAAGGGAGCGACCACATCGCGACACGTATGATTTTTATGTCTTCGTTTATATATATTATAGATTATTATTATTACCTACATGTGACACATTCAACACAATAATGCAGCAGACATTCTCGGTTTTTTCTAGTCATGTCATCCATTGGGTCAAAAGGCAACTTATCAAGTCACGGGTCGTCACATTTGCATGTTTTTTTTTTGGTTGATAACGTACATTTGTATTTCTTCTAAAAATAATTTAGCACTTAAGCAATTTAAACACCAATTCTCTTTTATAGAAAAGGTAGAGACCACTTGTCAAACTCAAGTAAGTTGAAACAAGATATATATCCGCATCTTACAAATAATATATAGTAATTAAACGAGAAAATAGAAAAGCATACATAATTAACAAAAATTGGCCAAAATATTTGTAATGGAAAAATATATATATTCAATACAATAACATACATATGCTTTTCGTTTTGCATCATTCTGAATACTGTTATAAAGGCAGATACTGTTAGAAGAGATGGTGAATTAAGGCTATCGAGACGCTAGTTAATCTCTACTATAACTAGATAGGAAAATGTTGGGCATATCGTTTGAAAAATAAGTGATAAATTAGCAGAAGCATAATGGTGTAAACTTTAAAAGGACGAGCTATGTGAAAATTGCTATTACAAAGTGATGGCACATGCGGCCAAACAAATAAGTAGATAACAATATTTATGGTACGATGGGTTAGTAGCTAATGGTACAAATATTACGAGAATCACTACTGTTATGTCACGAGATTCATGATGAATTCTTTTGCTTTGACAAAAAGTTACATAGTACTGTTGTTATGTTAAAGCTGTATGATTATGAGATCAAGTTGGGTTTGGTTTGTGGTTAAATCAATGAGAAGATGAACCCGAAAAATAGACGATGAGTCCATGCATGAAACATGCATTAATTAGTAGCATCCATGTTCAATGGTCTTAATTTTTTTCAACTTTTAAAGGACCACGATTATTATATTCAAAAGTGTTGGCTTTGGATTTTTATTTGCTACTATATTAAGCATCTCGCCCAATTCTTCTACTATTCTATAAGAAATGTTTTAGCAAAAATGGCATATAAATGGGATCTTTTTTTCTCCCTTGTCCAAAGACAATGAAACTAAACAAGAGCTTTTAGGAAAGATAATATGAAAAATATGTTGGGTTATGAAGGCCTTTGGGCCGGTTTTATTAGGAGGCCCGGTTTTGGCTCCTAATTATGTTTAACCCTAATCTTGTTTATTATATATATCCCATCATGTAATTGTAATCTTGGTTCTGAGCTAATAAGAAAACCTAGTTGCAGCCCGTGGACGTAGGTCCCCTCGCGGGGACCGAACCACGTTAAATTCTTGTGTCGTTTATATTTTCGTTTATGCGTGTTTATCGTTGTGCATGT
The DNA here is from genome assembly GCF_021521415.1 of Bidens hawaiensis. Taxonomy (NCBI): domain Eukaryota; kingdom Viridiplantae; phylum Streptophyta; class Magnoliopsida; order Asterales; family Asteraceae; genus Bidens; species Bidens hawaiensis. The sequence goes on from NW_027492587.1 coordinate 371,562, forward strand.
GTGTGCTGTTTCGCTTCCGCGCGCCGCTTTGTTCCTAACAAGTGGCATCAGAGCTTTGGCTTGTTGGACACACGGTTCGTTGCACTGGTAACGATTTCGCAGAAGGTTTTGGTTCGAATCTGTTTTTTTGGTGATTAGGGTTGGGTAGGTCCGTCACCGTGAATAACTCTTGGAGATCGCAGGGTTAATTTCTGGTTCGTGTTCATCAGTGATCGACAGTCAAGATTGGTGGCTGTCAGGCTGAGTTAGGGTTTGACTATTTATTATCAACCGTAAATTAGGGAACCGGGTTTTGTGAAGACCATTTAGGTTCGGGTTCAGATTTGTTTGCAAGAGATTAGTCTGAGGTAACTTTATATAGTTTATTTACAGTTAGTTGATTTATCGGTTATTGCAAGAGCAAATCGGTTTATTTGGCAGTGTTCTGTTGAACAACCGTCAAGTTATGGCCGTGCCCTTGTTGTGTCTGTTCACTGTTTTCGATTTGTTCTCGTTTGTTATTGTTATAACTGAAGACGAGGTGGTTATGATCGGAATGTTGACGGTTATGGATTTTGGTTGATTGGTTTGTCATGTGAACTTGGATATAGTACTGGTGATGGATAAACTTGGAGAAAATGGAACCAGCGGGTGTGCTGGTGACGGCATAAGTGAAAAAAAAAATGAGGTTAGTGGCAAGTCATGTTAACTATTGCTCGTTTGGATGATCTTTCGGTTAGGGTTTGAGTTAACTGATCGTGTGTACGGTCATAGAACCCTTGGTACCGCTTGATTTCATGAAAGTTCTACTGTTGTTATAGCTGTTTGCCTGTTAGCTGGTTCGAAACTGTGATTATTACTTCTTGTTCGTTTGGAATTGTGAAGTTATATCTTGTTTGGTGGTGATCAGTGGTACACCATTTGAGAGGTTCATAATCTCGTGTTGGGTAAAGTTATTTGCCGGGATAGTACGAGTGGGGTTCATCTCATGGAGTGTTGGTGTGGCATGGGTTGGGATAACAGAAACAGTGGGAGCTGGGCATAGTCGACTTGATAGGTTGCGTAGAGGTGAGACATTTTAAGAGTCGATGTCGAATGATTTGGAATTCTGCTTTTGAGAATGTATCTGAGGTTAATGCATTGGGACTCAGTGAAAGCGGTGACGACTCTTGGGTTCAAGATTATGGTATGCTTTATTTCTTGTTACTCACTTCAATGAAGCATTGTTGAATCTTTTAGTTAAAGACTTTGGAAGATACGGTCTCTGTATCGTCGGAAGAAGTGAACCAACTTTCGAGTTATAAAGTCTTGGCTCGCTGAATCAGGTAGAGCTAAGGGGTTTCAGTTTGCAGACATGAAGCCTGGAGCCACAGTGATGTTAGCTTGAGCGTATTCGGAGGTCTGAACATGTTCGGGGTTTTGGTAACAGTGGGAGCACGCGGTGTGTTCTAGGTTTGTTTCCAAAGGGACGTTGAGTTCGGAAGACTGGGAAATCCGAATGTGAAAATCTCTCCTGGTATAGTCTGCTGATTTTTTTGGAGAGTGATTATCCTCTGGAAGTCTTTGGAGCCGGTAGTATGAGTAAGTGAGGGCCGGTTAAGATTGAGGATGAGCCATTGGCGGGTTTTGTCATGGATGGGTCTGTGATGACCGGATTGGAGTTCTCGGGAGCTTCAATAGGCCTTTCAGGTAACTGATGAGAAGGGCGGATGCAACCAGGGTGTGGATTGGTAGAAATCTTAGTTTGTTCCTAGAGAACTGGAGGCTTGGAGAACTTCTTTTGTTGAAGTTTTAGCTTGTTCTTGGAACTGGAGGCTTGGTAGATTTCTATTACTGAAGATTACTAGAGTTACTGGATGAATGAGATTGTTATATTTACTTGGATGGCAGGCTGGAATTTATCGCAAGGCCTTCAAGTGGGAGATTGTTGGGTTATGAAGGCCTTTGGGCCGGTTTTATTAGGAGGCCCGGTTTTGGCTCCTAATTATGTTTAACCCTAATCTTGTTTATTATATATATCCCATCATGTAATTGTAATCTTGGTTCTGAGCTAATAAGAAAACCTAGTTGCAGCCCGTGGACGTAGGTCCCCTCGCGGGGACCGAACCACGTTAAATTTTTGTGTCGTTTATATTTTCGTTTATGCGTGTTTATCGTTGTGCATGTGTGTGCTGTTTCGCTTCCGCGCGCCGCTTTGTTCCTAACAAAATAATCTGGATATTTTTATCTCTTATCTAAAGACAGTGGAACTGAACGTATTCAAAGTATGAGCTTTTAAGAATTAAGATAGATAAGTAGATAACACAAACACACGAAACTTCACAACATTATTTGAATTTAGGTATGGTTTATTGGATTTAAATAATCCCAACTATTGCTTATTGGCCGACAACATATCATGCTAGGTTCATGATTGCCACCCGAGATTCCACTTTGACTTTTAAAAGTAAAATGCATCTTGTAATACCATGTCGATTTAGATGTTCATATTTAGTCAGTTTGACTTTTTAAATGTCAAAATTGGACATATCATGCTGCTCTAGCTGTATTATTTACAATCTCTTAGGGTATCTGTAATGGGCAACAGGGGGCGGTTTTCACTTGGAACACCCCCCCCCCCCCCCCCCGCGCGGCGACAAACGAGGCGATAGGGGGGGATTACTATTTGTCGCTGCTTTTGGTTTTGGTTTATTATTAGTACTAGTTTGAGGCCCATGTACTACACGAGTAAATCTTGAAAATATAATATTTAATAAATAATCAGGATACAATAAACAATAAACCCGTTAAACACTATTAATACAGTCGTTGTACTGTAGTTTTTAAAATAATTTTAAAGTAAAAGATAATAATAAATATAACAAGTTTGAAAAAAAAAGTTGAAATTAAATATTAAATTAACAAATTTGGAGCAAAAATTTTGAGAATTATAACTATTATTTTACAATAATAAATTTGTTAAAAAGTGTGAGTTTAATGAAATGAATGACAAGTGGCAAAACTTGTAGCCTTTTATTAGAGAGTATAGATTATTATATGTGTGTGTGTGTGTGATATATATATATGGGGCTACAATACCATTACACCCTTAAAAACAAAAATTCACTCTTTGCTGACGGTGCGTCACATGACGAAAGTCGTCCTATTTTGTAGCCCTTCACTACCTTGCTTTTGTTTTGCAAATAACTTTTTAGACTTTTTAACCTCACTTCAAGAACTCGAGGTTTCCAATATGTCTACTGTCTAGGTAGTACTTAGTAGCATACTAGCATTAGCCTAAAGTTGGTACTTGGTAACCAAACAACTAAAACAAGCATATGGGGAATAGGGAAACTCTCAGCCCAATATAAGTCCAACATATACCTATTTTTCAAATTAAGCCCAACAATGGCCCAACAAAGATAATAGGACCACTATCCTATGTTGACTGTCAATGACCTTTTGGTAACTTAGACCAAAAACTGACTTTTATCTTTTATGACTTGTATTCTAGTAAACTTCCTTATTTGCTTGTTGAAAAGCAAAAAAAACTTTTGAAAAGCTCCAATCAAAATCAAAAGTTGTTTTTGCTTTTCAAAAATCAAATAAGTAAAAATGACAATTTTAAAAGCTCACCCAACCCCCCCCCCCCCCCTTAGGGTATATAGTTTGCTACAGGTGATTAAGGTATTTAAAATTATGTATTAATGAAGCGACTGATTTTTTACATTGTATTCTTTGTTCTCATACCTGTGTTACAACTTACAAGAACCATCTGTATGGTATTCAAATAAGAAATAAATTATTAAACGTCATAAAAACGGGCTTGCTCGTGCCCTGATTTTGGATTGACGTTTGCTGAAAGATCCACCGGGTTGCTGTTTTTCAAGAACTCTTGATACCATCTTGCAGACAATTTTGGTATCCTCTCAAACATAGTGTAACCCAAACCTCACATTGTAACCGTGAGCCCATTCGTAGTTGTCCATCAACGACCATAAAAAGTAGCCACGCACATCCGCTCCATTACTGTTATTCAAAAGTAAAATTCACGTAACATAACATAGATTTTACAAAAATATCATATAAACTTGTTTGACTTAAAAGTCAACGCGTACCAAACTCACCTTATGGCTTCAGCTAAAGAAGCAAGATATGTCTGATGGAATTCAATTCTCTTGATATCATTCACAATCTCTTCAACTTGTACATCCTCCACATTTGGTGACGAATACCCTGAACCAACGACACAACAAACATACATGTTAATATAGTATTATACATTACATGATCTACCGCTTGTTGATAGTGGAAAAAGCATACCGTTTTCAGTGATAAACATGGGCGTGTTATTGTACCTAGTCTTAACATAATTAACAATCTCTTCCATGCCTCTAGGGACCACAAAAAATCTTGGCATTGATGTCTGTGAAATTACAAAAACATTCGTTTTTATACCCGTTAAAGTAAAAAAATAAAAACATAAGCATCACATGAATATCTTGAAAAAGAATCAGTGTATCATCGTACAGGATCACCGATCAGCACACCATTACGCTCTCCAGTAATTTCCACAAAACCCTTGATTGCACGATTAGCAGTGTCTGTGCAGCTAGAATTAGTACAATCTTTGGCATATATAGCCGAATAATGGTTGATTCCAATGAAATCAATACTGTTCTTCATGAACTCCTTTTCCTCCGGTGAGAATGCAGGTAATTCATTTCCGTGATATTCTCGCATTTCTTGAGGGTAGTCACCAAATATAGGCGGATCAAATGACCTGTTTGGATGATATGATGAATCTTTTCATTTTATTTGTTAAAAAAAAGTTATAATTGGTCATATAGTCCAGATTATTACCAACCAATATTGAAAAGCATGGCTCTTTCTGCAGCCTTTTGATCTAAATAACTGTCTGTAAGTGGTTCATACATGAAACAATGTGCAACTAGTCCTAAGAATCCACCTTGTGTTGGCTGCAAGAACATATATAAAGATTAAAAGAATAAATACCTTATGACACAAGAATGTTAAGTATACTAATTGCCTGAAAGTTGTCATGATATAGCTTTGCAGCCTTGCCATGGGCCAATAACATGTTGTGCATAGCGAAAAGAGGCTCAACATCGGAATTGCCAGCAAGGCAGTTGCCAAAAGGCTGTGAACAGTGATTCGGTGGATAATCCCCTCTTTCATAACCCATTTCTGCAAACAAGTTTGGTTCATTGATAGTGATCCAGTACTTCACACGGTCTCCAAAACTTTTGAAACAAATTTCTGCAAAATAAACGAAATCGTCCCTGCAAGAAACTTGTTAATAATAACCAAATCAGAAAAGGTATCAGTCGATTTTAAGGGTAGTATAGACATTTAAACGTACTGCATTCGTGTGTCAAGCCAAGATCCATATCTCTCTTCGAGTTCTTGGGGCAAATCATTATGGTGAATTGTCACAAATGGCTCGATTCCTGTATAACTTCGCCTTATTAATCAAGAAACCAGAGCAGATTTTTTTTCCGTTTAAATGAAACAAGTTTTTTTTAACCTTTAAGTATAAGATTATCGATGATCTTATTGTAGAACATGACTCCCAAAGGATTAACTTCACCAAATCTTCCCTCTAAAAGAAGTATTACAAATGCAATATAATTTAAAATATTTATAATCTAAAAGAAATGAATTATGACAGAAGGCATTATTAGAAAGTTTACTTGGTAGAATTCTAGTCCAAGATATCGAAAACCGATATGCTTTTAATCCAAGAGAATGCATCATATCAATGTCTCGCTGTATAAAAACCAAGATCAAATAATTATATAAAAAGAAAAAGAAACTGTTATTGATTAATAACAATACAGAGTTAAGTAAAAGAATGATACCATAAACAGATGGTAGTGATCATCTGCAACATCTCCATTTTCACCATCTTCTGAACATCCTAATAACCAATGGCAGCCGTCTTACCAGCATTCGTTCGATTTACAAATTAATAAAACCAAACAACAATAAACACGATGCTAACCTTTCGAATGACAAAATTCATCCCAGTTGCTAAGAGACTTTCCATCTTCAAGATATGCACCTTCAATCTGCAAACAATTGCATGCTTTTAAGATGAAAATGGATATAAAACCGAGAAGGAGTCAATTTATAATACTTGATAAGCAGAAGTGGCTGCTCCGAAAAGAAACCCGGGTGGAAAATCGGATCTTTTGATCGGGTCATCTTGATTGAATCTTGACTCTTGGCCATTGATGGAAGCTTCAAAAATCCAAGAACAAGCAAAAAAGACAAAAAGAAGATAAACTGCTACTGAATTTAATTCCATTTTCTTAAAGCTTGCTCTGTTAGTTTATCTATTTCAAGATATTTGAATAAAATCCAGGTGAAAATCTGAACTGATATTAAGCAACATAATTCCACTCAATCCGTCACTTACATATAGATTCTATCATTTTTTTATATTTATCCTTTCAATATTTTATGATTTTATTTTTTCTTATTTAAGATACGTTGAAGATTTGATGCGTACGTGGTACACTATTATATATTGCATCTTAAAATAGCTTACATGATTATTTGAGACTAGGTTTGAGGCCCGTGTATTAGAGGTGGTCAAAAAAACCGGTCCTCGAACCGGTTTGCCGGTTTAAACCGGAAACCGGTTTTTAAGAAAACCGGTTTTTTGTAAACCGGTTTGACCGGTTTACAAACCGGCGGTTTGTATATCGGTTACATAATTTGGAGCCTAAACCGGTTTTATAACCGGTTTTTTTTAAAACCGGTTTTTTTTAATAACCGGTTTTTAAAAAACCGGTTTTTTTAATAACCGGTTATTAGAAAAACCGGTTAACCGGTTTTTTTATAAACCGGTTTTTGACCGTTATAAAAAAACCGGTTAACCGGTTAAAAACCGTTTTTTTTCCCGTTGAGTAACGGCCATATAGCCGTTTTTTCTTATTTTTGACCGTTTTTTTTTCCCCCATTTTTCCCCCACAAACATCTATATATAGCTTAGGTTGGGTATTGGTTAGATCACACTCGATTATACAACTCCAAACGCTCTAAACGTTTATTACATACGCGATTATTTTTTAGAAAGCCATCTAACAAAAAGAATCACTAGTTGCGTTTCATCAAATAATGTCAAGTAGGGGTAAATGTGCACCGTACGATCCTAGAAACTGGTTATTGATTGAGATCGTTACGGAGGTACTTCAAATTTTTAAATCTTGCACAACAAGTTTATCCGGGGTTTACTATCCAACAAGCCCCATTGCTTTACCAAAAATTGCTGTCATGTGCACAAAGTTGAGTGAACTTCATTGTAGGGGTGCACCTTATTTTGATATGGGTGTAAAAATGAAAGAAAAATTTAGAAAATATTTTCAACAACTACCCGCTGTTTTGACATGTGCTGCTGCGTTAAACCCTTGCATAAATGTTGGTGGTGTTGAAGCTTTAATAGAAAAAATTTGTGATGAGCTAGAGTTAAACGACGATCAAAACCCCTATTATAACCAAACTTTAAAGAATGCTTTCAACACCACCTTGTCTAACATGTATGATGTTTACCTTACAAAATACGGGTCGTCTTCCCAAATTCATGACTCGTTAAGAGCTGTTGCCCAATCCCAATCCCAAACCGACCTTGAAATGGGGATGTACTACATGATTTGGGAAGACGCCGGTAAACGTCAAAAGGTAAACACCCCAAGCAGTGAACTTGGAAGGTATGGTGGTACCAACTTTGTGAAACACATGACTCCAGATGAATTTAGAAGTCTTGATTTGCTGGCTTGGTGGAGAGGTAAGGAGGATGAGTTTCCGATCCTCGCCGCCATGGCCAAAGATTTACTAACGGTCCAAGCTTCCACGGTAGCTTCGGAGTCTGCTTTTTCTGTTTCTGGCAGGGTTATATCGATTAGGAGGACTCGACTCACTCCACCAGCTGTAGAGATGTCTATTTGCTACAAGGATTACTTGGACTCTTTAGATAGGGCACAACATCAACGCTCACTCGAGGGGGAAATGGACTATGAGGCGGGCTTGTATGAAGACGAGGTCAATCAAGGACACACTCAACCAATGACCGATGAAGAAGCCGCGTACGACGATTACCTAAGGAATAGCTCGGGATCGGGTAGCGATGAAAATAATGAGTAAGAAACAGCAAGTTGTTAATGTAATCGTGTCTAAGCATTCTTTAATGTTTGTATTTTTGAGTTACGAATATGCGATAACGATTTAATGTTTGTATTTTTAATGTAAAAGCTATAAATGAAAGTTATGTATTTTTGAGTTACGAATATGCGATAACGATTTAATGCTTGTAGTTACCGGTTTGCCTTGTAGTTACCGGTTTGTTTATACTGTGAAAAAATAATGGTTATTTAAAAAAAAAAAAAAAAAAAAAAACCGGTTAACCGGTTAGACCGGTTATTAAAAAACCGGTTAATAAAAAAACCGGTTTATTAACCGGTTCTAACCGGTTCCCAAACCGGTCGTAACCGGTTTGACCGGTTATGGTTTTCATGCACAAAAACCGGTTATTAACCGGTCCGGTTATTAACCGAACCGGTTTTTTTCCAGGACGAAAAAAACCGGTCCGGTTAATAACCGAACCGGTTTTTTTAAAAAAACCGATTTGTGCACCTCTACCGTGTATTACACGGGTAATTATTGAAAATTTTAAACTTTAACCATTAAGTGAAATACAATTAACAAATTGATCATATACTGTTAATACAATTACAATTAAACTAAAATTACAGAAATTACATAATTAAACTATACTAATAAAAGAAAATAATGAGGATGATGTGGCAATCCTATATTCATTGTTGGCCTAATCTTTCTTCTCATTCATTCTACCTATCCATAGGTTTTGAGCAAAACCATATTGACAAATTGGTTATAATTTCCTTTCTAATTCTCTAATCTTTCATCTCATTCATCCTAACTATCTATTGGTCATGGGTGAAAATAATTTTGCCAAATGAGTAATAATTTAATTCTAATTCTCAAATTTCTCATCTTATTTATCCTACCTATATATGAGTCATGAGACAAAACAATTTTGAGAAATGAGTTATAATTTCTCTTCTAATTTTTTAATCTCTCATCTCATTATCATAGTTTTCCACGGGTAATTGGTCAAAACAAGTTTTGCAAATGTTGTATATAAAAAAATCGAATTTGTAAATTTGAGATTCTGTACTTCTTATTGTTTGTACTATATATTTTATCGTCTTTTTATCTATAATTTTGTTCATTCTTTCAAATAATGGATTTTTTTATCTTTATTATTTTACAAATTCCGTGTAATACACGGGTTCAAAAGCTAGTTAACATTACACAAATATGTTACAAATAGATAAAAACTTCCATTTACACTACATTTGTGATTGTATTAGCATGTATACATTGTTTATTAAAAATCAAAATTTTTAGTTAATGTCTGCTTGTAACTCTTAATAAAGTAACATACAGGCCTGCTTATAACTATTGATATCGCTATATATAGTTGTCCGTGTGACAAAAAAGGTTCTCCAAGTACATATCAACTCTAGATAAATGATAATATATATCCATGATATTAATAATAAAAAAATTCATACACATAAAATATCATAGCTTTTAATTAATTAATATGATGTCATTTGAGAACATCTCATCTTGTTTATCAAAAATAATAATAATAATAAACATGATTATCTCAAAAAAACCATATACCTGAACTTTGATGATATAAATATCCTTAAAATCTTTACAATTTGATATTGATTGATCAAATTTGTTTTCATTAATATTTTGTGTATGACAAATTTTTAATAACTTTATATTTTTCAATTAAAAATTGTATATAATCAAGCAACATAAAAACTGAAAATTTAAATATAACAAAATGATTTGTTTATTTCATATGAATGTAATTGCCAGTAAATTGAAAAATACATATTAACATTAAGACCATGTTCAAATAATAATGATTATTCTGAGTTAAAAGAATATTAGAAGATTTAAAGTTGCGTAAAATGAATGTAGTGATTCTTATTTATAATCGTTGAAAGTGGGGCTGCCACTTTTACCCGTAACATGAAACTCAACCCAAGAAAACCCGGACCTGAACCCAAACTAACCTGACCCGAGAAACTCAAACCTAAGAAAATACTAACCCGAACCTGAACCGAAGTAATTCGGGTTGGTTCTTGGGTTCGAATTCTAGGTTTCGGGCCAACCCGAAAATTTTTAATTTTAAATCATATGTATTTTTAGGTATTAAAGGCTAAGCTTTAGCCGCTGACGTTATCTGAATTTAGTCTAAGTCGATTGTTCTCATTCCACATATTATATATCGAATGTTTATTGTTTATTATTTTGAATATAATCCATAGTAAACACTTTAATTAACACTTCAACATTCACTAATCATCTCTTGTCAATCCATATGAAGAATACTTATTATATGTGGTAATGGATTTAGTTGGAATAAACCTATAATTTTAATATCATATATTGAAATGACTTAAAAGATAAAGACCATATATGAAAATTGGTTGAAATGGTTTAAAAAGAAATGAGGAGGGATATGGTATTGACAAGTGGCAAAAATGATAAGGTTTTTTTAGAATAGATAGATCAGTGAAATAAAACATTGAGAGTAGAGCTCTAGGATTGAAACAAGGGGAAAAAATTCAACTAAGAGCATTCTCACTTAACCCATCAAAAATTTTAACCTAAAAAATTGTGTAAGAAGGGTTTTTATAATTTAAAGAGTGGTTTAGGATGATGTGAGTGAAGATGAAAGAAAATACAGTGAGTTTTCTATATATTTTAAAAGTTTCACCTTTTAAATATTTTTTTGATAGTGATTGTAAGTTAAAAAGAGAGAAAATATATTGATAAATATATAAAAAAATATTATTTAAAGGAGAAATAAAATATAGTGATTTTAATTTTGGATTTAAAGGGTGAATTGAATGTGAATGTTTTAAATCCCTATCAAAGTTGGATGACCAATTTAAAACAACATTTTATGTTAATTTAAGGGTAGCCCGCAGCCCGCTTCCTTTATTATGGCAATTTCTCAAGTTCTCTAGAGCATTCACAACTTTTTCAATATATTTTGTGAATGAGTTTTGAAAATCATAGGACATGTGATTATGAGTGTAGAAGTGAGAAAATGCTACTGTTTATTAATAAATTTAAAAATTCATTATTCACACTATTTAATTTTTTAATATTTTTTTAGAGTGGTTGTGAGTGAAGAAGGAAAATTATAATGATAAGGTATAAAAACATTATTTAATTAAAAATGAGAAAGAAAATGATGATTTAAATTATAAATATATGGATGTGGATAGAGAATGAATTGTGAATGCTATAAGGGCGGACCGAGTGGTCAAGGGTGGCCATTAGTGCCACCCGGCCCCGGCCAGGAACACCGCCCCACCTTTGTCAGCAAAGAATAATAATACCCTCGAGAGGCCTGTAATGGCCGAGCACAATGAGACCTCCAACGGTAATATTACTGTTTCTATGGTCACTTAAAAATAATAATAATAAAACTATATTTACCATGTAAATTCAATCTCTATTCAATTGACACGAAATTTCACTCTTTCATTTAACTCTCTCACGACTCACTTAAAATAATCAAATCAGCAAACGGCATCATCGAATGCACGCCTGAATCCCTTGACCGACGATGAAGATGTTGCTTTGGCAATGGCTTGGATACATGTGATGGACCACAACAACGCGCAACAACAGAGCAATTTTGGACAATGGTTTATGACGTTTTTCAAAATCATTTTGGTCGTCCCGTCGTACCAAACATCAAGTTTGCTCAAAGTTTAGGGATTTTGAAAGCGAAGGTTATGAGATTCCACTAATTGTACATAACAACACGTGTAAAGGGACCCAATGCCTAATCATGTTTAGAGGCACATCGTAAGTAACAAAACCAAGTGACGAATAGAGGTTTCAGTCACGTTGTCGTGTGGGATTTTCTTAAACATCATCCCATGTTCTACGCTCCCGTTGCGGCTGCGCTTCTAGTTTCTGATTCCAACAACGACGACTCCGGCTCCGCTCCCGTTGCGGCTGCGCTTCTAGTTTTTAATTATGAATTTTATGTTATCTTATTTTTATTTATTTAATTTAATATTATGTTTTTAATTTGAAAATAGGTTAGTTATTTTAGTTGAATAAAAATATAAAAAAATGGTTGAACGATAGATTTGGATGACCATTGTAAGGGTTTAGGAGTGGTTTAGGAACACAATGATGTAGCGCTAAAGCATGAGTGAGAGAGAGAGAGCATGCACGTTAGGGGTGGAGTGGGTTGGAGTAGAGTGGAGTGGGATGACCATCGCCACCCTCTTAAATAGCTATTAAAAGTCAACTAAAACAATAGAAATTGATATCTTTACAAAGAGAATTGATAATGTCTAAGTGCAAATGATAAATTTTGTTTAAAAGTTTTCAAAGTTTGACACAAGGAGAAAGTTAAAATACAAAGAAAGATAAAAATGATAAGTGTGAAAAGGATTCGTGGCCATAAAAAAATCAAAATAATCATAAAAAAATCATAACTAAAAATATAAATAAAAAAATGAAAAAAAAAACTAAAATGTTTCACTCGTTATTCCCGTTCCAAAAAAAATATATATAAAAAACGACGATGAAAAGATACAATGCTGATACGGAAGACACGATGATGAAAATAAACAACAAACACAATGATAAATATAAAAGACACAATATATCGCAAAATATAACACAAGGTCGAACAAAATAAAACATAACGTTGAGTAATATGTTACAATATTAAGAAAAAAGACACAATGTCAAGGAAAAAAGACAACCAGTGAGGAAAATAAACACAAAACACGATGATAAATAAAAAGACACAATAATATTTTTTTTTCCTCACATTGTTTTTCTAGAACGAGGAAGACGTTGAAAACATTTTTGTGTTTTTTTTTTATTTTTTCATTTTTTATTAAATGTTGAGTTATGTTTTTTTATTAATTCATTATACTTTTAGGGTTTTTATCACAAATCTTTCTCATTTTTGTCCTCATTTATTAAATAACTTGACCCCTTAGCACAAATCCATACATAATAAAAAACTGATCGTGACAAATGTCGATAACATAGTGTATTGCATTCAGTAAGGTATGCTATGTATTTAACAACGTATATGTAATTTCAATAGTATCTTATCTCAAGTTATCTTTTTTTTTAATTTCAGATTTTCATTATTAATAGTAATTATATAACTGCGTAACAAGCCGCCGCTAACAATGCGAAGTCAGCTTGTATCAGTTAGGTACGTAACGATATCAATAATAAACCCAAAGAAAGTAAACACACAAAATAGTAATAACACTAAAAACATAATTATGATTAAAAATAAAGTATTTTAAACTGCTACTGATTTTGAATCCATTTTTAGAGAGTTAGGATAAAGTCAAACTAATATTATCAACATTATTCCACCCTGTCATTGTCATTTGAATTTTCAAATATTTATATGTTTCCTTTGCTGATTCTATTATTTCTGTATTCTCATATTAGATACGTTTGAAGATATGGTGTGCATACTATATATGTCTATATGTGATACACATTGTATATATTGCACCTTTTTATTTGCTTGACCAAAGTTAAATCACATGATGATAATTTGCATTTAATGAAATAAGATATTAAGGCAATTTGTGAATATGAAAGAGATATCAGACAACCATACCTACCCCGCCATAGTCCCACACCAATAAATATTTGGTTGGTTTGGTGTGTGAAGTTGGTGAATAATAATATTTATGAAGCATGACGAACATCGGAACATATAAAGGAGACATTTATAAAAATTAATTACACAAACACAATTGATAAGCTAAAAAATTCTTTATATACATAATATTTCTATACTCTTCATGACTACATCTTGCATTCTGCACTCCTTCACATATCCAATGGTATATACCCTTCATGAGCACTCAAACCTTTTATTAAGTTCTTAATACATGTAATACTAGGATACGTTTGGTTGGAGGTATTAAAATTAAGGGGAAATGAATGGAAGAAAGAATGAACTATTCAATAGAATGAAATAGATAATTACCATTCTTTTGTCTTGTTTGGTTAACCTATAAAAATAAGATAAATTATTACTTTATGATATTTAGTATCCAAAAAGTTGTATGAATGAAATAAAAATGATAAAAATACTTCAATCTTAATATATATATATATTTTTTTTAACAACAAAAACAAGCAATAACGACGGTGGCAGTGGCGGTCAGGCGGCAAGGGCGGTGGTTGCGGTGACGGTGGTGGTGGTGCCAATGGTGGTTGTAACACTAAGCGAATCCCACATTTGTTGTGGACATGGGAGATTCTTGGTTATTAAGTAAATGTTCCGCCTCTTAAATTACCATCGCGTTTTGGGCTTAATGCTAGTCGACGACATAAGTGCTCCACAGTTAAGTGCGCTCAGGTGTGAGTAGTATCAGGATGGGTGACCTCTGAGAAGTCTTCACCGGGACAACAAAAAAAATCCATGAGCTCTTCGTAGGCAAAGCAGACAATATAATTAGTGGTGTGAGTGGCCGTATGTTACAATAGCGTTGGTGGTCAGGTGGTGATGGCAATGGTAGGGTGGTGGTTGTTGTTGTCATGTGGTGGTGTTGAAAAAGTAGAGTGAAACAGGAATTAAATAAAAGAAAAAGAAAGGGGTTGGGGGAGGGGTGGAGTGGAAATGAATGGTTTTAATGTAATGAAATCTCATATGCAATCGTTGAATCCATTCAATTGACCAACCAAACACAATTTTTTTATTCACTCACAATGAATCATTCCATTCCTTGTATCATTTTAGCATACTAAATGCTACTTAGTAGTTCTAAATCAATTCTTAGAAACTTAAAAAAAGTATATATAATGGATTAATACCCAAGCATGTTAATCCCACTAGAACAAGGATTGACGGCTATAGACACACCTTAAAACATATTCTAACGAAGCTAAGTTTATTATGAACACTTGTGACTTAGGATTTCTCAACTATATTGTTACATATCTACGACTCCATAGGCTTTGCAACTAGATAGCATGCGGTTCATGACCTATATGAGATTAGTTCTAACTTTTAAGAAAACCCTAACTAGTTTTCAGATCCTTTATTCAGACCCTTCTCATAGATAGCTCATGTACTTTCTTAATTGAATTACTAAGTTTTCTATTACCCGCTAACGATTTAAGCCCTGGATTAATAAGCGCTAATATAACCCATAAATAGAAGAATTAAACCTAACTAGCATAACTACAATGAAAGATTGAATCAACCACACAACTTAATTAGATAATCAATACTAATACGCAATCATACACATCACAAGATTTATCATAACAACTTTTAAAATCAACCTACATAAATAATTCAAATATCCAACATGACAAATCAAACAAGAATCATCTTGTCTAAACATTTACTAAGGCTTTTAGCATGTTATTCTAAACAAAATCAAAGTAAAGCACTTCATGGAAAACAAGAACATAGGATTTAGTAGGGGTGTCCAGGTAATCCGAAAAAAAAACCGAAATTCATCTCGAAACCGAAATCCAAATAAACCGATTCGAATTCTTATTCGGATCAAATCAATCCGAATAACTAATTCGGATTCGGATATGGAATTTTTAAAAATTCAGATATCCGTTTAATCCGAATATAAAACATGTTTTAGTGGTATTTTCCGGTTTGGTATATTTATTAGACTATTATTTGAAGTTTGAACTATAAATTTGTGTTAAGAATAATTCGTATTTTTCAGTTTGTATGTTTATTGTGATTCTAAACTATTAAATGTTAGGAACCAAAATTAGGAAAAAATTTTAGGTTTATTTCAGATTATTCGGATAATTTCGGATATCATCCGAATCTGATCCGAATTGATTTTGAAAAGATTCGGATCGGATAAGAATATTCCTAATTCGGATCGGATGGGATTTTGGACAGGGTTCAAAAATTTTCAAATCTGAATAACCCAAACCGAATAATCTGTTATCCGATCCGATGAACACCCCTAGAATTTAGAACCCGAGAATGGTCAAGAAGCGTAACTAGAGCTCATATCTTCAATCCTTACTCTCTTTGATTGATTTGGACCTTTAAAATCAGATCGCCTCCATAGAAGCCTTCTAGTCGTTCCCTTTTAACCATAACGACCAAAAGCATTCTCAGCCTGTGACCTATAATTATATGAGTGAGTTTTGTAAAGTATAAGGTATGGTTATGAGTGATTGTGAGTAGAGAAAGAGAAAATGTTATATGAGAGAATTAAATTTGGGGTTTAACTGTTCATATCGTATAATCTTTTAATATTTTTAAAAGTGACTATTAGTCAAGGAGATGTAAAAGATAATGATAAATGTATAAAAAAGTATTATTTAATTGATAAAGAGAGTGAAAAAATAGTAATTTCTAGTGTAATTATATGAATATGAATAGCGATTGGGCCTAGAATGCTCTTTGGGTTTAAAATGAGCTTTCCTTCGTTAATGCTTACGGCTCTGTTGATAAAGCTCTGTCTGTCGTACTGTTTTCCTTCGTTAATGCTTACGGCTTCGGATTCTTTATATCTGAAACGTCCAAATCATTTTCTTTTCCATCAAAACCTGAAAATTACTCTATCTATTACTTATCTATAATAATAAGATTTTACAATAATACATTATCAAATATGAGATACTTATGAAAACCATGTGTTAATTCTAACACGCATAACACTCACATAGTTTTTTTTAACGACAAATAATCTCACGTATTAATGTACCATTTTGAAGCTATGTCCAAAGTCGACTCCTCGACCGTCGTGAGACTGTACCCCCTGATGCGCGGGAACTAGATGGAATCCGTAAATCCTCGCTTTTATCGAATATGAATCCAGGATTAAAGCCCTGATTCATCATTTCACCCGGATATCATTCGAACTGAACCTGGTGAAAATTGAACCTGCATCTCTTCTAAGAGCGGACATGCCTCTTGTCACTAGATCAATTTCTCAGAATATAGAACACAAAATCATAACCAACTATTTTTATAAAAACATGTATAAATATAATTATTTATGTATAAAGTTGTTGAAAAAAAACAAAAAGGGTTAATGAAAAGGTTCCATTTGCAGAAATTGCCCCAACCAATTTATGTACAAAGTTAATGAAAGGTCCCATTTTTTTTTTATTTTGTTTTCTTTCACCACTCAATCACTCATTGAGTCATTAAAAATAGATTTATAAGTGATGACGTGATGTTAAATGTGAAAAGATGGTTTTTTAGTGACTCAAATAAAAAATAAAATTAACTGAATTCACTAACACAAAACAAGACAAATAAAGTACGGAGTAATAAGTTATGGTATTAGATATCCTTTTTTCTCTTTTATCTTGGAATATTGGTTTCTAATACTTATAACTTTCATTGATAACACTCTCAACTAATGATTTGTCTTTCACCACTTTTAACTTGTAACTTCTTTTCTTTTGTCACTCCCGAACTTAACGAACCCTAACCCCGTTAGTTTTTTTGCTGACATGGCATTTTTTACTTATGTGGCATGCTATGCGGAAAAAAATCTTGTATCTTCTTTTCTTTTATCTTTAATTGATTTGTGCTGATTTGTCTCCCACCACCCTAACCCCGTGATGTTACATTTTTATCTTTTACATTATGTAACACTAGTTTAAAATATCTTGTATTACACGGGTTTAATAAAACAAATATTATAGAATATTTATAATGATAATCTAAAAATCGTAAATGATAATTTAAGATAATATATAGCCGAAATTACGAATAAGTTGTTAAATAACAATCTAATATATTTGTATTCATTTATGTCTAAGTTGATAAATATAATAAATTAAATTTATGACACCTGCCACAATTAGTTTTTTTTTTTTTATTTGAACACTAACTAAGTAACGCCGGGTACTCCGTATGCGGTCTCCATTGGCTAAAAGTAGCCCGAGCCGGCCACTAGTCCGGACGGACGGAGCCCCTAGCGGTCCACCTATTGAGGGATTCACCGGATACAACCCGACCCCACGCCCATCAAATGGCACGACAGCGAGGAGCCGGTAAAACCGGGTGAGATCAGGACTTGAACCCTGGTCTCATATCTCCCATATAAATTGGTGATAGTGGGGTATAAACTTCCTACCTCCCACTTGTAAAGTGAGTGCTCTACCATTGAGCTACAACCAATTTCCTGCCACAATTAGTTACTCCTATTTATTTACCATGCATAGACTTTTGTGTCAAAATTAAAAAGTTTTAAACAAAATTTACCATTTACACGTAAATGATATCAATTCTATCCTTAACAAAACCCTGTTACTATTGTTTTAGTCAATTGTCAAGGCTACCTTAACGAAAACGAGGAACTACCTATTGAGTAATGGGAAGTGGGCTACTCCCTGAATTAGACTAAAGGGTGTACATGTAATTTTGCTTTTCAATTTATAGTGCCACATCAGCGTCACATCATACCCTATTTCACCCCACTATTTTTTACAATACCATGGAAATGGTCACCAATTTACCAATTCACCACTTCCCTTTTTTTTCCAATAAAATAATAATATTTATATAACTAAAATTAAATAATTTAATATAACTAAAATTAAAATAAAAATAAAAATTAAATTACATTCATTAAACTTAGTTAAACCCAAATTTGGGCTTCAAATACTAAATTTGGGCTTCAAAAACGGCCTGTTAAGTTAATTAAGATTAGCCCAAAACAAAAATTAGACTTTAAAGAAATCAAAACCCTAAAATAGCATCTCATTCTATCATCTTCCTTCGTTAGTTTCTTTTGGAACGTTCTTTTTCTTCTTTTTTTTTTCTCACCTGAAATAATACAATGAGAAATAATACAATGAGGAGAACACATAGAAAAAGTGGGATTCTTTTATTGAAAAAGGTGGATGTGAGCGTCGTTTTGATCGGTGAACTTTTCACCATATTTTCGCCGCTGGGCGGTCCCGACAGTGACGGGGCGGTGTTTGCCGTCGGCACCGGCTGCCATGTCATCTAGAGAGCGACATTTCAATGCCCATACCGTATAGCCTTAACATTTTTATGTGATTTTAAACCGGCCATGCAAACTTTGATTGGGATTTAGATTTTTGTTTATTTAATTAATTGAAAATTATCATCTAAGCAAAAAAATAAAAAGAATAAAGATGATTAAATAACTTATCAAACCATATAGATAAACCTCATCTCTCATATTTTCCATATTAGCTCATACTCCCAAAATAATGGGCACATCCTACCACATTATATGATACATCGTACCGAATCAATCCAAAATGAGCCTACACCATTCGTACCGAATTTCAGGGACATAGCGAATTGCAATCCCGTTCCACGTTCCCGTACCAGAGCGTACCGTGAACCATGTGACTATGGATTTTTCATCCGATGACGAGTCTAGTTCGATAGAGGCGAGGAAGCCGGAAGAGGAGGCGGCGAAGGAGGACTTTAAAATCCTTCAAACTAACATCGACGCCACGAATGAAAAACATAAATGAGCATTGGAGGCGTTGCAAGCTCAGATAGCCGACAAATATGTTTAATTATATTTTTTTCCTTCTTATTTTAGGTTTTAAATTGAGTAATATTTGTTTCTTGTTATTTTTTTTTTCAATGAATGCAACTTTATTTTTATATAAGTTTTAATTTTAGTTGTATTAAATGAATTTAAGTTATATTAAATTAATTTTAGTTATATAAATATTCAATGGTGGGAGATGGTGAATTAATGACCATTTTAAAGTTCCACTCCACACCAAATGAATATGAAAGTGACGGATTGAGCGGAATTAATATATTAGTTCTGATTTTCACCTGGATTTTATTCAAATTTCTTGAGATAAATTAAGAGAGCAAGCTTTAAGAAAATGGGATTAAACTCAGTAGCAGTTTATCTTCTTTTTGTCATTTTTGCTTGTTCTTGGATTGTTGAAGCTTCCATCAATGGCCAAGAGTCAAGATTTAATCAAGATGACCCGATCAAAAGATCCGATTTTCCACCGGGGTTTCTTTTCGGAGCAGCCATTTCTGCTTATCAAGTATTATAAATTGACTCCTTCTCAGTTTTATATCCATTTTCATCTTAAAAGCATGCAATTGTTTGCAGATTGAAGGTGCATATCTTGAAGATGGAAAGTCTCTTAGCAACTGGGATGAATTTTGTCATTCGAAAGGTTAGCGTCGTGTTTATTGTTGTTTGGTTTTGTTAATTTGTAAACCAAACGCATGCTGGTAAGACGGCTGCCATTGTTATCAGGATGTTCAGAAGATGGTGAGAATGGAGATGTTGCAGATGATCACTACCATCTGTTTATGGTATCATTCATACTTGCTCTGCATTGTTATTAATCACAAACAGTTTTTTTATTTAATTATGTGATCTTGGTTTCTTTACAGCAAGACATTGAGTTGATGCATTCACTTGGATTAAAAGCATATCGCTTTTCGATTTCTTGGACTAGAATTCTTCCAAGTAAACTTTCTTAATCATGCCAGCTTGTGTCAAACTCCGTATCTTAAGATCATAGAACTTTTATATGATATTGTTTTTGCAATTAATACTTCCTTTAGGGGGGAGATTTGGTGAAGTTAATCCTCTGGGAATCATGTTCTACAATAAGATCATTAATAATCTTATACTTAAAGGTAAAAAAAAAATTACTCTCTTTAAATGAAAAAAAAAAAAAACTATTCTGGTTTTTAATTAATAAGGCGAAATTGTACAGGAATCGAGCCATTTGTGACAATTTACCATAATGATTTCCCTCAAGAACTTAAAGAGAAATATGGTTCTTGGCTTGACCCACAAATGCAGTATGTGTAAATGTCTATATAACCTTCAAAATCTACAGATATTTCGTGGTTGGGCTATCAGTAACACCTTTCTTGCAGGGACGATTTTATACATTTTACAGAAACTTGTTTCAAAAGTTTTGGAGACCGGGTGAAATACTGGATCACTATTAATGAACCAAACTTACTTGCAGAGATGTCTTATGAAAGAGGAATTTATCCACCGAACCACTGTTCGCAGCCTTTTGGCAACTGTCTAGCAGGCAATTCTGATGTTGAGCCTCTTTACGTTATGCACAACATGTTATTGGCCCATGGCAAGGCTGCAAAGTTATATCATGACAACTTTCAGGCATTAATAAACTTCCACTTATTGTTTCATAGAGTAATTGTTTTTGTAAGTTAGAATCATAACCTCTATACTTGTTCTTGCAGCCAACACAAGGTGGATTGATAGGAATAGTTTCAAACTGTTTTATGTTTGAGCCACTTACAGATAGTTATTTAGATAAAAAAGCCGCAGGAAGAGCCATGCTCTTCTATGTTGGTTGGTAGTATTCTAAACCATGCCTAAATATATATTTTTTAACAAAAAGAATGAAAAAGTTTCAACATGTTAATCCAAACAGGGCGGTAGATCCTCCTATATTTGGCGACTACCCTCAAGAAATGCGTGAATATCATGGAAACGAATTACCAACATTCTCCCAAGAGGAAAAGGAATTCATGAAGAACAGTATTGATTTCATTGGGATCAATCATTATTCGGCTTTATATGCTAAAGATTGTGCTAATTCTAGCTGCACAGGCACTGCTAATCGTGCAATCAAGGGTTTTGTGGAAATTACTGGAGAACACAATGGTGTGCCGATCGGTGATCGTGTACGATACTGATTATTTTGCAATTCTTATGAATTAATTGTACAAAATTAGTATAAAATTGAATGATTTTGCATTTCACAGACATCAATAGATAGACTTTTTGTGGTTCCTAGAGGCATGGAAGAGATTGTTAATTATATGAAAACTAGGTACAATAACACGCCCATGTTTATCACTGAAAATGGTTAGTTTTCTCATAATCAGCATGCGTGTGTTATTCATAATACTATATTAATGATATTCGTGTTTTTGTTTCAGGGTATTCATCACCAAATGTGCAGGATGTACAAGTTGAAGATATTGTGAACGCTTTCAAGCGAATTGAATTCCATCAGAAATATCTTGCTTCTTTAGCTGACGCCATAAGGTGAGTTTGGAACGCGTTGACTTTAAGTCAAATAAACTCTTTTTTCGTGGAAATTGACGTTAAGCTATAAAGTCGGCACGGGTTAACATTCGATTAGGTTGACTTTATTTTGAAAACAACATAAAATATTCATGCCCTTAAGTTTCAAAACAGTTCAGTGTGATTTCAGTACATGCATGACATTAAGCATGAAAGTCAAAAGAGGATTGAATTTAACTTTTTGAATAACAGGAATGGAGCCGATGTTCGTGGTTACTTTGTGTGGTCATTGATGGACAACTACGAATGGAGTCTCGGTTACAATTTTAGATTTGGGTTACACCACGTAGACCGCAAAACATTTGACAGGATACCTAAACTGTCAGCAAAATGGTACCAAGAATTCTTGAAAAACAACAGCCTGGTTGATCATTCAGTAATCAGAAGTCACAAATCATTACTTATCTCTTACAGAAATAGCAACCTTGTAGTTAATGTAACACAAGTATGAGAACAATAAACACAATCTAAGGCATCAATCAAATGAACTAAAGGTTGAACTTATTCAGCCTAATGATTCATAAAGTGCTTTAAGTTACCATTCAAGCTCCACAGTTCGTTAGTAGCCAGATGAAAGCTATGACAAGTATCTTTTATCTTTAGTATAATGCACTATTAAGCAAAAGAGTATCAGGACGGCCATCAATTCGTCGGTAACAAGGCTTATTAACAGGGCATGTGTGTGTAAACAATGAAAAGTACGTAGTTCTTCGTTAGCTAAAGGGATACAAGCGGGAGAGGAATCAAGGGACTATCTAAGGGAGAGATGGTTCTCCATGTAGATAGAGTTGAGATGCTAGTGTGGGTGTTTGTACTACAAATGCAATGCCCCTGGTGAGTTGGTTTTGAAGGTGTATTTATAGTGTTCTTAGTCCTAACTTGTAAGATGGTAAAAGAATGATTAATTTCCATTCAATATATAGGGTTATTATATATGGAGATAAATAGGCCCGTTTGCTTGTACTAAACCCTAATACTATATGTTCCAATACTCTTCCGTAGTCAAAGTGGTAGCACTACTAGAAAATTAGGCAATTGCAACCAAAATTTGCTATCGAAAAAAAACGGTAGCAATTTTAGCGACCGATTTTGCAAATTTGCCACCGAAAAACCTAGTTACTTGACACGGTAGCTAAGCGGTCGGAGTTTTTGCAACCGCTTATTTTCGGTGGCAAAGCGGTCGGAGTTTTAGCAACCGAGTGGCTAAGCGGTCGGAGTTTTTGCAACCGTTTATTTTCGGTGGTAAAGTGGTCGAAATTTTTTTGCAACCGTAGCTAGGCGGCCGGAGATTTTGCAACCGTTTATTTTCAATGACTAAACGGTCGAAGTTTTTGCAACCGTTTATCTACGCGGTCGAGTTTTAACAACCGTTTATTTCCGGTTGCAAATTTACAGGATATCGTTTGTATTAGTTGCGACCGTCCTAACGTATCAATATGAACAAATTTAATAATATTAAAAACTTTGATGGCCGTATAAATATTTTATTCTAGCCGTTCATATTTAAGTATCTGGATCCAACTTTGACCATATTTAAACATATTAGACAGTCAGGTCTCACACTAGTTTCTCTGTATTCTTAACATATCTCTTTCTCTGCAATCCACCCCCAAATCTGCAATCTAGGGTTCATAATAATAACCTCTACCTTCATTTGATCTCCGTTGTTAATTCAATCCAATTCAACTGATCTGTTTGAATCAATCAATCGGACAGGATGTACGGATTCGAAGCGATGACGTTCAACATCCACGGCGGATACCTGGAAGCAATCGTTCGAGGCCACAGACTGGAGAACGAACTCTATGCCGTCACTCAGCTCCACCATGACCGAGGGCAAATTCATCTTGTGGATCAAAACAGATAAGGCTGATATGGATGTTGAAACGCTTTATGATGGAATCTTTGTTGTTATTGTTGACACATACGGTGAGTCAGCTCCGCTCCCGTTGGAGATCAAAACAGATAAGGAATCGAAAGCTAAGACCGGAAAATAATAAACAAGAAACATAAAAGAAAGAACAATAATAATGATCGATAGTAATGAAAATCTCTCTCTCTCTATATATATATATCTATATATATATATATAGGTTTAAGTTCAAGAAGGAAATCAAGTTATTGTAAGAAGTCAATCCAGCCAATCAGAAATTTCCCCTTCTTTTTTCTTTTTAATTAAATATATGGATAGGATGGTAAAATCTCATAGGAAGTATATATGGAAACTACTATTCTTGTTTATGGTAATTTTAAGAGCTAATAGCCATTTTCGTCCATGTGGTTTGCGACTTTCGCCACTTCAGTCCAAAGTTTGATTTTTTGTCAATTTAGTCCTAGTAGTTTTCATTTTTAGCCTGTTATATCCTCCCGTCTAACGGCATCCAAGTATGCCGTTAGTTTAAGGGTATTATTGTCTTTTTCTTTTTAGTTTTAGATTATGTTTAATTTAAATCAGTTTTCTTTTCCTTATAAGACCAAAAGCAGAACGAAGCCC
Source organism: Bidens hawaiensis (assembly GCF_021521415.1). NCBI lineage: Eukaryota > Viridiplantae > Streptophyta > Magnoliopsida > Asterales > Asteraceae > Bidens > Bidens hawaiensis. Next base: position 396,210 of record NW_027492587.1, read on the forward strand.
TAGATTATCAACCAAATTGTTCCATCAAAACTCTAGATCATCAATCATGGTTTTCTGCTCATGTGGTTGGCCTACTGTGATTCGTACCTCATATACGGAGAGTAACCCAGGAAGACGGTTCTATTGTTGCAGCAAACAGGTAAGTTATACAATTGTATTGAACAAACATTAGAAATTAGGTTTTTTTTCCCCTAATTTTTGCCCTAATTTTTGTTAATTGCAGCCAAGGAGTTGTGGCTTTGTTGTAAAATGGTCTGGAAAATTCCCTGAAACCGATTAATAGATAATAGTTAGGGGTTAGGGTTTGGAATTCAAGGGTTTCTTTGATTAATAGATAATAGTTAGGGTTAGGGTTAAGGGGTTAATACATACCGTATTCAACGTCTGGATCGAAATCATCACCAGAAGCTCTGGTATCCCACATTTCCATGTTGTTCTTCACTTAATCGCTGGTTCTTCTTCCCTAGTTCTTCACTTTATCACTGGTTGTATGTGAATATCGTATCTAAGTTCTTGTGTATTCAGTTAATATAATAATTAATTGTAATATCTAAAAAGACTATTCAGTCCCTGAGGTAATATCTAAAAAGACACTTCTAGCCCTCAGGTGATAAAGAACTAACGGCATACTTGGATGCCGTTAGACGGGAGGATATAACAGGCTAAAAATGAAAACTACTAGGACTAAATTGACAAAAAATCAAACTTTGGACTGAAGTGGCGAAAGTCGAAAACCACAGGGACGAAAATGGCTATTAGCTCTAATTTTAATATGTTTATATAAATATTTTATTCTTCAGATATAATTAGAAATTTAAAACCCAGATCGTTATCCCTACATACATCTTGAGTCCCACTCATGTTGCTCGAAAATTTTGAACCCCCCCACTCCCACCACCCTTTTCCCTCGACGAACTCGTCCAAGCTTCGTCACTGATCTTATGTTTATGTAGTCATCTTTTTAATGTTATTTTGCATATATAGGTAGCATAAAAAATTACAATGTCGCATAAAATGAAACAATTACACTGAAAGTTTCACTTTTGCAGTTTTGTTAGTTCAAAAAAAATACTAAACACAAAAATAAACAAGTCCTACATTTTTTCTGAAAGAAAGGTAAACACGTGTAACCAATTCTTCAACACTTCTCCAAATCGCAACTTAGGCCAACGGGTAATGTGGTGATCCCAGTCATATCTCTTTAGTTACTATGTTGAACTGAGCCTCCCTCTTTTACTGGGTAAACTGTGAATGCTAAAAGAATATCATTCCGTTTCAACAAATCCACAATAAACAATACCAAAGTTTTTAAAAACGTTAAACATGCAACTAGTTTTCATATTAAAAATATTATTATCAAACACTATACCCTTAATATATACATCACCTACATATCATCATAAATAAATACACAGAGTACACTAGCACACATATACATATACCTAAATTCAATGCTTAAAATTTGAAAACAGTTTAATTTTTGTTTTTCATAATATAGTTATTGTTCATATTTAATTCCTTAACCATTTATAAAATTCAAATAATGGAAGAAAAAAAACATTAACCCAGCCAAACTTAACCTGCACTAAAATGAATTTGCCCATTTCATTTATAAAATTAAGCTGAATCCAATCATTTTTGCATCTCGAGGTTACAACTTATCATTGTAAGAAATATGAATATACCTACACATTCTACACCTACATAGTTACACCTACACTAGTCATCATATTATTTATAATGTACAGTGTAGGAACTTTGAGATTTCCTTAATGGTTTTGTAGAGATATTCCTACACATATATACATACAAATCAATGAATCATTACACTAAATAGACAATTAATTATGCTACACATATGCAACCCATATATTCCTACACAACCATTGATATCCCTACACATATGCAACTTAATTCCTAAATAACCTACACATAACATAATTTGGACTCAAATTAATGCCTACACAGCTTACACAATTTACAGATATGCCTTTCACAACCTACACATAATAGAACGTATACTTAAAGTAACACCTACACTACACAGCCTACCCAAACAATCATTGTAGTAAACAAACATCAAAATACTAGCCCAAAGCATACAGAATAGTTGGTTAATATTTTTTTTGTACCTTTTCTTTCCTAACCTACATATTCTTAAACCAAATATGAAAATTATGATGCATAACATACATACCTTATTCAATGATAGCTTATCCTATAATTTTACTATTACCTACACAAACATCAAACTAAAAATAAAATAAAAACAATAAACTAAATAACGCAAGATTAGGAAAGTTCATGTGTAGGGTACTGTATGATGTGCAGGTTATTATAGTGTTTGATTATATTAAAGTGAAATGTTTATGTAGGGTGTAATTTATGGCTACATTAAAATGAGCATTATAGCTGTTCCAAAAAAAAGCATTTTGTGCAGTATAGTGTAAGGTTTAGGGAGGAACTTAATGTGCGGGGTAATGTATCTGAACCAACTAATTGTTAAAATTTTTATATTAACAATTTCAACAAATAACCTTATTTTAACAATTACCAGATGGTATCCGAAGCATCTGATAGATGTTTCAATATCATAATCTACTTATTCGGACATCTAATTAGGGTTTCGTAACATCTAATTGCAGAAAAAAAAGGATGAAGAACAAAAATCTAACCTTGTAATTCTTGACGGTTGCACCACAAGAAACTGGATTGTTATCAACAAACCCCCCTTATATATGAAATTGCATCATAATCTTCACTTAAAGAGCGAATATTTGTATCGGTTGAATGTTTGTGAAGAATTTAGTCGATTTTTCTAGTTATTGAAAAATGGAAACTGATGAAGGTTGCTTGATATCTGGGTTTTTGATTGAGAGCCATCAATTTCAACGTTTAGCCTTATAACAGAATTACTTCATTACCCTTTTTATTAAAAACTCATTAAATCATTGAACCCGTTAATTACAAAAATGCCCCGTTAATTACAAAAATGCCACGATGATTATAGGCCATTGATTAATTTAATCAAGGGTAATAAATCATTTCTCGCATTTCTTGCAATAAAATAACTTCTCTTCTGAACTATCATATATATATATATATATATAACTTGAGATAAGATACTATGGAAATTACATATACATTGTTAAATACATCACATACGTTATTGAATACAATAAATTATGTTATCGACATTTGTCACAATTCGTCTTTTATGATGTATGGATTTGTGTCAAATGGTCAAGTAATTCTATAACGGAGGACTAAAATAAGAAGAATTTGTAGCAAAAACAACCCTAAAAAATAATAAAAAATCATAACTCAAAAGTTATTAAGAAAAATAAAAATTAAAAACACGAAAATGTTTCCACCGTCTTTCTCGTTCTAAAAAAACCACAATGTTGAGGAAAAAAATTATTGTTCCTTTATATTTGTCATCATGTTTTGTGTTATATTTTGTTCGGCATTGTGTTATATTTTGTGATCTATCGTGACTTTTATATTTATCATTGTGTTTGTTGTTTATTTTCGTCATCGTGTCTTTTTTGTCAACATTGTGTCTTTTCGTCGTCGTTTTTTTTTGTAACAAGAATGACGGGAGAAAAATTTTAGTTTTTTTAATTTTTTCGTTACTTATATATATATATATATTGAGTTATGATTTTTTAATTATTTATTATGGTCACAAATCATTCTCGCACTTCTCATTTTTGTCTTTTAATTTCTTCATTGTGTTAAAAGTTTGAAAACTTTTAAACAAAATTTATCATTTGCACTTGGGCATTATCAATTCTCTTTGTAAAGATCTCAGTTTCTATTATTTTAGTTGACTTTTCAATGGCTTTTTTAGGGGGTGGCATTGGTTATCCCACTCCACTTCACCCCTAACAAATACTCTCTCTAGCTTTAGCATTACGCCATTGTGTTCCTAACCACCCCTAAACCCTTACAATGGTCATCCAAATATATTTTTCAACCATTTTTATTCGACTAATCTAACTAACTTATTTTCAATTTAAAAACACAATATTAAATTAAATAAATAAAAATAAGATAACATAAAATTCATAATTAAAAAAATACATCATTGATAAAAATAAACATAAAACATAAATTAAAATACCAAGGTCGTAATATATAAAATTATTCCTCCATATCGAATTCGTTATTGGAATCCGAAACTAGAAGCACAAATGCAATTGGAGCGTAAAACGTGGGATGATGTTTAAGAAAATTCCATACGGCAACATGAACGAAACCTCTATTCGTCACTTGGTTTTGTTAGGGACGGCGTGCCTCTAAATATGATTCGTCATTGGGTCGCTCTCCACGTGCTATTATGTACAATTAGTGGAATCTCACAACCTTCACTTTCAAATCCCTAAACTCTGAGAAAACTTAATGTTTGGTACGACCAGGACTACCAAAATGATTTTGAAAAACGTCATGAACCGTTGTCTAAAAGTTGTTTTGTTGTTGCACGTTATTGTGGTCCATCACATGTATCCAAGCCATTGCCAAAGCAACATCATCTTCGGTCCAGGGATTCGGGCATGCATATGATGCCATTTGTTGATTTGATCTATTAAGTGAGACATGAGAGAGAATTAAATGAAAGAGTGAAATTTTGTGTTAGTTGTATACGGATTGAATTTACATGGTAAATTTAATTTTATTATTATTTTTTAAATGACCACTGAACCGGTAATATTATCGTTGGAGGTCTTAGTGTGCTCGACGATTACAGACCTCTCAAGAGTTTTTTTTTTCTACAGACAAGGGTGGGGCGGTATTCCTAGCCGGGGCCGGAAGGCACCAATGGCCACCCTGTGACCACTTTGTCCGCCCTTAGAGCATTCACAATTCATTCTCTATCAACATCCATATAATTACAATTAAATCACTATTTTTTCTCTCTAATTTTTAATTAAATAATGTTTTTATACCTTATCATTACAATTTCTCTTATCCACTCACAACCACACTTAAAAAATATTACAAAATTAAATATTGTGAACAGTGCATTTCCAAATTTACTGATGAACAATACATTTTCTCTCTTCTCCACTCACAATCACGTCCTTCACAAAACTCATGCATTCACAAAATACAAAGAACATTAAGGAAGCGGGCTACCCATGAATTAACATAAAAGGTTATTTTAAATTGGCCATCGAACTTTGATAAGGATTTAGTTAATATCTATAACATATATAAACGAAACATTTAAAAGCTCTTTGGTTGCTTCATACATTCTTTCAAACCATCAAATTGAATTATTTGTAAATAGAGGCTTCTCAGGCATTTGACATGAATTCAGGGGTATGGGTCTCACCAAACCCATATATTCCTTAAATGGGTTACAACATCTCATTAAATTATAAATTAATCTCACAAAATATTTGATATGAAAATCCTATAGAATAGGAATATACTAAAAATTAATATATATTTTTTACTTTAAAAAGATATATATTATTTATAATTAAAATACAATTTTATAGTAAAAAAATAAGCGCATCATGGGTCTCAACAAACACAAATAGCTTTTAAACCGGGTTATAACATCTCATTTATTTGTGAAACCCTTTTATCATCAAAATACTAAGTATATTATTAACTTCAGTACAATAAATAAAATTAAAATCCAAAATTTATATAAATATTATAAACGAATAATGTAAACAACCTCCATAATACGGGGAATAAAAGCTAGTGTGTATATATATATATATATATATATATATATATATATATATATCCTTTTTTCAATCATAGAGCTCTACTCTCAATATTTTATTTCCCCGATTGCAAATTATCATGTAAGCAATTTTAGGATGCAATATATATAATAATGTATCGCGTTTGCATCGGAAAACATAGATTTGGTAATCACGTAACAAGTTTATGGGTGTTCATTGTTTGGTTTGAAGCCGTAAAACTGTTGAAATCGGTCATTGGTATGATTTCACGGTTGATTTTTTTCTTTAGCTTTTGGCCAACCATTTTCAATTTTCAATTGTTTGGTTTCGTTTACGGTTACAAAAAATTGTTACTAACAATTTGGTTCATGGTTTAACTTGAAAACATCAAGACCATACCGCAAACATCACTACGCAAAATGTTATTTTTTTAACTAAAAAAACTATAACAATATCATACTCAAATTAAAGAGAAAAATATGCTCGTTTTTATGGTAAAATTTCTTAAAAAAAATATTAACGTACGAATAATTTATTAACATTTAAAAATCATGGGGGAAGTTGGGTTAAAAGTGAAAAATATAAATAAACATTAATGGTAATAATTGTAACTATACATTAAATTTACAAAAGTTGATTATACTCGAAAGGGAAAAGTTGTAACTATTTTAAAAAAAAGTTAAAAACACGTGAGTTTTGATATTGTAATGACCTTTTTGTCCTTGTTTAAATTTGTACTATGTGCTTCATTACTTATAAATTACTTAAAAGACGTGTCTTAATTTGCCCTAATGTGATGTATTATATATGGTCAAGTTATTATACACAGGGAAACAAAAATGAGAAGGATTTATAGCCATACAAAAAAACCTCTAAAAAAAAATTTAAAAAAAAAAATAAATAAATCATAACTCAAAATTTAATAAAAAAACGAAAAAAGTAAAAACATAAAAATGTTTCCACTGTCTTTTTCGGTTTCATAGAAAAAAAACACAATGGTGAGTGAAAAGAGTCAGGTGTGTCTTTTTGTTTATCATTGTGTTTTGTGTTTATTTCTTCGTTGATTGTATCTTTTTTCCTTGACATTGTGTCTTTTTTTCTTTATAATGTGTTATATACTTATATTACTTAACATTGTACAATATTTTGTTCGGCATTGTGTTAAATTTGACGATCTATTGTGTCTTTTTTTAGTTATAATTGTGTCTGTTATTCATTTTCGTCATTGTGTCTTTGATCTTAGTATTGGGTCTTTTTGTCGAACTTTTTTATTTTTTATAATTTTTTTTGAAAGGGAATAATGGCGGAAACATTTTAGTTTTTTAATTTTTTAAAATTTTTATTTATTGAGTTATGATTTTTTACTAATTTTTTTTATTAATTTTAAGGAGTTTTTTTATGTGATCATAAATCTTTCTCACACTCCTCATTTTTGTCTCCCTTCGTATTTTAACTTTACCCATATTATATATAGTAAATATATATAGTAAAGATAAGAAAAAATAAATCATAAAATATCCAAAGAATAAATATAAAAAATGATAAAATCCATATGAAAGTGATGAATTGATCGGAATTATGTTGCTAATATCTTGATTTCATTGGGATCATTCATTAAATATTCTGATTTTCAGCCGGATTTTATTCAAAATTCTTGAGATAAATAAATTAAGAGAGCAAGTTTTAAGGAATGGAATTAAATTCAGTAACAGTTTATCTCCTTTTTGTCTTTTTTACTTGTTGGATTGTTGAGGCTTCCATCAATGGCGAAGAGTCAAGATTCAATCAAGATGACCAGATCAAAATATCCAATTTTCCACCCGGGTTTCTATTCGGAGCAGCCCCTTCTGCTTATCAAGTATAAACGGACCCCTTCTCAGTTTTATATCCATTTTCATCTTAAAAACATGCAGTTGTTTGCAGATTGAAGGTGCATATCTTGAAGATGGAAAGTCTCTTAGCAACTGGGATGAATTTTGTCATTCGAAAGGTTAGTGTCGTGTTTATTGTTGTTTGGTTTTATTAAATTGTAAATCAAACGAATGCTGGTAAGACGGCAGCCATTGTTATTACTTATTAGGATGTTCAGAAGATGGTGAGAATGGAGGTGCTGCAGATGATATGATGCATTCTCTTGGATTAAAAGCATATCGTTTTTAATTTCTTGGACTCAAATTCTTCCAAGTAAACTTTCTTAATAATGCCTTGTATCATAATTGATAATTCATCTCTTTAGTTCACAAATATTTCAAATAACATTGCATTTGTAATACTTCTTTTAGAGAGAAGACACGGTGAAGTTAATCTTTTGGGAGTCATGTTCTATGATAAGATCGTTGATAATCTTATACTTAAAGGTTAAAAAAAAACCTTGTTTACTACAAAAAAAAAACTGCTCTAGTCTTTAATTAATCAGGCGAAATTGTACAGGAATCGAGCCATAAATTTGTGACAAATCACCATAATGATTTCCCTCAAGTACTTGAGGAGAAATATGGTTCTTGGCTTGACCCACGTATTGTAAGGCCCCGTTACCGGTAGTCCTACTTTGGTGTTGGATTTACTCATAAACGCAGTTCTAAATATCAGAGTTAATAAAAACTTTCGCGGAATAATAAAACTTCACCCATAACATTTTACATAACCATCAAATCATGTCTTATAAAACATTCGTAGTCAATTAAAACAAAACATAGTCTTTAAAACATCACAACATTTCTTCGAGATGCCAGTATCTTCGATTCCGTGCCATGTGTCTTCATTCACGCGAGCTGCCTCAACCTATTTGCCTGCGTGCATACTAAAAGTCAGCTACGCTGAGTGAGTTCTAGTTAATCACATAACTTACTTTTCATACACATATACGTGCCCGAAGGTACACATTACATACATATCATGTTTAGCATTCGTCCATACACATTCATATCTAACCATACATTATAAAGGGCGTTTCACCCTACTTACCTCGGATATTATTAGGGTCCGGTCACCTTTCATCCTCGGATATTATTAGGGTCCGGTACCCTTCATCCTCGGATATTATTGGGGTCTGGTACCCTTCATCCTCGGATATTATTAGGGTCCGGTACCCTTTCTTCCATAGCTTCATACCATACCTGTTATTAAATACTGTTCCTGACAATACGTGCAATCTCCGAAGAGCGTTCACGTACCATTAACATATCATACGTACATTATGCATATATATCATATATATTCATACATGCATCTTATCTTACATCATACATGGCAATCACATCTTTAGCTACCACCTGACGGTACATGCAATATCCGAAGATCGTTCACGCACCGTCAAGCAATCATCATACATAAATCATACAAGGCATACACTTACCACTTAAGGTAAGTGTATTAACTATCACACCGAGTATGCACACAGCCCCGAAAACATAACAAGGAAGTGGGGCTAGAAACTCACCTCAATGCGGTTGCGTTCACCGTTTACGGTTATTCCTTTCTTGAGCTGTGCACGACTAACTGTATAATAATTATACGTTTCAGTAAACTATCACTACACATATCGTCTTTCTAGTTTAATTATTACCCTCAACGAACGGGGGTCCGGGGGCAGCGCCCCTGGCAGCGGGGTTCTAGGGGCAGCAGCCCCTAGCGGGGTCCAAGGGGCAGAGCCCCTGGCTGGGGTTAAGCTGCCAGGTCAGCTTGGAAAAATTTTATTTTCATTAACAGTCTTAACACATTTTCCATTAGGATTTTGAATCATTAAATAATTTGCTACATAAAATCCAAGGGCTTCTTTGTAATTAAATCATTCTTTTCTAAGTCCAGGGACCATTCTGTCATTCTTTCAAAGTTCTGATTCGTCACTCAGTCCTTAACGAATGGGAATTCATAACGAATTACCCATTATAGCGAATCTGCCTTTGTAACAAATCAGGCATCGTAACGAACTGGTCCCTTTAGCAAATTGAACCTTAACGAACTGATCTGGTCAACGAATGAACCCTATAACAAATGGGGTTCATTCGTCCCTCCCTTAGCGAATGGCCTAGTTCGCCCTTATTTCCTTAACGAATTACATGCCAGTTCGCTAATCTTTCCTTAGCGAATCGGCTGGCGAATCACATCTATTTCGCTAGTTACCCTTAGCGAATTAGGGTTAGGTCAGAGAATGTCGGAAACATTCTCTGACACGCTAACCTCGTACCAGCCGCCTTTCCGGCGCCGCCGCCGGAAAAACGCTGTTTCACCGGAAAAACGAGATCTAGCTCGTTTTCCACCGTTTTTTTCACCGTTTTTCGTCTCGTTTGATCCAGATCTGAGCTAGGGTGACCCCTAAGCTCATCATAGGTTCGGTTTATACCCGATTCCACCCGGATCTCGTGACTTAAACGGTTTAACGGTGTCGGCTCGTCGTTTCGTGACTATATCTAACAGTTTAAGCTCATACAATATTAAACTATCATTACATTGGGTCGGGATCCGTTTCTTCTTCTATATTTTGGCTAGAGAGAGAGAGGGGGAGCTTAAGTGTGTGTTTTGAGAGGTGTATGGAATATGTGTGAAATGAGAAATAAATGGGTAATTAAGGTTTATATAATTATGGATCATGGGCTTAAGCCCATGGTCCTTTCCTCTTTCTTTCATAACCCAAGTCCATAACCTATGTCCATTGACCCAACACTAGCCCAACTCCTAATAACCCATACTTTCATTTATTAACCGAAACCCGAAAAACGGGATGTTACACATATAGGGTATGTTTAAATGTTTATATAACCTTCAAAATCTACTGGTTTTTCGTGTTTGGGTTATTAGTAACATCTTCCTTCCAGGGACGGTTTTATACATTTTGCAAAAACTTGTTTCAAAAGTTTTGAAGACCGCGTGAAATATTGGATCACTATCAATGAACCAAACGTGCTGATAGAGATAGCTTATGAAAGAGGGTCTTTTCCACCGAACCACTGTTCGCAGCCTTTTGGCAACTGTCTAACGGGCAATTATGATGTTGAGACTCTTTACACTATGCACAACATTTTATTGGCCCATGGCAAGGCTGCAAAGTTATATCATGACAACTTTCAGGCATTAATAAACTTCCACTTCTTGTTTCATAGAGTAATTGTTTTTGTAAGTTAGAATCATAATCTCTATACTTGTTCTTGCAGCCAACACAAGGTGAATTGATAGGCCTAGTTGCAAGTTGTTTCACGTTTGAGCCACTTACAGATAGTTATTTAGATAAATGACGTAGATGTCGTGCTCTAATAATAAACAAGTATTTATAAAGCTTAAATACCTATAACTAGTACAGGTAAATAAGGTCGTCTCCACAGGAATCAGTGGAGAGTGCTAATCAAATTCATAATTTATGAAATATTAAACTAAGTGGACAAACATTCTCAAGCGGTTTGAAATATTTGTTAAGCAAAAACAATGTTACTTTGATTTGTAAACAATTATGAGAAAATAACCAATCTTCAGGTTTCAGGTTGTGAAGCAAGCTGGACATGTAATTAAACATATTTGGAAATCTCTTTGTTTGAATTAATAAGCAAAAGACTAAATATTTGGCTTTGCTGATTATCAAAACTTAATCCGAACAATTGGCACAGCTGAATAATAATCTAATTGATTACCAGTGTGTTAGGTATTGATAAATGAAATCAATGTTATGGTTAATGATAAACGGGTCAATGATGATAAGAACTCAATCCTAAATGATTATGACCTCAAACCAATTAACTGATACAATCTTAAGTATTCAATTACGAATAACTGTTTAAGCACACAAACAAACGTAACGATTCAACTAACCGAAATGATTAACCAAATCCAAATCCAATATTAAGGTTCAAAATACCAAAAAGTCTAACCACAAACACAACCCCACACCCGGAGATGGTCACAGAAGCTTTAGCCTAGCATAAGCATCTTGAAAATCTTGATTCTTGGTTGAGATGATGAGAACATGGATGATTGTGCTGAGTGGTAGGTGTTAGGATAGTGTATGATGGCTCCAAAATCGTCCAGGTATGTTAGGGTATGAAGGATCTTCGACCTAGGGTTTAATCGTGCTTAAATATGGAAGAAAAAAAAGAAAAAAACGATTTTCCATCAGACCCGGCCGTAGCCTACGGCCTGGCCACCGCAGCCTACGGCCTGGGCAAAGCCTACGACCTCTGGTCACTGCCTTACGGCAGCTACAACACCAAAACACCGTTTCTTCATAAAATCTTCATTTCAAGTCCGTTTTTGTCCCCGTTTGCGGTCACATCTTCGTATTTCAATTCTCTATCATATCATATATCATTACTTTCATTTCCAATCCATCCTAAATGATCCAAATTAGCTCCTTTAAGCTCTGATCACCTGTAAACATAAAACCAATCCAAGTACTTGTGTTCGATACATATAAACATGTAAACACACAATATAAAACACTTAAAACACGCTATTTCATCCTTAAATCAGTCAAATAGCCGCAGAAAGAGTCATGCTCTTCAGTGTTGGTTGGTAATCTTTTAAACCATGCCTAAATATATCTTTTCTAACCAAAATAATAAAATTTTTTCAATATATTAATCCAGACAGGTCGTTAGATCCGCCTGTTTTTGGTGACTACCCTCAAGATATGCGTGAATATCATGTAAATGAATTACCAACATTCTCCCAAGTGGAAATGGAATTCATGAAGAATAGTATTGATTTCATTGGGATCAATCATTATTCAGTTATATATGCTAAAGATTGTACTAATTCTGGCTGCATAGACACTGCTAATCGAGCAATTAAGGGTTTTGTGGAAATTACTGGAGAGCGTAATGGGGTGCCAGTTGGTGATCATGTACGATATTGATTCTTTTGCAAGTTCATGTGATGCTTATGTTTGTTTTTTCTTACTTCATCCAATATAAAGTTGAATGATTTTGCATTTAACGGACATCAATGGCAGATTTTTTGTGTTTTCTAGAGGCATGAAAGAGATTGCTAATTTTATTTAAAAAAAGGGTAAAATAATACACCCATGTTTATCACTGAAATTGGTATGTTTTCTGACTATCAGCATGTGATAAATTATGTATGCACAAGTAGTTAGGATGACAAATCCCTCTGACTTCAAATGGCTTGGTTATGAGCAAGCATAGATGGCTCGGTTATGAGCAAGTATAGGAGGCTCGGTTATCATGAACAAGCATAGAAGACTTAGTTATGAGCAAACATAGAAGGCTCGGTTATGAGCAAGCATAGATGGCTCGGTTATAAGAAAGCATGTATGAATCTAGTTCTGAATTGATTTATAGACAAATATAGAACAAGTAAATAATGAAAACGATAATTTAAGATAATATATTACTAAAATTACGAATAAGTTGTTAAATAACAATTTAATATATTAGTAGTCATTTATGTCACATAAGTTACTAGATGTAATAAATTACGTTTATGCCATATGTAACAACTCGGATTTTTTAAAATTAACATTATATATGTGGCCCGACCCGCTTTTATATTCGAGAATCTTTATTCAAGAAAATATTGCGTTATTCGAGTTAACATTTGTTATATTATTATTTATTATTATAATTATTTAATATATAATAACTGCTGTTAATATTTATTAAGAAACATAGATATTACATCAACATAGCAGGTAGGCGGGCAACAAGCTGCGCCGCCACCCCTTTCTGAATTGCAAACCCTAACTTGCTAAAGACATATCCCTGCCCCTTTGGAGTCGACACATTGCTATGCACAACCTGTTGGACCCTGGTTAGGAAACAGATAGCTTCCGGTGCCAAGGAGCCAAAGGTATCAAAAGCCAGAGGGACAAAAACATGTTGGTTCTCTTCGCAGGCTTTAGCATGTTTCTCCACCTTCTTCGTTTCAGCCCTTTTCATTGCTTGCCCAGCTACAAACCCATTATCCCTCAAACCAGCTAAAGGAGATACCCCTGTGAGGTCAACACAAGCGTGTTTTCCCCCGGCCCAACCAAAGACGAGCAAATCTGCCGGTCGTAGAGTGGATCTCCCTTCCGTGGGGCATGTAAGGAAGTTTACGGGGGCTTCCTTTTTAGCTGATATCCCAGCTCGCCTTAAGATGTCCCAAAGAACGTCCCGCACCCAATCATGTCGGTATTTGAACCCAGGCATCTCCTTGAAATGAACCGCATGCTCTCCGAATTTATCCAGGCAAGCCTTACGGCAGATCGGACATGTTTCGTCTTCTGGGTACATTGGGACCATCAAACGGTACTTAAGAATGGCCCTATAATCGACCGCAGACATGCTAATTTAACCCTATTTTGATTCCATTTCTATATCCAAGGTCCTATTTGCAAAAATCTGAATATTATTATTCATTAACCCAATGACCCGATTAACCATTGACCCGTATCTAGTAAACAGTTTAGCTATCTTGCTCCCTAATTTCGTCGATAATTCAAAATTAGATTGTGTATATGATTCTCCCTTCTATAATCGGCCTAACCGACTTATTTAATTAGGAAATCAAGATCTTGGCTATACGAAATTGATTGATATACTAATTCGGCTATAACCCGTTTATCAATAGTCATTGTAACAATCTTTAAAATCCAATTAAATTGATCTGGACTATCCTCACTCGGGGTGTTTTTCGGGTTCGTTTTTCGGGTTTCGGGTTTTTCGGGTCGAGTTCTTCGGGTTTTAAAGTTTTAAATCTTGACCCGAAACCCAACCTGAATCTCTCACGGGTTTTTCAGGTTCGGGTAATTCGGGTTCAGGATTTTTCGGGTTGGGTTAATCGGGTTTCGAGTATCCTAGAAAACAAACCAAAATACAAAAAAAATTAAATGCTAGAATTAAAACAACATATTATTATTTGCTTGTAAGAAAATAATCAAATAATAAATCAGCATAACTTGATAAAGCAACTCAAAAGAATAGTAAAACTAACTCGAACTATAATCGTCTTCTATCGGGTGTGTGATTTAGTTGTTCGATAACGGTTGCTATTAGTAATAAACTAGAAACATAAATTAGCAATTAACAATGGATCAATAATAGTTGAAATGACAACAATCGATTAGGACCAAATTCTGATGACGTTAGTGGCTAAGACTAAGCTCATTATACCTAAATATATATTTAATTTCAAAACTAAAAGTTTATTCGGGTTGACCCAAAACTTATAAATCAAAACCAAGAACCAACCCGAATTACTTCGGTCGGCTTCAGGTTAGTCTTTTCTCGGGTTCGGGTTTTTCGGGGCGGGTTAGTTCGGGTTCGGGTAACTGTTTTCTCGGGTCGGGTTTCGGGTAAAAGTGACAGCCCTAATCCTCACCTCGCCGTCAACAATACCACGTAAGTCTAATTTGAGTTTAACGCTCTGCAAATACCCTGTTCGTCAGCGTTTCTGGCTGCAACGTGTTCATCATTGTTCACCCTTGTTGGGACTGCAATTGAGGTAATTAAATGGTGCGTTTGGATCAGTTTAGCTAGTATAATCAAAACCTTAAAACAATTATAATAGTAATTAACTGGTTTGATTGATTTGATTTGCTAGGATTCATTTAGCGATTTGGGTTTGAGTCTGTGTATTCTTATTTCACATGTTGAAGCTTATAATCATCCAACCCCCTAGCCCAGTTGGCTAGGAGGGTCCGTGTTAAGACCCTGGTGGCTTGCGGCGCGGGTTCGAGCCACCTCCAACTCGAATTTAAGCAAATATTTTTGGAAAATCTCTTGGTTTAGTTTATTAAATTCTTTAATCACTAAGTAATATTCTATATATTACTGGACAGGTGCCCGCGCGATGCAGCTGGTTGCATGCACAAACACAATCGAACGTGTAACTGGTTGTGTTACGCTCGTTTGTGGCACCATACACGCGTTGATCAGTCGTGGTACGTGTAAACAATGTCATCCGTGCAACTAATGCCTGAATGCACGTAACCAGTGCCGAAAATCAAAAAACAAAATTGAAATATACAACAATTTCAATTAAATCATTTCTTAAACCAACCTATTTTAATTTGAATTCCGTGCCAATATGACATCGTTCAAACCCGAACCGGTTATGACTTGACCACTTTCAACCTGAAACACGTACCGACCCTACTTAAACAAAATTATTTTTTTTTTGTATCGACTCGTTCTGTCCCTAATCCAGTCTGACACATGACCCGAGCTCACCTGACCCGATATATTATTGGTCATTACTAGTAATCACGTAATATGTTAACATTTTAAAATAAAAAAGTACAACAATACTATACTCAAATTAAAGAGAAAAAAATGCTCGTTTTTATGGTATATTTTTTTATAAAAAGTATTCGCATGTTAAAAAGTTACGGCCGTTATAAAATCGTGGGGGTAGTTGGTTTAGAATAAGGGGTAAATGTGTAACAATATATTAAGTTTACAAAAATTGATTAATGTTGAAAGACTATTATTGTAAGTATCTTTTGAAACTAATTTGTTTAACCGTGTTTTATTTTGCAAAGACTATATTACCATATTTAAAGTTGTACTATATACTTTATGAGTTGTAAAACTCTTGAAAGTGCACTCTTAATTTTGCCAATCACTTATGCTTTTATAATATATATATATATATATATATATATATATATATATATATATATATATATATCAATGTTGTAAAATTCGCTAGGCGTTTCTTAGGCGGCCGACCCCCTTGTAGGAAGTACTTGGAGTACTCGGGGAGTACTCGGCTTGTACTCGGACATGATAAATATAACATAAAATAATTATTGAATATTATACACACACACACACACACACATATATATACCTTAAGATAAGCATAATTCATGTCAAAATAAGCATAATTCACATGAAAAAAAAAACATAATTTAAAAATTCATGTTTTGCTATTATTTTTAATTTTTACTAAAAATAAAAAAATAAAAAAATATTAGAAAAATTAGAAAAAATTAAAAAAAAAATAAATTTTTTTGGTCGAGTTGACCTTGGAGGCCAAGTAATCCCGAGTACTCCGACTTTTGACCGAGTTGGACCTTGGCGAGTAATGGTGTCCGAGTTGGGAAAAGGCGGCAAGGTTGATGTCCGAGGACCTTGGAAACGCCGATTCCAAGGCCTTGGAATCCGACTTTTACAACACTGATATATATATATATTATATAGTATTCAAAACCGCAACTGTTTAATCCTTGTATATATCAGTTTATGCGTAATTTGCTATTTGCTTACTTGCTTTATTTGAACGCATTTTGGTGAAGTTCCTCATTATAGTATGATCATACGACTATTTTCGGCAACAAATGTCCATTTTATAGCAACGGTTTAGTCCTTGCTTGGTAACCAATGTCCACTTATTTGGAATTGGTTGAGCCCTTTCTTTATGGTTTGATTGATTGTGTATATGCTATGACTTAACTGTTTATCTTACAGAAACAGTTT
Source organism: Bidens hawaiensis (assembly GCF_021521415.1). NCBI lineage: Eukaryota > Viridiplantae > Streptophyta > Magnoliopsida > Asterales > Asteraceae > Bidens > Bidens hawaiensis. The sequence continues at coordinate 413,323 of NW_027492587.1, forward strand.
GCATCCTTCTTTATTTATTATATATTATTATTGTTGTGTCTTAAACTGGTGTTTTACTCACTCAACATGTGTTGTTGACAAACCTTTTTATTTTATACGCATATGCAGGTTATTGTTTGAACTAGTTGTAGGATTTGGTGAAGACTTAGTGAATAATTTAAGTTGGAAAACTTTAAATCAATATCATTTGTGATATAAATTGTATTGTTGTATGATTATAGATTTTATACTTTGTATTTGAATTATTTAAACCATTTAATCGAATTAAATAGATATTGTCACTTTTAAATATTGCATAATAGTACCTTGAGAGCTGTAAACAATCAGCTCACGCCCCGACATTTCCGCCATATGTTGGGGTGTGACACGATGTGCCACAATCAGATATTTATTTATTTATAATGTATAGATTTTTTGCCAAAATTTGAAATGTTGTAAAAATTTATCATTTACAAGTAGATATTATCAATTCTCTCCATAACAAAACCTTGTTTCTATTGTTTTGTTCAACTTTCAATGGCTATTAACAAATACGAAGAATTAGTATATAGCTTTTTCAATAAAGAAACAAACACACAAAAAAATAAAATTAATTAAAGGTCCCATACTCCCATATGCAGAAATCCCTCCGCCACACCTTTTATGAAAGGTCCCACTTTTTTCTTTTTTTTATCGCCACTCATTAAAAATAGATTTCATAAGTGAGGACGTGATAGAATAAATGTGAAAAGATCAAAAGATGATTTACATAGTGACTTAAATGAAAAATACAATTAGCTAAATTCACTAACACAAAACAAGACAAAAGTAAAGTAATATTTTACGGTATTAGTTAACTATTTTTTCTTTTACTTATGCATGTAACATTAGCTTAGAAACTCCTGTGTTACATAGATTAATAAAACAAAAATTATATAAGTTATAATGATAATCTAGAAATCAGAAAGTGAAAACGATAATTTAAGATAATATATTATTGAAATTACAAATAAGTTGTTAAATAACAATATAATATATTTGTAGTCATGTCACATAAGTTACTAAATATAATAAATTGCATTCATGACATGTGCCACAATCAATTATTTATTTATTTATAATGTATAGATTTTTCAGTCAAAATTTAAAAAGTTATAAAAATTTATCATTTACACATAGATATTATCAATTCTTTTCATAAGGCTATGTGTAACGGAGGGGCTACAAAAAGGGCGTATGCAGCGTTTTATGACAGTGGCAAAAGAGGGGAGACATGTAGCCCAGGGGCGGTGTTCTCGCCCCACCCTCATTGATCGCCACGTCATCATCTCTTCACCCCGCGACAATTTCATGTGGCCCCTCCACTTATCGCCCCTTTGTCCTCATCGCCCATATTTGTAGCCCCACTACTCATCGCCTAACAAAACCTTGTTTGTATTGTTTTAGTCGACTTTCAATGGCTAACTTAGCAAACACGAGGAATTATAATCTTAGCAATGATTTTAAGATGCAATACATAATGTATCACGTATACATAAAATCTTCAATCGTATCTTATACAAGAAGAAATAATTGCATATGAAAGTGATGGATTGAGCGGCATTATGTTGCCTATATCAGTTCTGATTTTCACCTGGATTTTATTCAAATCTCTTGAAATAGATAAACTAACAGAGCAAGTTTTAAGGAATGGGATTAAATTCAGTAGCAATTTATCTTCTTTTTGTCTTTTTTGCTTGTTCTTGGATTGTTGAGGCTTCCATCAATGGCCAAGAGTCAAGATTAATTCAACAAGGCCCGATCAAAAGATCCGATTTTCCACCCGGGTTTCTTTTCGGAGCAGCCACTTCTGCTTATCAAGTATTATAAATTGACTCCTTCTCAGCTTTATATCCATTTTCATCTAAAAAACATGCAATTGTTTTGCAGATTGAAGGCGCATATCTTGAAGATGGAAAGTCTCTCAGCAACTGGGATGAATATTGTCATTCGAAAGGTTAGTGTCGTGTTTATTGTTGTCTGGTTTTATTAATTTGTAAATCGAACGAATGCTGGTAAGACGGCTGCCGTTGTTATTAGGATGTTCAGAATTAGGAGATGGCGAGAATGGAGATGTCGCAGATGATCACTACCACCTGTTCATGGTATCATTCTTATGCTTGCTCTGCATTGTTATTGATCAGAAACAGTTTTTTTTTTTTAATAATTATTTGAACTTGGTTTTATACAGCAAGACATTGATATGATGCATTCCCTTGGATTAAAAGCATATCGGTTTTCGATATCTTGGACTAGAATTCTACCAAGTAAACTTTCTAATAATCATAATTCATTTCTTTAAATTATAAACATTATAAATTATATTACATTTGTAAGACTTCTTTTAGAGGGAAGATTTGGTGAAGTTAATCCTCTGGGAGTCATGTTCTACAATAAGATCATCGATAATCTTATACTTAAAGGTTAAAAGGACTTGTTTTCTTTAAATGAAATACAAAAAAACTTATTCTGATTTTTATTTAATAAGGTGAAATTTTGTACAGGAATCGAGCCATTTGTGACAATTTACCATATGGATTTCCCTCAAGAACTTGAAGAGAAATATGGTTCTTGGCTTGACCCACAAATGCAGTATGTATAAATGTCTATATAACCTTCAAAATCTACCGATATCCTGGTTGGGCTATTAGTAACACCTTTCTTGCAGGGATGATTTTATACATTTTGCAGAAACTTGTTTCAAAAGTTTTGGAGACCGGGTGAAATACTGGATCACTATCAATGAACCAAACCTGGTTGCAGAGTTGGCTTATGAATTAGGGCTTTATCCACCGAACCGCTGTTCGCAGCCTTTTGGCAACTGTCTAGCAGGCAATTCTGATGTTGAGCCTCTTTACGCTATGCACAACATGTTATTGGCCCATGGCAAGGCTGCAAAGCTATATCATGACAACTTTCAGGCATTAATAAACTTCCACTTCTTGTTTCATAGAGTAATTGTTTTTATAAGTAAGAATCATAATCTCTATACTTGTTCTCGCAGCCAACACAAGGTGGATTGATAGGAATAGTTTCAAACTGTTTTATGTTTGAGCCACTTACAGATAGTTATTTAGATAAAAAAGCCGCAGGAAGAGCCATGCTCTTCTATGTTGGTTGGTAGTATTCTAAACCATGCCTAAATATATATTTTTTAACAAAAAGAATGAAAAAGTTTCAACATGTTAATCCAAACAGGGCGGTAGATCCTCCTATATTTGGCGACTACCCTCAAGAAATGCGTGAATATCATGGAAACGAATTACCAACATTCTCCCAAGAGGAAAAGGAATTCATGAAGAACAGTATTGATTTCATTGGGATCAATCATTATTCGGCTTTATATGCTAAAGATTGTGCTAATTCTAGCTGCACAGGCACTGCTAATCGTGCAATCAAGGGTTTTGTGGAAATTACTGGAGAACACAATGGTGTGCCGATCGGTGATCGTGTACGATACTGATTATTTTGCAATTCTTATGAATTAATTGTACAAAATTAGTATAAAATTGAATGATTTTGCATTTCACAGACATCAATAGATAGACTTTTTGTGGTTCCTAGAGGCATGGAAGAGATTGTTAATTATATGAAAACTAGGTACAATAACACGCCCATGTTTATCACTGAAAATGGTTAGTTTTATCATAATCAACATGTGTTAGTGTGTTATTCATAATACTAAATTAATGATTTTCGTGTTTTTGTTTCAGGTTATTCATCACCAAATGTGCAGGATGTAAACGTTGAAGATATTGTGAACGATTTCAAGCGAATTGAATTCCATCAGGAATATCTTGCCTCTTTAGCTGACGCCATAAGGTGAGTTTGGAATGCGTTGACTTTAAGTCAACTAAACATTTTTTGTCGTGGAAATTGAGGTTAAGCTATAAAGTCGGCACGAATTAACCTTCAATTGGGTTGACTTTATTTAGAAAACAACATACGAAGTTCATGCCCTTTAGTCTCAAAACAGTTTAGTGTGATTTCAGTACATGCATGACATTAAGCATGAAAGTCAAAAGGGGATTGAATTTAACTTTGAATAACAGGAATGGAGCCGATGTTCGTGGGTACTTTGTATGGTCATTGATGGACAGCTACGAATGGACTCTTGGTTACAATGCTAGATATGGGTTACACTATGTAGACAGCAAAACATTTGAAAGGATACCCAAATTGTCAGCAAAATGGTACCAAGAATTCTTGAAAAACAACAGCCTGGTTGATCCTTCAGCAATCAGAACTCGCCAATCACTACTTATCTCTTACTGAAATAGCCTACTTGTGGTTAATGTAACAAAAGTATGAGAACAATAAACACAATGTAAGATATCAATCATATGAACTAAAGGTTGAATTTATTCAGCCCGATGGTTTATAAAGTGTTTTCGATTACTATTACTTACCATTATCCAAGCTCCATAATCCCAAACATTGAGCTGGAAATCCTCCTATACCGTTAGTAGCCAGATGAAAGCTATTACATGTATCTTTAGTATCCTTTCCTACATTAAATTATTTGACTTTTTAATTCTGTAATGCACTATTAATAAAAAAAATATCAGGCCGGCCATCAATTCGTCAGTAACAAGGCTTATTAACATAGCATGTGAGTGTAGACAATGAGAAGTAGAGTGTTAGGATGTTTCAGCAATTAAGAGTTGCTTCATTAGCTAAACGTATACAAGCGGACTGGAGAGGAATCCTAGGTCTATATATCTAAACCTCTGAGGCAAAGATGGTTCTCCATGCAGAGAGGATGAGATGCATTACAAATGGAATGCCCCTGGTGAGTTGGTTTGAAGGTGTGTTTATAGTGTTCTTAGTACCTTTACTCTTACCCAAGGCAGACCCATGCCTTTCGTTATTCATGTTTCTGCAACGGGCTTTCGCTTGTTAGCTTCTTGTTTTCTTCCTTCATTTCGATATGGGTAATTTGTTGAGTTTGCTTGTCGGGCTGAAAATGACAGTTGCACGCGCGTTGTCTATATCGTACGTTTTGACCACTTTCTTAGGTATCCTCAGTTATCATGCTTCGTCTTTATCGCAACGAAGTCTTATAGCTTCCCGGTCTAGCGTGGTGTAATTTTTACTTTAACTAGTTGCAATCAGCCCACATGTTGTCGCGGGAACTAGTTGGTATCGGTTCAGTTTGTTACTGTACCCGCATTCGCTTTAGTAACCCGTGTGCATAAATTAGTGAAAATATAGATAAAATACTCTTGGAATGCCCCCAAATTGTATTACACGGGTAGAATGATGAAAATATTAAATAAGAAAATTTTATTTAATTTTGAAAGTTGTGTGTGTATTTCGAACAGACAAAGGGCGAAATAAGAGAAGCGAGTAAAACTAGGTTTAGCTTACAAAATTGTGACAAACTGTAGTGGATGATCGCTTATTTAAGGTTTGAATTAAATACAAATGACTTTTATCATGAGAAATGTACAAACTATAGTAATTATGTTAATACTAAAATAATTATTATTTCACCATAAGTCTATAACTTTTGGACTATGGTAATTAAAATACACTATTTTATATTTTATAACATAATTACTATAGTTCAAAACTGTAATTATTCTAGTTATTAGTATATTAATTTTATTTGTATCGGATTTCACCCCTACTTATATATAGAAATAGATTGTTTGTTGTGGCAAAAGTGGGAAAGAAATTAAACTTTAGAGGCAATAATAAAAATTCCTAACAATATACTTAGTAAATATGTGATATAAGTTAAACTTTAATATTTAAGTGCAGGTTATTTTGTTGAAATATTTTAACAGTATATTTGTTCCTAATCAAGTACAAACAACTATCAGATTTACTTTTTAGTTTTGTTTTGATTTTTCGTTTTTTATTTTTATGTTATTTTGTGCGTACTAATATATGTTCACGGTTATGTTCCAATTTTTTTCATTTTAATATGTTAAAACTTTATGCGTGCCAAATTATGTTTACGATTATATGCCGATATTGTTGATACTGATTGAATTCGTACCGGTTCGCAGTGCGTTGGAATGTGGTTCGGCTACGGTAACGCTTGTTTTTGTTATAAATATCTTTTATATTATTTTTTGGGACTTAAAAATTTATGTTTATGATTTAGTGTCGATACCGTCTATACGAACATAATTCTAGTTGGTTCATTGTTGCAACGCGTGATGGTTGGTTAATTTGTATATATTTAAGTTCGTTTATTTGCTAGTTTTAATAGTTTATTGTGTGAATTTCGATACTTCATACCTGTTTACTGCATTTCAGGTCACATGTGATAAAACAGTTAGTTAATTTGGATCTGTCGAGGCACGGGATGAAGACCCGGGACGTCCAACACGCAAAACAATGCAAAATATCATTTGTTGTTGGTGAAGAGACCCCCGAAGATCCCATCGAGTACCGCAATGGGTGGCGAAGAAGGGAAAGTTAGGGTTTTTGATATAATATCCTTCGGACGACCCTATTTTGATCTAACTCATTCAAGGCAGTTTCTAGAGCAAAGAGAGGGCAAATCCATCATATCGATCCATACCGAGATCACATACATGTTCCATATCATTCGAATTGAAGATTTCGTGATGTCGAGGTTCAGCTAATCCTTTCGAATCATACCCGAGATGTAAAGTTTGTATTATTTTTAGTCTTCTCATGTATTAAAATCATACACTTTGTAATTATTGTTGATTAATCTATGATTATTGATGTTTAGTATTGTTGTGCATTCAGTCGATTTAGGTTTACGTTGATCAGAATTATTAGTTTGTCATTTTGCTATAATAATTGCTTGTAAGATTGTTTTGATTAGTTGAATACAAAGAAGCATACAATTGTTCTTAGTTGAGTCATACTGGCAGGGACTGTTTGATAACAAGTGCCGTGTGTTAGCGATTGTTGATGCCTAAGGTTTAGCTCGTTAATCAGTCTATGTTAATCAATAATAGTTAATCTGTTAGGTTGTATGAGATTACTGTTTGTTTGCATTCTTGAACTCCGGTGTGATTTTATATTGTTAATTTCTTGAATTTGTTAAATTGCTTAATCATTATTAAAAACCAAACTATTTGCTTGTGTGATCAGCACTACACTTTAATACTTCATAATATCATAAAGTGGTTACACGTTACATTGACCACATACTCCTCGTGGTTCGACATCCTACTTACCCTAGCTTGCTTAGGTGATTAGGAACTTGTTTTAATTGTTTTTGACTAGATAGCGATGGTATAGCTTCAAAATGGCGCCGTTGCCGGGGAGTTAGTGCGCTTAGTGTTTTTCGTGTTATTTGATTTTCTTATTTATTTTAGTTTTAAGTTTAGTTTTATTTTGTTTTTTGTTTTAATTTAAATTGTATTTTTCATTTTACGCGGGGTGTGTTGTTTGTGCAGGAAACAAGTTTATGCACACCCGTCACTCGAGCAGGCTGTCATCACTTATTTTCGAGCCCGAGATTGAGAGATTAGCCCGACAGAACCGAGCTCAGAACAGAGGGTCAGAAATGGAAGGCCAACCTCATAACCAGAATCAAAACCATAACTAGAACAAGAATCAAAACTAGAACCATAACCAAGAACCAAACCCACTACCAGAAAATAATGTTTACAACCCAGCTAATGACTACCAACCCGAAAATGACCAACTTCCACCAATAAATTCCAACCAACAACCAAATCCTAACAACTCAGCTCACTTATCTAGAAATCGAAACCAAAACATTGATCAGGCCACCTCGAGACGCAGAGTTCAGTGTTAGTTGCATTTTTTGGCATGTTTTATAACACTTTAAACACCCAATTTAGCCATATATAATGCATTTATCATACATATATACATTATTTTGTGAACTGGACTTGCACTTTAAGAAATGGAATCAATTTCATCATGAGTATAACATGATAAAACAAAATTGGTAACTAAATATTTGTTTTGGTGGAGCGGAATCTACTTTGGATTGTTTTTAATGTTTTTGTAGGTGCGGAGCGGTCACATGAGATGACGATGGACGTTGGAAGGAATTATTAAAAGTCGATTATTGTTGGACCACATCCATGAGCTGTTGAAGCTTGAAGTTAAGAGTCATATATTGAAGAAAAATATATATATATGAACTTCAAAGATATCTCATAATTTCCCATGTGATCTTTTTAAAACAAGACACTTAATTGGGATATATGAAGAAACATTTGAATTTTAAATGGAGTTGGGCCAAAGAATAAAGATCACGATGGCATTAAGGCTTAAAAGGGGAGGCATTTTATTTTGGGGAGGGGATCCTTTTCTTTTCTTCTGGTGATCTGGACGTGGAAACAAAAGGCAGGAAAGCAAGAACAATATTTGGCTTTTGTTTTGTGAGCTTTTATTTTTATGTTTTCTTTCATATTTGATTTGATTGGTTTGGCCATCATGTTCGGCTAAATCAATTTTAATTTCGACACTAGGGTTTAATTTGATTCGAAACTTATGTGAAACGATTATGTGATTCGCTTATTTGAATGGTTTGTTTGTTTAATTCTTGTGCTTAAACCCGGTTCCATTCCGGTATATTTTAGATTGTTAATAAATTTGATCACCTTATTAATTTTTCTAATAAAGTTCATCAATATTTAAAACCCTAATCAGCTTTTAAGTTTTGGTAAAAGGAACAAATAATATTTTGTGTTTGTCTATGAACTCAAAATCATTATAGAATTAAACAATATAATTAAGCATACCGAACGGCGTGTGTGTTTGATTGTAATCGATACTTCTATCACGCAACCCGCACACCAAGATCCGAACGGCGTGAGATTGGAGTAGCGGGGTTGGCTCTAATCACCGAACGGCGTGTGGTTAGACATTAGATAGAGTGGATGTCCGAACGGCGTGACGTCTAGTATTGATACTAACTGTTTAAACAAAAGAATCATTGCACCATAATTGTTAATGATCATAAGCTAGAATTGAATCAAGTAATTGCCTTAGTGTTGGAATTAGTTTTTATATATCTGAATTCACATTTTTATAATATTTTGTTTCATCAATTCAAGTTTAAATCAAAACCCCCCCTTTTAAAAGAATCGTGTATGGACCTTGAAATATATTTGGTATAATTTAGTTACTCTGTATCCCTGAGGACACGAACCTTACTTTCGCTCATACTATTTTTAGTGTGTTAAGTTGGTTTATTTTATTTGTTGGATTCGACACCCATCAAATTGGCGCCGTTGCCGGGGATACGGCTATTTTAACCGTTTTATGCCAAGATTTTTTCATTCAGGTACGCCCGGATCTTTTCGTTCAGGTACACCACTTGAGATTGACCCGGAAATTGAGAAAACATCAAAGAAACTAAGAAAGCAAGCAAAACTCCGAAAGAAGTTACCGAGCTCCTCAAACACCGAATCACTACAAATAACTCCACCACAATCACCTACCCAAGAACCAAACTCACCTACTGAAACCACCACCATGGCAGCTGAACAAACACTTAGACAATGGGGAACCCATGATGTCACCCAACAACCACTTTGCATCAACTACCCAGCTATGGAGAACTTTGAGCTGAAATCCGGCCTCATTAACTTGTTACCCTCCTTCCGAGGTTTAGAAAATGAAGACCCTCACAAGTTCCTTAAGGAGTTCCATGTTGTGTGTTCCGGCATGAAGCCACACAACATTACTGAAGACCAAATCAAGCTAAGGGCATTCCCCTTTGCTCTCCAAGACTCAGAAAGAGAGTGGCTCTATTACCTACCAGCGGGGTCGGTAACTACTTGGAATGGTCTTGCAAGGCTTTTCATAGACAAGTACTTTCCCGAAGTTAAAGCATCCCTCCTACGTAAAGAAATTATCACGATCAAACAAGCAAAAAGGGAAGCTTTACATATGTATTGGGAAAGGCTTAATAAATTATGTGCACGGTGCCCCCAACATGGCATATCTGGGCATCAACTCCTTCAGTACTTTTGTGAAGGATTGGCACCGATGGAGAGACGCTTGATAAATGCATCTAGTGGGGGAGCTCTACTCGATAAAACACCAACTCAAATTAGAGCGTTGATCACATTTATAGCAGAAGACACAAGGCATTGGGCACAAGAAGATGGGTGGTATGATGACACACCAAGGGGAGTAAATGAAGTGAACACTCCTCGCATTGAAACTCAACTTGCTGAACTAACCAAAGTCGTCATGCAACTAAAAAGTAAGGGTGCGGAACCACAAGCCCGAGCTTGTGGTATATGTCTACAATCTGGGCATCCTACTGATATGTGCCCCACACTACAAGAAGATGTTGAACAAGTACAAGCAATGGGAGGCTACTCAGGACAAAATTCAAGACAATATGAGCAGCCTCGAGGTAATCAGAATTGGGGAAATCCTTCTAATATGAGCTACTTGTAAAGACCTCCACAATATCAGTCACAACCTCCATTCCAAATGCCTATTCAACAACCTAACTTCCAACCTCAACAACTATCACCCGTACAACAACAAGCGAGTAGCTCAGGTATGTCTTTAGAAGATATCGTGAAAAGTCTAGCCACAAGCACTCACACTTTCCAGCAAAAGACTGAAGCTAGCATCAAAAACTTGGAACAACAAAGGGCTCAGCTTTCTAGCTCGGTGAGCAAGATAGAATCTCAAGGTAAATTACCCCCACAAACCGAGAAAAACCCAAAACACAATGTTTGTGCCATTATCTTGAAAAGCGGGGAGGAAGAATTGAAAAGTGGTGAGGAAGAAGTTGTTATAGAAGAGAAGGTTAATAAAAAGGATGAAGCGTCAAAGCCGGTTAAAAGTGAAGCAAAATTTTATCCTCCACCTCCATTCCCTGAAAGACTTCAAGGCACAAGGAAAGAACGGGAAGAACAAAAAATCATGGAGACGTTCCGGAAGGTAGAGGTAAACATTACACTCCTTGATGCCATTAAACAAGTTCCACGGTATGCAAAGTTCCTAAAACAATTATGCACATCAAAGAAAAAGCTCAAAGGTACTGAAACAGTCAAGGTAAGTGAAAATATTTCAGCAGTGTTACAAAAGAGATTACCCCCAAAGTGCAAGGATCCAGGTGTTTTCATCGTTCCTTGTAAATTGGGGAATATTACTTTGCCTCGAGCTATGCTGGACCTTGGAGCCTCTATTAACGTCCTACCATACTCAATTTTCAAAACACTTAATGTTGGACTGTTAAAGAGGACCGGGGTGACCATTCAATTGGCCAATCGATCCGTAGTATACCCAAAAGGTGTATTAGAGGATGTGTTGGTCCAAGTGAATGAACTAGTATTTCCAGCTGATTTTTATGTGTTGACATGGAAGATGATGACACACCAAATTCCAGTTCGATTTTACTTGGGAGACCATTTTTAAAAACTTCGAGAACTAAAATCGACGTTTATAATGGCGCTCTTTCAATGGAATTTGACGGGGATGTTATAAATTTTAATATAGATGATGCTATACGTTACCCGAGTGATGTCTTATCTTTGAATTATATAGATGTCGTTGAACCACTAATTGATAAATGTGTTGAGTTGTCTAACAATGGTGTTTCAGTCTTTGTTTTAAACAGAAGTACAGATGGAGTTTCATCAAATGAGCATATTGAAAAGTTCAAGCTTGGGGAGGAACTGCCGGAGATTGATAAACGGAAGAAAGAAAGGCCAAAAGCACGAAAATTAAAGTCACCGAATATTGCCCGAAGGATTCTTCCGTTTATGGTGGCACCCGGTTGAATGAAGTTTAACGAGAGAATAAGTCTAGCCAAAGACAATAAAGAAAGGCGCTTCGCGGGAGGCAACCCGTGGCTTCGTCGTATTTTTTTCTTTTGTTTTATTTAAAAAAAAAAGTAAAAAAAATTCAACCAGGTCGTGTGAAAGTAGTTTTGGTCAGAACGTTGACCCGGCCGTGTTAAAATTCTTTACAAAAGTGACCCAGTCGTGTTCAATTTTTAGTAAATGATTAAAACTTTTGACACGGGCGTGTCAAAATATCACCCGGCCGGGTAAAGGTTCTGTGGAAAAACTTAAAAACCATGTGTCCAGGTCTAAAAAAAAAGCAAAAAGAAAAGGAGAAAACTAAATTAAACAATATTTTGCAACCCAATCAAACCATTAGACCTTCATCATCCCAAACACATAGCCACCTCCATACATCTTCAACCACCGCCGCGACCGACCTTCACCACCACCAGCGTGCCTCCTTCGCTGTCGCGACCACTCAACACACCACCACCGATGAGCCTCACCAGTTCCGCCGCCTTTGTCTCCGCTGACATCCATCCTAACCACCCTCACAACCCTCAATCACCCACCACTTTCCCGTCACCGTTTCCCGCTACCTTGTACCGCTGCTCTCATTGTTATCGCCGACCATCGCCGCCATCAGGTATGTTTCCATCTCCCTCACCCGTCCGCGTTACCCCCGACCAACCTTATGTCAACGCCTTCACCCCTGCCTAAGGATTGAAGATTAATTTGAGAACCAACCTATCTGTCACTATTTGTTTTTAACCAGTTTGCTAAGAAGTTAATTATGAAATTGTTGGTTAAATTCAAGTCAAAGTCAACTAAATTAAAATCTATATGCATCAAGTTTGTTGGTTGAGTTTGCAGTCTATATGTCCGAAGCTGGGTAATCTGATGATTTTGGTTAGAGACCAAGTGACTATTGTTGGATAAATTGTGGAAGCATGGGTAGAGACGAAGGATTGGTTTGAACCGTTTCGCTACCACCGGCTATTCGTTCGTATGAATCTTCAAGCCGGACCGCTCCTTCCACCTCGGTAGTTACGTTTCACGCCTCACTTCAAGCCTCGAGGACGAAGCCGAATTTTAAGCTTGGGGAGATTAAAAAGGTATTTTCGTTTCATGCATTGCATTTAAAGTTGTATATAATTTGCATTAGTACCATATGTGAAAAAAAAATGAAAAATGTTTTAAAAATGTTCCTTGAATATAGTTTTTTTGCGTTAAAGTGGGAGATGATGATATTTATTGGAAATTGGTTTTTCAAATTACTAATATGAGAGAAATAAAAGAAAACGCACTTAACTTGGGATGTGCCGATAGGCTCAGCCTTGAAAATGAAAGGACAATTTGATAAAATGGGTCGGAAATCTCTTGTGGGTAAAGCGTTTTGTCCGTGGAAGATAAGCAATGAAAGGTCAGGCCATACTGAAGCCTCAATTCTTGGTATGAAAAGTGAAAATATTATTAAGTTTTAAAATTTGAATACGTTATCATATGATGCTTGGGTAGGTTTAACGTTAGAGTATGCCGTGTAGCCTGTGATATAACTGCTTAGATTTAGTGTTTTACACATCATTGGGGTATGGTTTTATAACCTTAAATCTTGTATTGATGGGATGCCCCGGGTCTGGAGACTATGGGTCTGTATGCCAACTATTCATCTGGGTATTCACAATTCCTAAGTGGGGTTGTGAATATTTAAAATAAAGCTAAAAAAGAGCAAACCCGCAGTTTTCTGATATAAGTCTTTAAACATGATCACAAAAAGTACAAAGTACAAACACATTACATACTTGATCATCCACGTTGTTAGCCATGTGGGGTCCCCTTGCTCGCGTCTCATTACCATTAAGAAACGGACCACAAGGGACACGCCACATATAAGCCATACAGATGAAATTTTGCATACTCACCTATGGTAATGGTTCGGTGTATTGCTTGATAACGGGGGTATGTCATGTTGTGGGGAACACTAGCTTTTAATTAATTGAACCTTAATCATATTTAATGGCTGCTTGGTAGAATTTGATGCTTAAGCTTAGGTGGATAAACAATACCCTTGATCGTCTTAACTGTTCATTAAAAAATAGAGCAACGAAAGTTTTAAATTTGCTAATTTTGAGGTTTAAGTCAACTTGGGGTGGTCTGGTCCGGTAAAAGCTGAAAATAAGCGGGTCTTAATTGTGTAAACCACTGAGTAATGTTAATGTCAGATCATATTTGTCCCGGTAAAGATTAAGGCATGGGTTTAAGTGGACAACAATATCGGTGATCGCGGTTTTTGCGTTTTTCTAAGCTTTAAAAATTAACCTATATGTTTTTAAGACTGAATTTTCCGATTCTGATCCAACTGCATCAGACTTTTTCAGGGACACATAATATTAAGAATCGTAGTTACATGTGTCGGTACTTCCCGGGTTCAAATGAATGAAAAATGACATGTTAGTTATGATCTCATTACAAATATTTCCGGTACCAAACGAGTTAAAAAAACAATAAAAAAATAAGTTTAAAAAAATTAAAAAAATAAAATAAAGTAGAAATTTCCCCTAGATTTTTAATTCTTGGTTTATACTATTTTTGACTTCCTTGAGGGCAAGGAAAGGTTTAAGTTTGGGGAGATTTGTTAGTTGCATTTTTTGGCATGTTTTATAACACTTTAAACACCCAATTTAGCCATATATAATGCATTTATCATACATATATACATTATTTTGTGAAACATTTGTTTTGGTGGAGCGGAATCTACTTTGTATTGTTTTTAATGTTTTTGTAGGTGCGGAGCGGTCACATGAGATGATGATGGACGTTGGAAGGAATTATTAAAAGTCGATTATTGTTGGACCACATCCATGAGCTGTTGAAGCTTGAAGTTAAGAGTCATATATTGAAGAAAAATATATATATGTGAACTTCAAATATATCTCATAATTTCCCATGTGATCTTTTTAAAACAAGACACTTAATTGGGATATGGAAGAAACATTTGAATTTTAAATGGATTTGGGCCAAAGGATAAAGATCACGATGGCATTAAGGCTTAAAAGGGGAGGCATTTTATTTTGGGGAGGGGATCCTTTTCTTTTCTTATGGTGATCTGGACTTGGAAACAAAAAGCAGGAAAGCAAGAACAATATTTGGCTTTTGTTTTGTGAGCTTTTATTTTTATGTTTTCTTTCATATTTAATTTGATTGGTTTGGCCATCATGTTCGGCTAAATCAATTTTAATTTCGACACTAGGGTTTAATTTGATTCGAAACTTATGTGAAACGATTATGTGATTCGCTTATTTGAATGGTTTGTTTGTTTAATTCTTGTGCTTAAACCCGGTTCCATTCCGGTATATTTTATATTGTTAATAAATTTGATCACCTTATTAATTTTTCTAATAAAGTTCATCAATATTTAAAACCCTAATCAGTTTTTAAGTTTTGGTAAAAGGAACAAATAATATTTTGTGTTTGTCTATGAACTCAAAATCATTATAGAATTAAACAATATAATTAAGCATACCGAACGACGTGTGTGTTAAGTTGGTTTATTTTATTTGTTGGATTTGACACCCATCATTCAGATTAATCATGATGAGGATTATGTCAGTATCCCTACAGAGGATGAAAAAGATGGGGAATGGAATGATGGGGGTCACTATATAGAAGGTAATTACTTGGCAAACTGGAAAGGAAGAGACAACGATGGATTTGAGCCAATAATCGAGGGTAATGAAAATTGGGATGAAGTGGTGGAAGAACCGATGAACCAGAGACGGGTGAGTTTGTTAATAAAAACAAGGAGAAATGGTATTGGGAGAAACATGGTTAACAGAGTAGAAAGAGTTGATAGTGGTCAGGGTATTTAGGTTAACAGAGGAGGTCTAGTAAATCTCGGGGGGGTTTATGTAGCCCCGGTTCAGAAGGGTGTTAACCGTCGGTTCAGACGGTGCATCACCTGTTGTCCCGCAAGTTCGTGTACAGGGGCAACAGACTTTTAAATTCCGTCCATCGTACATCAACACCGTACCTCATTTTCACGGGATTGCCTCAAAAGACCCATATTCACACTTGTCTGACTTTTCAGCTATTTGTGGGTCCATTGGAGATGGTACGTTTGTCCAGGACGAGATTCGGTTGTGGTTATTCCAGTTTTCATTGAAAGATAAAGCAAAACACTAGTTTAACTCACTACTGATGCACTGTATTGATAATTTGGCCGAGATGCAGCAGGTGTTTCTTAATGAATAATATTCATAGTCGAAGACAAATGAGGCCCAAATGGAGATTCGCCATTTTTCACAATTACTGGGAGAAATGTTTCACGAGGCATTCACCAGATTCAAAGAGATGATTAAAAAATGCCCACACCATCAGATTGAGTTGTGGGAATTGGTGAAGTGCTTTGTTGACGGGTTGACTTACGAAGATAGAAAACACTTAAAAGCTTCATGTAATGGTCAGCTGTTAAACTAACCTTAGGAAGATAGCTGGGATTTTCTAGAGTTTATATGTGAAGACTCTAAGTCAGAAGCAGCAATAGAAAGAAGAAGACACCAGACTACTTCCAGGTCAGTAAAGTCAGTCACGAGTGAGTCTAAACGGATAGCTGAGTTGGAACGTGAACTCGCTGAGTACATAATAGGGTAAAAGAAAGAGGTTGGTGAAGTCAGGGTTAAATTTCCGGTGTGTGAAGAATGCGGTGAGCTCGGGCACAAGGCAGATAATTGTCTCGAATTTTATGTTGATGATGAGGATCCCAAGGAGGTTAATTATGCTTATGGGGAGTCCAAGGGCCAAGGGTTTAATTCAAACACTTATCATCCTAGTCTTAGGAATCACCCGAACTTTCGATATAGGAACGCGGCTACCCAGTCAAACCTGAACTTTCAAGGATCGAAGCAGAACAGACAACATGGAAATTACCGCCAACGCGGTTATCAGCAGCAGGGTTCGTATAATCAGAATTGGGGGTCTAACATGTCACACCCCAGACCACGACCGAGGCATGCGACACATTTGTTGGTACCACACTTGTAATAAAATCAGAGTTACGTATTAAAAGCAGAAGTCTTATATTTATGTGGATTTAAAATATAATATTTACATTAACAAAAGACGGGATTAAAAGTTCCCGTTTAGTGTTTGAGTAAGATTACTTATTATTTACAAAACCACCATTTATAATTAAAGTTTAACAAAACAATACGAGCCATCGGATATCTTGAGCACTTCAAGCTTCCAAGCCCTATTCTTGAATACCTGCAAAATGTTTAAAAATACGTCAGCAACATATGCTGGTGAATATGATGACGCTAAAATATTTCCTTTTACTTGATTACCCCTCGAGACATAACTTGGGTCCGGCCCATCGTGGCTTAGGAATAATCAAGCTTTAAAAGCAAACACAATTATAAACTCAAGTCTCTACATAAGACACCCCAGCAAACACCGCAGCGTTCGACATTACTTAGGTACCATACGTATACACATGGTCAGTCTCACTCAGACGTAACTTGGTTCCGGCCCATCGTGGCAGAGGTCATGACAAAGTGTGGTGCAGTGTGCCCACTGACCTTTTACCACATATGTAAGGATCCAAACAAACGTACACGACAACCTAAGGGCTAGCACTTACTTTTGTTTATAACATTTTAGAGACACGTAGTCCCATGTAACTATTTTCATTTAATTCTTTTGACTCGATTTAAACAAGTTTATAAAGTTGGGACGTATTCACCTTTTTCTTTTGGATCAACTTCACTACACTGTCCGAGGGTGTTTCCATTTTCTTGCTATCTCGCACCTATAGTACGAGTATAACTTTTTGTTAGTCGGATAGACAATCCGACTTAAGACCTCTAGTCTCTTTTTATAATCGTTACCTCGATTATATTTTCTTTTATGAACCTTTAGTTCAAAATCTTTTTTCTTTACTTTAAAACCTTTAGTTAAAAAGTATTCTTTCTTTCTTTTTTTATAAGTTAAAACTCTTTCTTTTTAACTTATTTTCTTTTCTTTTCTTTTATGAGATAAACCTTTAGTTAATCTTATTTTACCTTTCTTTAAAACCCTACGTTTCTTCTTCTCTAAGAAACGTATACTTTTCTTTTCTTTATTATTTAAGAAATAATCATAATAACTTAAATAATATTTTATAACAAAGAATTAGATAATAATCATATTCATATTCCTTTCTTTTCTTTTCTTTGTTATGTTTTCTTTTATTTGTCGAGGTATCGAGTATATCCTCGACTTTAGGGTTTTAAGCATTTATTATTTTATTATTATTTTATTTGGGCATTATGCCTACCTTCGTTGTCTTATAGAATCCCTACACAATCGAGCAGCACTTCGACGCCGCTTCGTTTTCTTTATCTTCTTGATCAACACCTTTCCTTGCACGCAAAATGAGGCACACCAATACTTCTCCACAAGTCGGCACGCTTTACGAGGTGAGTTGTCGGAATGTCTCTTGGCAACACCTTCTTTAAGATAACGTCGTTGGAACGTCAGGATGTCGTTGGTTTAGTGGCACGAATTACGAGAAATCGGGCACGGAAATCGAGGTGGTCGAAGGCACGCTTTACGAGGGCTTTAGAGAAATGTTAGAGAGAGAATGAGCTATGGATTTTGGTGTGAGAAATGAGAAATCCGGAGGTTGCTATTTATCAATGTTGCAAAAGTCGTTAGGTGGTCCCTATACGGGCAACCCCCCTGGAGGGAGTACTCGGGGAGTACTCGGACATGATAAATATAAATAAAATTAATTTTTTCGGTAATATATATATTTCAAAAATCATAAATTTACTAATATTTATAACAAAATAAGTAAATATCAATATAAATAAGAGAAATACATTTTTAAATACAAAATTATTCTAAAAAATGTTAATCATTAATTAAAAAAATGATATTCGTTCTTTAATATTATAGAAATACGAATTATGTTGTATTTTTAAGTCAAAATAGACCCAAGTTAACAGACTAGATGTATTTTTGCCTGACGTTGACCGACTTTGAACAATTTTAGTAACTAGGCGGAGTTAAAGAAACTCCCCTCGGCACCATACCTTGTAGCGAGTACTCGAAGAGTACTCGGCCTTGTAAACATACTTTTACAATATTTTTATTTATAGACATTTTCCAGGACCCATCGCGATACCTGATGGTCCATTAAGTATCGCGACGTAGGGTGATGCGCTGCCTAGTAGGCTTGCCACGTGGCAGACGTGATGCCACGTTGTGACACATGGCGGGCGTTGTGCCACGTGTGGACACGTGGCAGGCCACGTGCCTTGCTTGTCAGACAACTTATCGCGATACGCGATGGGTTTCCCTTCTGATCCATCGCGTATCGCGATGGGTCAGGAAACCAGATTTTTCATTTTAAACCCTAGATTTTAGGATTTGTCATTTTTGGTCCATGGACTTCCAAACTTGGTATTTTAAACCCGAAACTTTCACGATGTTACATAACATGTGACGGTAACCGAGGTAGTAATTCATCGGGTAATCAGAATCAGGACCGGCCAGCAGAAGGGGTCCTCGGGAACTTCAGACGAGTATGTGCACTCGAAGTTGGATGCGTTGCTGAAGATCGTGACGGATAATCAGATTGACACTAAGAAACAGTTTGAGTTACGGGATAAATCGGTGGTGGCAATGTCAAAACAGATTGGTCAGCTCACAGCGGATATGGCAAAGTTGCAAAAGAGTGTAAGTCAACACCCGAGTGATACTACAGTCAACCCGAACCACTATAGCTCGAGTTCGAATAAGCACGTTAACAAGGTAAGTATTTTAAGAAATGGAAAAAAATATGATATTAAAATTGGGGTTCCACTACCATTGGTTGATGGGGTGGTGGAAGAAATTGATGAAACTCTCGTTAGTGATGACGAGCCGGAACCAGTTAATTTAACTGAACCTAACAAAAGTGAAAATAATATTAATAAACCGGTCCCGATAGATGACACCAACAATCCTAAGGACAAGGGAAAGGTGAAAACCGTCCCCTATCCCGATGCATTGTTGGCGCCATCTAAAGCGAAGATGGCAAAAGAGACCCACAACAAGAAGAAATGTGGGAAACGTTTAAACAAGCTAAAAATAATATTCCCCTTCTAGATGCCATAAAACAGATTCCCGCCTATGCGAAGTAGTTGAAAGAATTGTGCACACAAAAGAGGAGTCATAAGATTCCTAAACAGATTGATTTTACCGATAATGTGAGTGTAATCATTTCGGGTGTTCTTCCATCCAAGCTTTAAGATCCGGGAACGCCCATTATACCCATTCAAGTGGGTGATTTTAAAATGACACGAGCACTTTTGGATCTTGGAGCTAGTATTAGTATCATCTCGGGAAGTCTATACGATCGGTATAACTTCGGTCCGCTTCAAGCAACCAGTTCACTTTTCTATATATATTATAGCTCGGTTCGGGAATTAACTCCAACAGTGAATGCTCTTAGCGAACGCGAGAAATTGCCTTATTAAGTAGTGAGAAGCGGGCTACTTTATTTTGCAATCCAATAGCTTCTTTTTTCTTTTTATTAATTAAATCTTTGAGCTCTACTCTCAATATTTTATTTCACTGATTGCTATCATGTAAGCAATTTTAAGAGGCAATATATAATAATGTATCACGTACGCATCAAATCTTCATCGTATCTTATATAAGAAAAAATAAAATCGTAAAATATTGAAAGGATAAATATAAAAAAATGATAGAATCTATATGTAAGTGATGGATTGAGCGGCATTATGTTGCTTATATCAGTTCTGATTTTCACCTGGATTTTATTCAAATCTCTTGAAATAGATAAACTAACAGAGCAAGTTTTAAGGAATGGGATTAAATTCAGTAGCAGTTTATCTTCTTTTTGTCTTTTTTGCTTGTTCTTGGATTGTTGAGGCTTCCATCAATGGCCAAGAGTCAAGATTAATTCAACAAGGCCCGATCAAAAGATCCGATTTTCCACCCGGGTTTCTTTTCGGAGCAGCCACTTCTGCTTATCAAGTATTATAAATTGACTCCTTCTCAGCTTTATATCCATTTTCATCTAAAAAACATGCAATTGTTTTGCAGACTGAAGGCGCATATCTTGAAGATGGAAAGTCTCTCAGCAACTGGGATGAATATTGTCATTCGAAAGGTTAGTGTCGTGTTTATTGTTGTCTGGTTTTATTAATTTGTAAATCGAACGAATGCTGGTAAGACGGCTGCCGTTGTTATTAGGATGTTCAGAAGATGGTGAGAATGGAGATGTTGCAGATGATCACTACCATCTGTTTATGGTATCATTCTTATACTTGCTCTGCATTGTTATTAATCACAAACAGTTTTTTTTTAATTATTTGATCTTGGTTTTTATACAGCAAGACATTGATATGATGCATTCTCTTGGATTGAAAGCATATCGCTTTTCGATATCTTGGACTAGAATTCTACAAGTAAACTTTCTAATATTAATGCCTTTATTCATAATTCATTTGTTTAGAATATAAATATATTAAATTATATTGCATTTGTAATACTTCTTGTAGACGGGAGATTTGGTGAAGTTAATCCTCTGGGAGTCATGTTCTACAATAAGATCATTGATAATCTTATACTTTAAGGTTAAAAAAAACTTATTTCATTTAAACGGAAAAAAAAATCTGCTCTGGTTTCTTGATTAATAAGGTGAAGTTGCACAGGAATCGAGCCTTTTGTGACAATTCACCATAATGATTTGCCTCAAGAACTCGAAGAGAGATATGGATCTTGGCTTGACCCACAAATGCAGTATGTTTAAATGTCTATATAACCTTCAAAATCTACTGATTTTTCGTGGCTGGGTTATTAATATATAACACCTTTCTTGCAGGGACGATTATATACATTTTGCAGAAACCTGTTTCAAAAGCTTTGGAGACCGCGTGAAATATTGGATCACTATCAATGAACCAAACGTGCTTGCAGAGATGGCTTATGAAAGAGGGTCTTTTCCACCGAACCATTGTTCGCAACCTTTTGGCAACTGTCTAGCAGGCAATTATGATGTTGAGCCTCTTTACGCTATGCACAACATGTTATTGGCCCATGGCAAGGCTGCAAAGTTATATCATGACAACTTTCAGGCAAGTTATAATCGTTTACTTCTTATTTCATAAAGTATTATTTTTATAAATTAGAAGCATAATCTCTATACTTGTTCTTGCAGCCAACACAAGGTGGATTGGTAGGACTAGTTGCAAATTGTTTCATGTTTGAGCCACTTACAGACAGTTATTTAGATCAAAAGGCTGCAGAAAGAGCCATGCTCTTCAATGTTGGTTGGTAGTATTCTTAAATATGCCTAAATATATCTTTTTTAACAAAAAGAATGAAAAAGTTCCAATATTTTCAATCCAAACAGGTCGTTTGATCCGCCGATATTTGGCGACTACCCTCAAGAAATGCGTAAATATCATGGAAATGAATTGCCAACATTCTCCCAAGAGGAAAAGGAATTCATGAAGAATAGTATTGATTTCATTGGGATCAATCATTATTCGGCTTTATATGCTAAAGACTGTACTAATTCTAGCTGCACAGACACTGCTAATCGCGCAATCAAGGGTTTTGTGGAAATTATCGGAGAGCGTAATGGTGTGCCAATTGGTGATCCTGTACGATACTGATTCTTTTGCAAGTTCATGTGATGCTTATGTTTGTTTTTTCTTATTTCAATTAGTATAAAGTTGAGTGATTTTAAATTTCACAAACATCAATGGCAAGATTTTTTGTGGTCCCCAGAGGCATGGAAGAGATTGTTAATTATATGAAAACTAGGTATAATAACACACTGATGTTTATCACTGAAAATGGTTAGTTTTCTCACAATCAACACATGTTAATGTTAAGTATGTAATATTGTAATCCATATTACTATATCAATGATTTTTCTTTCAGGTTATTCATCACCAAATATTCGGGATGTACAAGTTGAAGATATTGAGAACGATTTCAAGCGAATTGAATTCCATCAGAAATATCTTGCTGCTTTAGCTGAAGCCATAAGGTAAGGTTGGTATACTTTGACAAGTCTAACAAACTTTTTTTTTCTTTTTTGTAGAAATTGACGTTAAGCTAAAAGGTCAGCAAAAATGACCTTTTTATTAAATTGACTTTATTTAGAAACAACATAAGGTCGGCATTGGGTCTGTTCGGTACGGGGTAATGGAATGAAGGGGGAATGAAATGAAGTAGGGAATGGAATGGAGGAGAGAATAGAATAAATTATTACAATTTTATTGTCATGTTTGGTTACCACGTGGGATTTAAATGAATCATTTCTATGTGTTGTTTGATATATGGAAACAATGAAAATTTGAAATATTTTTTTTTAAATGACAAAAATACTCCGTTTCAAAATACATTTTCTACCAATTTTCACAACATTTTCCAATTGTAATTTATAATAAATTTGTATCATGAACTAAAATAATTTATAAAATAAATTTATATATATATATATATTTAACTAATAAAATTTTAAATTAATTCAAAGTCCTGAACTAAAATAAATTTAAAATTATTCAAACTTTTGATTTTAGTCAATTCCTTGTTTAGATGATAGAAAATCACAACTTCGAAATGGATTGTGTAGTTTAATCATATACTTTTTGGGTTTTACAAGAAAATTATAATGAATTGACAATAATTGCTAAAATAGATGAGTCAAAATGGAGAAACCAAAAATAGAATAGCATGGAATCAAAATGAAAGAAGGGGGTGTGGGAGGAATGAAATAGAAGGAATGACATTACTTTTGTAATGGATGACTTCTTTCCATTCTTCAACCAAACATACTAATTTCATTCCTTTGAATGGGCTATTCCATTCCTTCTCTCATTACCACATTACAAACACTACCTAAATCTCGAAAATGTTAGTGTGATTTCAGTAAATGCATGACATTAATTAAACATGAAAGGATAAAGGGGATTGAATTTTACTTTGAATAGTCATTGATGGACAACTACGAATGGAATTACGAGTACAATGTTAGATTCGGATTACACTATGTAGACCGCAAAACATTTGACAGGATACCCAAATTGTCAGCAAAATGGTACCAAGATTTCTTGAAAAACAACAGCCTAGTTGATCCTTCATCAAACAGAAGTCGCAAATCACTACTTACCTCTTACTGAATTAATAGCATACTTGTGGTTAATGTAGCAAAAGTATGAGAACAATAAACACAATGTATGGTATCAATCAAATGAACTAAAGGTTGAATATATTTACCCGATTATTTATAAAGTGTTTCAAGTTACCATTACTTAACATTATACCTGTATAGGTGGTCTCACTCATGCTTAAAGCTTTATCCAAGCTCCATAGTCCCAAACATTGAGCTGGCAATCCTCCTAGAGTTAGTAACCAGATTTTAGCCATGACATTTATATTTAGCATCCCTTTCTATATTAAATTATTTTACATTTTAAATCTTTAATCCACCATTAAGAAAAAGAGTAACAAGACGACCATCAAAACGTTGCATTTTCTCTGTGTATGCACTCGTTGTCCATATCATAGGTTTTGACCACTTTCGTAGGTATCCTTGATTATCATGCTTCGACCTTATCTCAATGAATTCTTCTAGTTTCTTGATAGGCCTTTGACTTCACCTGCTGCCTAAGGGCTCCTTGCGAGAAGGTGAAGAGACCCCTTTAACTAATTGCAATCAACTCGTCGCAGGAATACAATGGAAACTCGGTTGGTATCAGTTTGGTTCTTTGTGGTACCCCGCATTCACTATAGTAACTCATGTGCGTAAATAAATGAAAATATAGATAAAAATATTCTTAGAATGCCAATTGTATTACACGAGTAGAATAAGGGAAAATAATAATATAGAAAAATTGTTTAATTATATAATATATTATTCCCCTTGAGTGGAACTTAAATTTTGCATGACCATATATATAAAGTCTTACCCAGGGCAGTTTGCCACTAGCAGTTGTTTCCATTCACACGTCCTCCTCCTTCTTCGCTGACAACCGGTGATCAGTTGCTACGAACACCTACATATATCACCACCATTCAAAACTTATGGCATCCTTTTCGTCTCTCATTCAGTTCTTCTCATTATCTATGTATGTGAGTTCCAGGATTGGAAAAAAGGGGTTTTATCTCTGCGATTCAATAAGGCAATAAGCTGATTGCTTTGGAATCAAGACCACCAGCTTAAACTATATATGCCAACAATCAATCTTTTGTTCCTACCCTGGCATCGTCGTCACTCTCCGTCGCTCACAAAAGTTGTCGGGTGAAAGAATTTGTGAGTATTATTTTAGTTATTAATTTGCGTTTCAGATTTCATTAAATTTTGCCCTAATTTTGAGTTTTACTTACAATTAAAGGTATGAAATCCCTGATCTTCAGCCATTGCAACTGCTCTCATATAGGTAATTTACGTTCTTGTGGCAATCCAGTTCACATCAATTGAGAAATTACACAGTTGAGAATCATTAACCCAACTCATTGTAGTAGAATATTTTCCTATATATTAGTTCCTTTAACCATAAATTCTTTCACTTTTCATAATTTGAATCCCCATTGAAAGGTTTTTCTATATGTATTATGTTATCTTATTTATAGGTACACAATGTTTGTGCTTTAATTTGTGTCCTGTCTTCTAGGTTTCTTCATATTTATGTTTTAAAGTTTGTTGTTGCAGTAAGATCGATGGAAAACATGTATTACTTTATTTGTAGTGTTTGATTTTATCTCAGGCTAGATTCATACATTCACATTTAACGTTTATTTTGTTCAAATAGGAAGAGAACACACTGAAGCAAATCAAGACGAAACAAGATTTGCAGGAGAGCTATAAATATGAGAACTAGGAAGTTTGATAAAAATGTGTTCCTACCAGGTACACGCCACATGTCAAAGTTAACAAAAACATCTTGCTTAAATTTTTTTGTATTCTGATACGTTTTATGCTTAACCAAACCATCGATAAATTGTTCGGTTCAGCTATGTCTATTGGTGTTGAGTTAGTTTATCGTTATTTTATTTTGTTACCTGATTTTTGTGAATTCTGTACATGAGATTGTAAGTCAGTTTATTTTCTTTCACCGTATTCTTCCTATATTAAAAATTGTGAAGTGGATAATAGCAAATATAGCATCTGTTATAAGATGGTTTATGTTATCTTATATGAGATTGTTTTTGGTCAACTACAGGAATACCAGAGTGGTGAGGCCAATGAAAGATCTGTTAATAAGGAGATGTTTTGAAAGGAAAACTAATTGTCCATTTGAGACCAATACAACAATTGCATCTCTAATAAAATACCTTCATGGTGCTCCACCTGGTACCTTTATTGTACATTTATTGTAGAGCTCGTAGAAGTCATTGGATGTTTGAAAAGTATATAAGGATAATGACATCATTTTGGTGTAGTGTTGTTGCTGAAGTGAATTGCAGTAATATTTTGGTATAGAAGTGATAATAAATCATACAAAAAGCACATTTAGATTTGACAAGTTTACATGTTATAATATTAGACACTTCTTTCATCCTTGTATGTCATTTTGTAAATCATTTATGATAATAAGTTTAATTATTATTTATAAACAACGGTTCAAAACTGATTTTGGTTAAAAGTAACGATCTTTTAATACGAGTGAAACTGATTGAGTCAGGTTCCACTGACCCTCAAATTACCTCATTTGTTTAGTTCTATATTTTAAAAAATTATAAAATGCGTTGATTATGATTGTAAAGATAATATCGTTACCATTGTAATTTAATTCTGTAACATGCAAAAATTCACAAGAATCACCCTCTTCCTCTTGCAGTTCTCTGTCGTCTGAAAGAGGCTGAAATAGTATCTATTGTCTCTGGTATATCTTATTTATTACATGTGTTTTCACAATGTACTTCACTTTTCTAACGAGGTAAGAACAGTGCAGTGGTCCTTGCTGGGTACATTAGATTATGGCTCCAACGGAGGAAATTTCAAGAATTGTTATATTTGTTGATTTTTCTAAAAATCCGTCTTAAGAATGCTGTACTTTACTTTTTCTAAGATATTTTAATATTATTATATTTTCACATATTTTGAATCTTTTTCTTTCAAATAATGTTTTTTAGAATGCAAGAAAAATAATCATGTTATTAAAACATTAAAGCACCCGTCCAAAACTAGTTGCACAAGTTGTGTATGTGTGTATCATGAACAGGCGAAGGTGAAATAAGAAAAGCTAGTAAAACTAGATTGGGCTTACATAAATGTGGCAAACGGCAGTGGATAATTACTTATTTATTACGTACGGTATGGGCAGGAAAAACATATTGTGGATGCTTAGGAACGTGCAATGTGACACCCAAGATACTCTTTGATTAGAGTAAACAGATTGTTGTGGCAAAAGTGAGAAAAATTAAACTTTAGCGGCGATAAAAATAATTACTATTAATATATTTTACATTTTTTTTGGGTTATAAATTAAACTTTAGTATTCAGGTGTAGGTTATTTTGTTAATATATTGTCTGTTAAGTTAAAACCAAAGAAATAGGGGTTAAAATGTGATGTTTATTGAAATGAGGTGTTATATTATTAATCATTTAGCCATAAATAGTAAATAAGGCATGCAAATCAAAAGTTAAAATTACATGGTGGAATTCTTCAACGGGAAATTTGGGAATTGGCGACTTTCGACCTCAAGTTACCATCGTCCTCCTATTTTCCGGTTAAGTGTCGTTTCAAGCCCAACGTGGCACAACCATCTTGATATGCTGATTTGAAGATTGATCATACTGTGCACCGTTACGTGCGTTTTAACGACGACCGCTGTATACTCTTGGTGTTCATCTGCCATAGTGGCATCTTTGTTCTCAAATAAGGTAATCAAACAAGTTGAAAACAAAGATTTCTTATACGACAATTAATATATATGTAGATTATAGAATTCTGATCTAATAATATACCCATGATTTTTGGTGAGGGAAATAGGCTGATGAAAAAAGAAACATACATTGAACCGATTTGTGTACTTATGCGTGTATATTATCTTATATCAACAAACTATGTTAGAAATCTGTGTATTACGTTGTTTGAATAATAGAAGCCCGACATTTAGGTTGAAATCATTTTTTTTTATTTTACTAAGTTGTAAATTTATATATTATGAAGAGCTCAAAGATGAAATAAGATAAGGGAGTGAATTACACATTTATTAGGTATAATATGATAATAACACCTAAAATAGTATCAACAAGTATCTCAGTTGGAGACAACTTATGAATATATTCTTATGTTTTTATGGTAATTTTAGTTCTGTTGTTATATGTTGGACATTCGTCTCCCATAACTGTGATAGCTCTTCGAGAGCTTCAAGAAATGCATTGGTATAATGCTTGTTGATTTTTGAGTTCTATAACATTATATTACTAGTTAGTCAATCAACATTTCTGGAGGTTGTTTCTTAGACCCCTTGTATGTGTATTTCACTAAAAGGTGTTTCGAGTACCGCTATGACATGAGCAAGTTATAAGTGTGAGACATGAAGAATGTTGTGCCAAAAATTTCAGCGTCGTCATGTTCTTTCTGCATAATTCAATTCGAAAGTAATGTGAAAGAGATTAAAGTTGTACTCGCTAACTGTCGTAAGTTTTTACAATTCGCGTACGTTTCAAAAATAAGAACCTTGTGTTCCCCAGTTTCAGTTTCATTTAGCGAAGGAAAAGAAAGAATTATTAAGGATTTCAAAGAAAAAAGTTCCATAGCTCTTTTAATCGAAAGAATCAAGGAGAGAAAAGAAGAGAATTTGATGGAAATGTTTATTTCCTTCATTCCAAATCCTTCTAAATTTGAGAGATTTGGAAGTAAAAGTTTTTTAACACAAATTCTCTTTCACTTTTCCTTCCATTCCCTTCGAACTCAAGAACACCGCCGTAGGTAATTAAATCTTTACATTCCACTCCCACTTTTATCTTCTTAATTCTTAACAAGTATTTTTACCTGTGTGTTGCGGCCGGCACGCAACGGGAAGTCGGTCGGTTTCGTTACGATTCGATACAGTAAAGTTTAGTGCAAAAGTTTCATTACCAAAGTTAAGGGGCTAGAATGAGAGCTGTAAGGCAAAAAAGTAAGCATGTGAAACTAAAACTAATGAGACAAAAAGTATATACGTAAAACTTTTGTGACGAAAGTCTAATGAACCAAAGTTAATAAACAAAGTTGAAAGCCAAAAAATAAATCTAGACATTTGTAACCGATGGGCCACATTGGTGAGGAATTTTCAATGGTTATTATTCAAATGTAGGTAACGTACGTGTTTCACATTAGTTTTCCCGGTGTCACATGATCATTATCAGATTAAGCCTTAAGTCATATTACGATTCCTCAAAGATTGACATATGTGAGTCTACTTAGAGAAGAAGGTTAGAATTTTGTTGCATATAGTGATGACCGCCTACTACGGACAGCTGCGATTGATCTCAGAAATCTGGTTCTTGGTGATCAGAATATTACAATAGAAGGGAGAATCCAATTCGATTAATTGATTTCAACGTTCGATTTTGTACAATCGCTACAAAATCTGGAGATTTTTCTGGCAATACTCCATGATGTTTAATATGAGTTTTGATAAGAAATCTGTCATATGTGATATGAAATATAAACTCTGCTTATCTATAATGTAATCCGTTAATCGATAATTCATTAATCTGTTATATTATATGTTATGAGTATATGTATTTCGGTTTTGGGTGTTTTTGTTATTTGACATCC
Organism: Bidens hawaiensis; assembly: GCF_021521415.1. NCBI lineage: Eukaryota > Viridiplantae > Streptophyta > Magnoliopsida > Asterales > Asteraceae > Bidens > Bidens hawaiensis. The sequence goes on from NW_027492587.1 coordinate 442,850, forward strand.
ATTAATCTGTTATGTTGTATTCAAGGCAGCTCTAGATTTGAAAAGTCGAGTTTTCCTTGTTGAATTTGAGAAGTTCCACTCTGAAAAGAAACAAAAATGAGCGACAACGATGAGGAAGAGGTACCAAAACGAGTGAAAGGTAAATCTCGTAAGTCTAAGGCAAAAAAACCTGTAGTTAATTTCATGCAAACGCTCGGGAAAGGAATACCTAAAAAGAGCCGTAAGAAGGCTAACAAGCGTAGGATTTCCGCGGAGGAATCTGACGACTCCGATGAAGAGGAGGAGGGGGAGGAAGAAGTTGAAATGCTTAGCATATCATCCGGGGATGAAGATGCTGCTATTGATTCGAAGGCCGGACCAAATAAGGGGGAAGTTGAGAAACTCCCCGAAGGGGTAGAACCTACTAAATGGAAGCAAGTAAATGAAAATGAGGTACCATATGTAATTCAAATATATATATATATGCTTAACAGTTATAATTAATTTCAAGTCTCTCTTTCTTTAGGGTAAATGTTTATTTTTGGAAATGGTCTTGTTGCAGCTTGCTCAAATGGTGCGTGCGATGAGGGAGTCGAAAGCAGTTCCGGCTCCAGTAGTTGTGGTTCAAAAAATAGAGAGGAAAAAAACACAGGGGCTCAACAATTTACAGTCCTTGCCACGTGGCATGGAGTGCATAGATCCTTTAGGACTCGGGTAGAGCAAATTTCTCTACCTTAATATTATTCCTAGTTTGTGCAGATGCCTGTTTTTTGCTATGGTATTTCAGAATTGGATTTTATTTATCCCAATCTTTTTTGGATTATAGTTCTTGACATTGTCTATCTGCACAGGATATGTTGATTTCATGCTTTTATTAACTAATGTAACTTTTTTCTTTTTGCTAGAATTATAAGCAGCAGAACAATGAGGTTGATTACTGAACGTTCGGCAACTGATCCTTCCACTAATGAAGTAGTGGATGCAGACCTTAGAGGTATTCATCCTCCAAGAAATAGATTTTCATATGAAAGTTCATTGGATCTTCATTTGCTTTTCATTTTTGGTACATCTTGAAGCATTAGTAATATTGTAATAAGTGAAGCATAAGCTCTACCAAGAATCTCGAACACCATATTTTATTGAAAAGTTGAAAGAAGAGAAAGAAAAGGATAAAGTTAACAGGCATTGTTGTTTAGATTTATAGATTACACCGAAAGATATATATTCATTAAATCTTCTTAAAGAATTCTAATCTTGATATGTTTATAGGGTCCTGATTTGGATGTGTTTCTTTGAATGAGAAATTGATGTGAAACAGATAATTATCCCCAGATTCAAGCACAGAAATATGTTTTTTATCATATGCTGTGATTTGTTCACCTATATTAGTGGAAGACTTCTAAGAAACAGTCATAAATTGGAAACAATTAACATGTAACTTAGTGTTGAGAATATTTGGAACCCTTTGACTTAACAATAGAAAGTAGAATCACTTTGCATTTTTGTCATCTTGTATACATTTATGAGAAGTAATATTTTCATGCAGTTTTAGTCAAAATTATGTACTCCTAATACTAATACCGGGTTGTTGCAGAGAGGTTAACGTTTTTCTCGGAGAGGTTTGATCCAGTATTATTCATTAGTCGCATACCCAGTTTACTAGCGCAGCAGACTTGGAGGCTGGCACTGTGGCTTTAAAAACTGACCTCAAAGGATGGACTCAGCAGAGAAAACAACTGGTCAAAGAAAATTTTGACTGCTTTGTCTCTTGCAAAACCACCATTGATGGTAAAAACTTTTAATGGGTTGATTCAGGTTATGTTTTTAGGGTGATAAAAGTTAGCTTCTAATGTATATATTATATAGATATTGAGTCAAAACTCAAAAGAATGGAAGATGATCCTGAAGGTGGAAGCTCTCATTTAGATACTTGTATCCAAGGAATCAATTCAATGGCTAACCGCGCTTTTGAACCACTACTTGAAAGACAGGTTGGTTTAGGCTTAAAGTTATGAAAGATTCATTATTTATATATGATTATAAATAAATCAATGATGATCTTTTTTTAATAAGGCTCAAGCAGAGAAAGTCAGGGCTGTTCAAGGAACGCTTCAGAGGTTCCGCACTTTATTCAATTTACCAAGTACCATCCGTGCAAATATTTGTAAGGGGGAATATGACTTGGCGGTTAGAGAATACAGGAAAGCAAACTCAATTGTTCTTCCTTCTCATGTACATATCCCTTAACTTCTATTTTTTTTTTTTTTTTTTTTTGGAAAATAACAAGTCTTTAATATAATATTCACTGTCATCTTTTGAGCTACATAACTGTTTTACAAAGGCAGGAAACCAAGTATTTTCAAACAGACCGATTAATTTTATAAGTTTCAGGCTGGAATACTAAAACGCGTCATTGAGGAAGTTGAGAAGGTAATGCTTGACTTTAAAGGCATGCTTTACGAGTGGATGGAAGATCCGCATATAGATCTAACAAATGTAAGCCTTCCTTTTGGATTACTCTTTTGGGTTTCATGCATTAACTTTATTAACAAAAAAAACTGTTTTTGGATGATAAACGATTTCACGAGCTACTTATTCTAATAGAATTGTACGCCAATGTATTTTGATGTAAGAATCGGGTCAACTAATGTATCCTATTTAATCAATTCTACTGTCATCTTATGCTAAATGTTTTTAAGATTTTTCCAAGCACTTAGAAATTATAATATTATTATTTTATTCCATGGTTTGAATAATTACTACAACTTTATGTAGCTTGAGAATGCTGTGAGGCTTTTGTTGGAGCTGGAACCCGAGTCGGATCCTGTAAGGCGATATTTCAGCATACAGGTGAGAGGACCGATGATTGGCGATGTGAAATTGAGTTGTTTTAACAAGACAATAGACTAATATCTAAGTAACTTTTGATTATCAGAACTACAGGATTCAGTGTTCACTTGAGAAGTGCACATTAGATCATGAAGCAAGGATGGAAAGCTTGCGAAATAAGTTACAGGAAAGAGCAATGTTAGATGAAAATTGGAAGAAAATCCAGCAAGACCTACATGAATCAGTTAACTTCCTTTTCTATTTCCAAACAACTGCCAATAATTTTGGAGAAATAATATATTAAAGCTTTTTGTTGTGTAGGTGGATGTCGGTATGCTACATTCACAACCAATTGATTCTGGTGCGGAAGAACTCGATGCACTTAGAGGAAGGTATATACGAAGATTAACAGCTGTGATTATCCAACTTATACCACCTTTCTGGAAAGTCGCACTTTTGGTTTCAAGTGGAAAATTTGGAAAGGTAAAAGCTTCAAATCTAAATTATAAATATTGCAACTTTTTTTAAGAAACCAGTTAAGAGGTTGTAAGCATTTGAAAACAGAATAAAAGTGAGGAAAAGGGACAAGGAAGATATTTTGGTCATTCTCTTGAAGTTGTGACTGGAATGATACATGATATTATATCAGCATATGAATCCAAGGTACAAGTTCCTTCTGCAAATCATTGTTTTCTATTTGTATTATGTATGAATCACTTTTTACCAACCAAAACATGTTCAGGTCCAAAGCACACTTCTTGAACTTGAAGAGTCAAATGTTATTTGCCCATATATGACTGATGCATTAATGGATATATCTAAAGCATGTCACACTTTTGATGCAAAAGAAGCAGCACCTACAATCGCAGGTACTTCAACTTTTGCTATTCCACCTTGTCATCCATTAGAGATAAAAACACTCAAGCACTAACGCTAACAACATTTGATGACACCAGTTGAAGCACTGCGGGCGCTTCTGTTCGAGAGCACAAAACTTTATATAATAAAGCTTTGTTCATGGATGAGGGCTTCAATTGATGAGAAATCAAAATATGAATCATGGGTCCCAGTAACTGTTTTAGAAAGGAACAAATCCCCATATGCTATTTCTTCATTACCATTAGAGTTTCGCGAAGTTATGGTGTCAGCAATGGATCGGATTGAAGTGTAAGATCCTATATATTATTGTAGATTTGTAGTCAAAAGCTCACCCAAACATTGTAATTTCTAATACGTGTCAAGATTCTATGTTTTATAAAACAAAATTTTTCGTTTGACAACTTTTCTTGTTTATCGTATTCATGTAGCTTCTAATACGTGTCGAGAGCTTACTTATGATCAGGTCTCTTGGTAACTTTTTTTTTCCAGAATGATTAAGTCGTTAAGAAATGAAGCTACATCTGAAGATACTGTTATGTTACTTCAAGAAGTTCAAGAATCTGTTAAGATTTCATTTTTTAACTGTCTACTTGGTATTGCTGGTATGGAATGAAAAAAGAACATATTTTCAATTGTATTAGTTTCAGTCACTACTTAACATGCTTGCCGTATGTATCAGGCGAAATGGAGCAGATTGGAGGGTAGCTTGGTCAGATTAATAACAATCCATCTGCTGAAAATGGATATTATTCTCATGATGAAGAAAATTTATTTCGCCCGGGAAGTATTACTGATCCGCACCAACAACTGTTGATGGTTTTGAGTAACATTGGATTTTGCAAAGATGATCTTTTTAGTGAAATGTACAATAAGTACAAAGATATTTGTCTCAAGTCCAGGTATGTCAATGGGCACTCTATTTTGGTTCTTTTTCAAAATTGTTAGAACTATAATATGGTTAACGTTAAGAGAAAATTAAGACATGAATATTGGTTTATCAAGAAGCTGCAACATTTGGTGATTGTATTGAACAAGTGAGAACTGAAAAAGATTGAGATAAAACACAAATTGTATTGCAAATCCGAAACAATGATAATCGTTATCTGCAAGGGGTTCTAGATTGATCTATATATATACAATACGTATTCGTTGTGATTGAATAGACACACCGATTCACACTAAACGCATACTAGGTGACGTTAAACAAACTGCATACTGGCCAACTCTAAATGACAGTGTTTAAAGTTATAAATACAATAATACCCTTGCTACATAATTAATAATACACACATATAATAACACATTTTTCCTAAGTTAAATTATGATTAGATTCCAATTCATCCACTTAATCATAAATTTATCATAGGCCTTCATTGATCATTAATTGACAGCTTTTTTTTCTTTGTTTCAAGATGTGTGATACGAACCTGGTTATTCAAGTTCCCACTTAAACCTAATTGACCAAAATATTGTAAGAAGACGAGTGGGAGAGATATCTTTCATTTCGATGAGAGAGCAATCCTCCAACGATAACAAGAAATCATAGTCCTCAATACAACAAGTACAAAAGTTTTGGAGTTTAGGAATTTTAAAAATATTGATAACAATTAGTGTATTTATATAACAGTTTGTGTATTTATAACAAAAGCCTAGCAATGATTTATCTTGTAAATAAGCCCTGTGTTGGTGTGCATGTGTGTGTCGCGCGTGTGCAATATTTATAGATATATAGTTAAAATACATTAGTTCTTACAGCGGAAGGGAAGATGATGATGATAAGGACAAAGAAGAACTGACCGAGTGTTTTACTGCTGCTGAAGAGAAAGTCCTTTCAGAGTATACATTTGCAAAGGTATATGACTATTGGTGCATGTGTGATTCAACTCAGAATCTAATTAATTAGCAACTTTTAAGTGCATTGAGTTCTATATAATTTGGTAGAGGTGTCAAAATGTGCGGGTCAGGTAAAATGTCAAAGGTTGGGTTGGATTTGAATGGCTTAATTACTTTCTTCTAAAAAACGTTTTACCGACCAAAAAGTTTTTAATCCATGAAACCTCCTAAATCTTTGTATATTAAAAGTTGATTATATTTAATAACATGAATACTTGACAAAAGCTGTTTCTAACTACCTGAAACCAAATAGATATGTGGCTGGACAATTAGTGTTGACCCGTACTATTAGCTTTAAGGCGGCAATGTAATCGCGAAGGCCTCATGACATGGTGTAGGTTGATAATATGTGGTTGTTACGTTATCATAGGCACATTATGTTAGAAGCGGTGCTACGAACTACTTGTTAGATGCTGGACTACAATGGGGAGGAGCACCTGCAGTAAAAGTGAGCAACATATATTTGCTTCCTTAATCTTTATTAGTTATTAGTTATTCTTATACAGCTAGCTAGTAACAATTGAATGCTTCATTTATGTTATGTGCCATGCAGGGTGTACGTGACCCGGCTGTGGAATTAATGCATACTCTTGTCACTGTCCATGCCGAGGTATATTCTCTTCTATGTTAACATGCTATCACTCGTATTGTTTTACCGTTAAATGTAGCCTGAAGACCTATTTTGTGGCTAATTACATATGAATGTTTGAAGGTGTTTGCTGGCTGTGAACCCTTGCTTGATAAGACCCTTGGGGTTCTTGTGGAAGGTCTAATTGACACGCTACTCAGTCTTTTCCATGAACATAAAGACACTAACCTTAAGTCATTGGACGCAAATGGTTACTGCCAGCTCATGCTTGAGGTGAATCAACCTTATTTTTATGTAATTTCATTTTGTTGACATTATGTTCTGTCATTTATATTTCCTTGATTGATAAATAGAGCTATACATTGTATCACAGTAGAAGAAATGATAATTAATGTGTGTATGTGTGTGCGCGCGCAGCTTGAATACTTTGAAACGATATTAAATCAGTATTTCACGACTGGTGCGGGTGAATCTCTCAAGTCATTACAAGGGATTTTATTGGAGAAAGCCACTGAGAGCTGCTCACAGATAAGTGATGATGATGACAAACAAGGGGGGGCTATATCACCAGATGACCTCATAGTAAGAACTGTTTTTTACCTCTCTTAATAGTTTGACTTTTATCAAATGGCATAACATTCCATGATGCTATATATAATGAACATGAAAAATCATATGATTAGAATGTTTTTTATTGTTGGTGTATGCAGCACCGAGCTGCTACAATCTGAGCTTGAGAGGACTAGGATCAACACTGCATGTTTTATGGAGTCATTTCCATTAGAGTTTGCTCCGGAATCAGTCAAAGTTGCGTACGCTTTGTTTAGAGGGTCAATGGATGCTTCTGGTGGGTTATTCATGGCCGCACAAGGTGTCGGGTCAGCACAAAGATGGAGATGATTTTTGCATAAAACAAATAACACATGAGGTTATTGATATTTTTGTATCTTAGTTGTCTCTATAATATCTCCCGATTTTTATGTTATTCAATATCAAAATCTACATTTATGTTCACCTAATTCCTGGAGTATTTGTACTCACCACGCTGCTTATACAGGACCATAGTTGTGTTGCACACATCATTAACTTGGTTGTGCGAGACGGACTTAAAAGAACGGAGGATACTAAAGAAACTATTAAACAAACTTGGTTGGGACCCCCTTGGACTTATAAAATGTTTGAAATCGCTTTTTACGACAAAATGAAACTTTACAAATGTTTCATGGCCTTTCTTTCTTCATTAACCAAGATTTCAACTGGGTTGAGACAATTTCTCAACTTATCATGTCCGAGTTGTGCCCGTTCATTGTCTCCAAATCCAAATATTAGGCCTTGGTTCGTGACTACAACCGAGTGATATAAACCTATGCTTACTTGAGATATATGATGATCTTTTAGACTATAAAGCATGCTCGGCTTCAACACTTTTTCAGATAAACCTCGGTCTGGAAACCCTAGACTCCCAAAACCCGTCCATCCAAATCCATATAAACATCCATTATCCATCAACACGAATGTCTTCCTCTTGCTTGCACAAACCTATAATCATAACAATAAAACATGTTCTAATCCGAACCAAATTTGATCATTTTTTTAAACGACCTGTTTCGATTCATACCCATTTGTGCAAAACCCATTCAGGCCCGAACCAAAATGATCATTTTTAAAATGGCCCGTTATGACGCCCGAACCGAAATGATCATTTTTAAAATGGCCGTTATGACGCGAACCAAATTTACCATTTTTCTATAACAAACCATTTCGACCATACCCATCTGTGCACAACTCGTTCATCCCCGAAAAAAAAATTACCAAGTTTTAGAACAACCCATTTTGGCCCGTGCACATTTTGCAAAACTCGTTCAGACCCAAACCAAAATGACCATTTTTAAATCAGCCCGCTTCGCTCTGTACCCGTTTTGCAAAAATATCTCATAAATCCTTGTGATTACAGTACAAACAGTCATCGATTTACGAACCTGAACAGCAATGTGAGTATCGAGACTCGTAACAAGCTCAGGGATCGTTTTATCAATCTCATCACCATGACCAAGTGCACCACAATACCCCTTCCCCCATGTGTAAACCTGAAATCCAGTTATAAAACGGTAAATCCAAAATTAAAACACGATGGCCCGTGTTTTAAAAATCGTGGTTCAAACTTACCAATCCATTAGAATCAAGTGCAACCGCGTGTTCATCACCAGCAGACACACGGACCACATGAACCCCTTTTCTCCTGAACCACTGCACCGGTCTAGGTTTGGGTTCATTTCGCGGCTCACCATGACCGAGACATAAATGGGTTCCAGACCCAAACTAGTAAATGGTTCCATCTCTGGTGACTGCAAGTGCATAGCTTGGACCAGCAGCAATTTGTACAACCGGACCGACTGTCACAAGTGGTTCCACAAGTTTTGGTGTTGGTCTGTCCATGGTGTCACCATGGCCTAGTTGACCGTGCCCACCGGTCCCCCAGGTGTATACTTGACCGCCTTTTGTTAGAAACATGGTAAAGTTAACCCCTGTAGCAACCTGAAACATGTATGGTTTATGCATTAAAAATACTACTTTGCATGTAAACAAACATATACATAAAATGTAACATTCGTCATTTTCGGTCCTTTTTTGTATTTGTATTTGTATTTGTATCAAAACCCGACCCGATTTGTAAACCAAATCTTTCACTAATATAAAATGTTGGATTTTTATGTTTCATAATCATCTCTTACCTTTTGGATTTGTTACTAGATTGTATTATTTAAACCTTTTTTTTTTTAAAAAAAAAAACACATGCAAGAATTGATATAAAACAAGGAAAACAAGTTTGACTCCTTCCCTATATAAACAACCCCATCCTCTTCATTATTCTTTGCTCATTCATCTTCTTTCTCTCCCAAATAAAGTTCATATCTCTAACCTCTAAGGTTCTTAATAATCAAGCAATAACCTTCTTTAATTCTTGTTTGTTACTTATTAATTCATATCTTGTGGCACAACATATATATAATATGCACCCCTTGTTTCCTTCGGCTTTCATCTTCTTCGGGAGGTGATATGCTACAAGGCAAGGCTACATGGAGAACTCTTTGTAGTTCTTGTTTATACTATTTTCCTTTAATGCTTTCCTAGTCTTGTTCATATTGTAAGTAGTTTAGCTTTTAATTCATGTTTAAAGAGTTTCATGGTATTGGTTATGAAGTCACTGGTCTCGGTTTTATCCCGAGATTAGACCCGAATCAAGACCGAATCTAGACCAAACTCTTGTTTACTAGTCTTGTTTATACTATTTCCCTTTAATGCTTTTGTTTATATTGTAAGTAGTTTAGTTTTAATTCATGTTTAAAGAGTTCCATGGTGTTGGGTATGAAGTCACTAGTCTCGGTTTCATCCCGAGATTAGACCCGAATCAAGACCGAACCAAGACCGAACTCTTGTTTACTAGCTTTTGTTTTAAATAGTTTTGTTTACTAGTTTTGTTTAAAATAGTTAAATAAACATGTTTATGAAAGATTTGAACCTTGTAACTTCTAAAACCATTTTGATAGTTCTATGGTATTTGGGTATGTGGCAACCATCCTCGGTATCATTCCGAGTCAAGGACCGAACCAAAACCGAACTAAACCGAGTTCACTTGCCTAAGACACACAAGTGTGTTTTTGGCCATCGAAACTCATCTTTTCTTCAAGAATGTATTTTAAACTAATTTTAAGTATTTTATCAACTTACTTGGTGTGTCGGTATCCAACTTGATCTTATAACAAGCTTGGACCGGTGATACCAAATACACACTTAACGGACGTTAAGGTTCTTCATAATAGAACTATATACTTGGTTAAGTCTTTCGATTTTATTGAGTTACCTCAAAACATTTTGGAAAGTTAACTTTGAGTTTAGTTAATTATCTAGACCCAAGTTAACAAATCCGAACACTCGATTAAAACCTTGTTTTGGTGTTCATATACCCAAAGGGTCTTGCATTAGTGCATTATAACCCACATAAGTTACTTAACATAGGTTGAGTAATAATTATGAATGAAATACCAAGACCCGGTTTCGAGTAAACTTACTTTTTAAAACATGTCTTTAATTTCCCAAGTATTTACACTTTTAAACCATAAACTTCATTTATTTACTTTACTTGTCATATTTTATTTTAAACCCTTCTAAGACTACCTACTAACTTAAGACCCGTTTAATCTAGGTCTTGCTCGTTAAACCCGATCTCCGATTATTCACGAATCAATCTTTCAAGTTACTTAGTTAACGTGAGTACATTTCATCCCCCGTTTTCACTTTTATCTTTTGGGGGTAACATGCATACTTATTCAAACAAAATTGATTTATATTATACTCATTTCTTAAACCACAAACTTTAGGGTATATGATGCTAGAATACTTGCTCTATTGTGTGTTATATGTCTCATATGCTTTACTTGCACGAGTGTTTATTTTTATGTTGTTGTTGAGCCTCATTAAGTATGATCATACGCTCCCCTAACTACTTAGTCTTGTGCTAGTAGAATAGGGCCTCATTATCCAAGTATGTCGGTATTCTTACCGATTAGAAAGGATCCTCATTTACATATGTTTTATATACCATGATTGATGCTTTTATTTATAGTCTCATATACGTTTGTGGATTTCACTCATATTATATATACTCAAAACTATGAGATTGCTCACCAACATACGTGTTGACAAATGTTATTTTATGCATGTTACAGGTTTGATTATTACTTGAGTTGGAGTTTGAAGACGTCATTCTATTTTGATACCGCTAGGTTATTAGAAGAATGAACAATATCTATTTCTTATGTTTTGATGTTATTTGTATGAACAATATGTGTTACTTTGGTGATTGAATGAAATTAATGAGTTGATTAAATATTGTCACTTTAATAGTGTCTTGTGTATTTGTCCAATCACGTTGCACCCCGGCATGTTCCGCCGCCTTTGGTCGGGGTGTGACATAAAACATAACAAAATATAGGGATTCTTTCTATAATGCTAAGCCATATAACAATTATTGTACATGTTGATTATATACCTGTTTGCAAGGGACTTCTTTTAATGCTTCAACAAGCCTAGGCTTGAATATTGGCCGCTTCGTATCACTATGTCCACAACAGAAAGACGAATTATCCCCACACGTGAAAACCTATACACATTCATAACCAAAAATCAAAATTCTTATGTTTCATAAGTTCACAATAACACAATTCTAATAATAATAATAATAATCAAAAACCATCAAACCTCTCCTAACTGAGTGACAAAAGCAGCATGATTATGTGAGGCTGAAACATGTGTCACACGCGCACGAGATGGGAACTTAATCGGAGTAAACGCTACACGTTGTGTTGTGTTGGGACCGTGACCAAGAACACCACATAAACTCGAACCACATGAGTAAACAATTGAATCTTTAACTAGTAATGTGTGATACCTTCCACTTTTAACTTGCATCTTCAACCAATCATGCAAAATTAACAACCAATTAGACTAGGTACGTTAATCATGTTTATTATTTGGGTCAGGTTATTCGGGTTTTTGTGTATCATATTGTATCTAAAAACCGATCTGAATCACAATCGATTCGTCAGGTTTGGGTAGTTCGGTTATCGTGCTCGTCGGGTCGGATAATTTTAGTTTGGACATTTGTTACTTATAAAAAATTTTGGTTTACACTACAAAATTAATATTACAAGACAAAAACATAACCCTCATGTTATTTTTTATGTTTGAAGGTGTAACCGATACCCGACCCTAATAACAAGCGGTTTAACCAATTTCCGTGTACTCGGTTATGAAAATCGGCCTCAATAAATTAGACACCAAAATGAAAAACAAAACCTGAAACAATACATACATTGCCTGGATTGGTTTGAACCATATCTGAAGACTGGTGGACTGACTGCAAGAATCTTAAAACCCGTTTCCAATTATGACTACACCGAGTCAAAAGCTGTTGTTGAGCTCTGTGGTTTAAGGAACTGTAAACAGGGTGTGAGTTGCAAAGATGGAAAGCCGCGGAGTCAACCAAAGACTTTGACTTTTGAAAAACCGGTTCATGGGTGGTTCGAAATAATGTGGAATTGGTTAGCTCCAGACACACGAGATCCGCACCGTCCAATCGACCACCGGATGTTAATATTTCAAGGATCAAGTGTGAGGGTAAGTCGTTAATTGTAGTTGGTGTTAATGGATTCTCCATGATAATTGGTTCGAATTGTGGGTGAAATTGATGGGAGTGTGGAGGTTTATTAATGGCTGCCGGCTTGATGGGATTGGTGGAAATCGGCAGACTAAACTATTCCGTCGTGTCCACGTGGAGGGGTGTGACGTAAAATAATATGTGGAAAGTGGGGTCGGTAGACTACCAAACCAAACTCCATAGGCGGTTTTGTTGGTTGTTTTAATTTTAAATACTACTACGTGTTAATGTGTAATAGGTAAATGTTTATAAGATGAAAGTGAGTGTAACTAGTGTTTTAATAACCAGTACGTATCTCATGGAATTTTTGGGCAGTTTGCTAAAACATCATAACGTCGGGTTTTTTTTAATACCGGTTTCAAACTCAAAAGGTTTTTGATATTCTTTTGTGGTTCATATTTTTTAAAAATGACTTTTAACCTACCGGATAAATTTGAAACGAATAAACACAGTAAGTGACGATTCGTTATCAACTAATTTTGTATCCTGCAAATGTAAGGTTGGTTTCTTTACGTCTTTTGTAATTGATTAATTTCGTATACAAAGTGCAAACTCCCTATTTGACTCGATCATTTTTCATGTGTGATGTTTACTTTTTTAAGTTATTTTTTAGGTATTACAGGGTAAATTATTCAACCCATTTGAACCTCCGGGTACATCCCGGCTTAACCGGTTGTACCATTTTAAACCAAATATGGTACGAGTAAAAAACCAGTTTTTAAAACGTTGAGTGTAAATCACTCTGATTATAGAAAAATTATTATACATCTATTGGTCTGATTCATGAGGATGGTTTGTTTGTTTATTTATTCATCTAAAATTAATTAATTTACTTCAACTTTCATTATATTTAATTATTATTAACGAATTTAAAGTTTATTATTTCATGTTGGTTTATTCCTTACCTCTACAAACGGCGTGTTCATTTGAAAATTAAAATCCCTCCCACCTAATGTGATTGCCTGCTGCACGTCAAACCAAGTGCAACATGAATCAACACTCCATGGTTCCCACACGTATATGCCTCGGCAAACCACACCGCAATGACTAGATGGTGAAAAATAAACTACACAATATACCACAACGATAGAAGAGATTATAGACAAGGACCAGACATACGTTCATGGAAAGTATATTCGGAGCGATAAGATGACAGATTTATTAAATGCATATACAAGTATTTAAAAGAAAATGATAATAGTTAATTTAAAAGTTCGTAACAAAAACCAATACATCAACAATACGCCTCTCCAAAACCAAAATTCTCACATCAGTGGTACACCACTTCAATCAAATCAACATGCATTCAATAGCCACCGAGTTTAAAACCAACATACAAAAACATTGTCTTTTTCTAAACTCGGTTGCCAAACTATACCAAGGTCTTGTTAACTATAACTCAAAGCAAATGGCGGGAACCAATACAAGCAAACATTCAAAATTCCGGCCTTCTTTGTAAAAATCAATGCATGTGCATAGAAGAAAAAACTAGTACCGAACAATATCTTTGAGACACTCGTAGAAATGTGAAATTTTAATCGTTTCCTTGCCTGAGTAAATTGCTTCTGCACTTCCACCAGATTCACCTTGTGCCGCCATCTCTACCACCATATAGAGCCTCTTGATTGGCATCTACACCGCCACCACCACAAATTAAATTATATATACAACAATTTGCAAACCATGAATTGTAACTTGACCAATCACAATTTGCCATGTTCTTTTTGTTTCAGTTTCACCATTAATATATCTTTAACCCATTTAATTCATTTATATATAATTTTTATTTCTCTAATAACTATTCTTATTTAATTTTTTTTTAAATAAACCCAAAATTTATAGAAAACAGAGTTGTATGCAAAATAAGGTGTTTGTTTTTCATGTCATAAATGACTTTCGAACATGCTTTGATAGGTCATATTGTATATGAGCATTTAGGTTTACCAAAGAAAGCGGTTCTATGGTAATTGAAGCAAAAATAGTTGAAGGAGCTTAAGAATCTTACATCATTCAAAGCCTCGGCTGCAGCATCAACGTCATCATCAGAGAACACCTTAAGTTGTTGCAACACCTGAAAACACAAATATTGAAAATAGATCAAACATTAAATGCATCAAAACGGAATTTAACATTGAAACTTGCCTTTTTAGCATCCTCGGTCTTCAATGTAGGAACATGGTAAGTGACAGAGAAAGCATCACAAATACCAACCGACTCCAAAAAGGACACCTCGCTTGTTGTTCCAATCACCAACATATTTTTACCCTGAATGTTTTAATAACAAAATACATAAAAATCTATGTTTTCTTGTGTTTCGTTCACGCGTTATTATAAATATACCAGAAATAACAAGGAACATATTAGATACCTTTGGAGGAAGTCGTTTAAGGAGGACCATCAATGTCTGAGATATCAAGTTTGAAAAACGAGGTCCGATTGCAACATATTCAAGCAATCTGCAATAATGAAATAAAAAGAAATAGATTAGTTAACAACCGCTAGAAATGTCATTGGAACATTATTAACAAGTGAATTAGTTACCTTTCAATATCATCAAGAACAATTATGCTCAGGCTTGACTTATAAGCATCCTCAAATACCTTGACGATTTTTGCACATTTACTGGCTTCACTGAGTCCAATCATCGATTCAGCAGAAATCTACAATTGCCAAAAATTTGCTTATTTCATATAAATGATATGCAATGAATAAACTACTTTAAGTTCCAAAAAAAAAACTTACAATCTTGACATATGGAAAATCACTACCAATACCAACAGTAGCCGCCATTGCAGTCTTACCACTGCGAATAGCCAAATACGTTAAAAAAAGTTATGAGCCTATGAGAGATGGATAATATTAAAATTAATTACTATAAAAAGTTAAAAGACATAATTACCTGCCACTTGGACCTTCTAGAAGAACTGTGACAAGTGGACTACCCCTGCTAACTTTAACTTGTTCTGCTAATAACATAGTTCTTTTAAAGATATGATCATGTCGTTGACCACAGTCAACTATTCCATTGAGCCTGCATCAAATCAAAAAAAAGATTAATATAAATTTTGGTCATCATTAACAAAGTCAAGATTCTTATTTACTCATAAAGTGAAAAGGTCAATATTATTTTGACCTGCAGCGTTCAAGGTCGTCTGTGGAAGCACCGAATGAAGGAACAACTTCATGAAGAGCATTCAAAAAATCATCCATGGTGACTTTAATGCTCTCCTCATCGATTGTTTTAGTTAAATCATCAAGGCTGAGCTGGAGATTGAGAGCGTAAGAAACCGCACTTTTCACAACACCTTCAAGTTCTGCTCCACTGTAGTTCTTTGTTCGTGCAGCTATATCAATAATTATTAAAGTTAATCAAACCGTAACATGATTTTTCAATAATATGAATAAAATTGAGTGAAAAATATACCGAGCTCTTGTAGGTTAATATCTGGAGATAAAAAGGAATTCTCTTTCATCTTATTTGTATGAATTTGAAGAATTTGAAAACGACCGTTTTCATCTGGAAGGCTGATTTCCACCTGGACTTCTAAACGACCAGGCCTACGCAAGTTATAGAAAAAATGGTTAGTGAAAGATTAATACTAATGAACGACAGTTAATACCTTATAAGAGATCATTAGGCCTGTAAACAAACCGAACGAACATAAACCGGGCATGTTCTTGTTCTTTCGTTTGACTTTAACAGAACAAACAATGGAACACATGGTTAAACAAGCGAGGTTTTCTTGTTTGTATTCATTTAATAAGAAAATGAGCGTGTTCATGTTCGTAAATGCTCGTTTTTTAAAAGTATATACTGTTCGTGTTCGTCCGGTTAACTTTAACCAAACAAATGATCGAACACAAACAATTGAACGAACAGGGTTTTCCTGTTCATGTCCGTTCGTTAAAAAAATCAATGTGTTCGTGTTCATTTAAGAGTATAAACGAACGGTGCACGAACATAACTTACATAGATGAACGAACATAACATATTAAAAGTAAACGTGAACATCAATCTGTTAGGTCAATAAAGTTAACAAAACTATACCTAAATTGTAATAGGCCTAAAAGTTTATATGAATATATATAAAGTTATAAACAAGCAAACTTAGCCAAATGTGAACTAACAAACATAGATGAATCATGAATGTAAACGGATGTAAATGAACAAAGTAAACGAATGTTCACCAACGAGAACTGTGTTCATGTCCGTTCATTTAACCACATGAACAAAAAGTTTGTTCATGTTCATTTGTTTTTAAAAAACGAACAAGAACAAACTTCCCGCCAAACGGTTCACCGAATGTTCGATTCGTTTACAGGCCTTCAGAGAATGGACTCACCTCAAAAGAGCTTCATCAAGTAAATCCTTTCTATTTGTCATTCCAATGAGTAACACATTGTTTAAAGCTTCCACACCGTCTATCTAATAATAATATTAACATATTTTCCAAACTCAGTTTCTTATATCGATTGTCAAATAGTTCTTTATAAATTCCAACCTTTGTAAGAAGCTGATTGACAATGCTATCGTGCACTCCTGTACCGTCCCTAGTTGAACCTCTAGACTGCAGTTGTGAAAAGAACGCAGGTTACAAAAGGAAGAGAGAATTACTGATAGGCCTGTAACAAACTGCGCATAAACAAAGCATGTTCGTTCGTTCGTTTAGCGTTACCCGAACAAACGATCCAACACGACCAATTAAACGAACAGGGTTTTCCTGTTCATGTTCGCCCACTAAATGAACTCAAATTTTAGTTCATGTCAGTTCGTTCATTAACAAAACGAACTTCCCACCGAACTAAACAAATAGTTCGATGAACGCTCGGTTTGTTAACAGGCCTCATTACTGAATATTTGGAAATGAATTTACCTTACAAATAGCATCGATTTCATCAAAAATGATGACATGTAAGTCACTTTGATCCCCTGCAATAATTTGAACAAAGAGTATATAAGAAGTTAAGAACCAAAACAAAATTTGTTTTAGATTCTAGAATCTTATCAGTCTACTGTTCTACCTCGTGTTCTTTGATCTTGTTCAGAATCAGCAAACAAGTCTCTTACATTCTTTTCAGTTTCACCAACGAATTTACTCAGTACTTCGGGTCCGTTTACAATCTGGTTTGTAGAATTGACCAAAAAAGTCAATATAAGAAGTCATGAGTATTATGTAAAATCATATCATGTGTTCTTTACAACAGATGGAACTATGACCATCACACAATGGGCGTTTGTAGGAACCTAATGACTGGTTAGGTGTCGTTTGTCACAGAAGCCAGTGTTGCCACAGATTTCCCATGAGCATCCATGGAATATGAGACCGTGGTGAAGAAATAATACAAAAGAACTTGAAACAGAAATCCTCTATATTTTTTATGCTTTTAACGAACATAAACATTTATAATGCAAGAACAAACAAATATCGCCTCTGATGATTTTGTAATATTTGATTTTCTTTAACTTTCGATTTATGTAATATTATTTTGTAAGCATCAGTAAAAATGACAAACCAATATAAAATGTGTATTTTATATTATAAATAATTGGTAAATAGAGGACTAAGTTGTAAATCGTCTGAGGTACCCAAAATATCAGTACACCCTCCGTCCTTATCTAACTACATAACTTATTAAACTAAAATACACAGCATGTAGATAAAAATAGTCTGGTTATGGAAATAAATGTAAAAGGTGGTGATGATGGGGAAACGGGAGGATGTTTGTGAAGGATGGTGGATTGGTTGGGAAAAGGATGTTTTTGAAGGATGGATGCATTGGCGATGTGGCGCGTTTGTGGGTGTTTGTTTGAGTCTAAGAGCCAAATTAATTACTTTAAACTTCTTCCTTAAATGCCATTGTGGATGGCAATAGCTTTAAATATATATCTGATATGACATAAAAACATAAAAAGACCAATAATTGCATACCTTTGGATCCTTCCCATTTAACATCTTCCCAATCTGGCGAGCCATTAGAGTCTTGCCAGTGCCAGGTGGACCATATAGCAGCATTCCCTTAACATGCTTTACTCCCAATCTGATACATAAAGATTCCCATTTCATTGATAGAATGAAAAAAGTTAGTAAATTATTAACTGTTATATATTATGACACAAAGATAGGACATTACTTGCTTGCCACATGGGGAGGGAAAACCCGAGAGGCGAAAGCTCTTCTAAAAATATCTGCAAACTCATTGCTCAGACCACCAATACCAAGTGTTTGAAGGTTAAACTCTTTGTGCTTAAATATGTTGCTGCTAGCCGCCTCACGTTGATTAACAATCTGCACATAAAGGAAAAACTTACAGAACTGAAAAATGAAAAAACAAAACACAAATGCAAACAATTGGAAAATGAAAACCTTTATTCCACTAGAATTGGAGGCCTCAAACACAATGTATGAATCTTCAGAAAGCATGCCTCTTTCGATGGCTGATTTTTCCTGCCCTTCAACCGCAACCTGAGTGACTGTGAAGATA
This sequence comes from Bidens hawaiensis, assembly GCF_021521415.1. Taxonomy (NCBI): domain Eukaryota; kingdom Viridiplantae; phylum Streptophyta; class Magnoliopsida; order Asterales; family Asteraceae; genus Bidens; species Bidens hawaiensis. Next base: position 461,719 of record NW_027492587.1, read on the forward strand.
TAACCATTGCCATGATACTCAAAAGTTACCCTTTGACCTGATGTCAAAATCTGCATTGTATAACAAATATGTGTATAGCAACATTGGTGTCTTACCGTCATTACAATCATCAAGATGCACAACGCATAATGTCAACGAGGCATACCTGGTTTACGAATCTTTTTTTAAGCTGTTGAGCTAAAAGGACTGCATCAACCTGCAAACACAATATATTCAAAACCGAAGACGGTGTGCCGGTAAAAAGCATGTAATTAAGCTAACATTCATAACATACCTGCTCTTCTTTATTCCCTTTTTTCACAAACTCCAACTCGAGAGTAAGCAACGCAACGTTAAAATCCTCTGGTGGAATAAACCTAAAATGATTGTGGCAGAAATGATCAGTGAGAGAACAAACAGAAACCTAGCCAATACATTAATTAAGTAAATATATTAATATAACTAGAGTAGAAACCTGGTAACAGATATTGAATCTCCAGTAGAAACCCTAGCATGACGTCGTTGGATGGCATTAAGTGCAATTTGTCCATTTTGTATGGTATCATACGCAGTTTATCTCAGTTAAGTGTAACAATAAAATGATATATTAAGAGATCAATTAAAACATATAAATAAATAATAACAGTTTGCAAATTATTAAAATAGGTGTAAAGGATATGCTATAGAGAGAACGAAGACGTCACCAACGAGAGCAAAAGCGAGATTGGATCCAGGCAGGGGGAATTGACGGAGATCGGACGACGAACAATAGGCGCAATTGGTGTATGCCAGATCTTTCGCCGGCGTATTTGTTACGGTCATCGTCAATGATGACGCCATTGTTGAAACAGATGAATCGAATCACAGGGCAATGTTAATAATGTTAAGAGAGAAATGGAAATGAAATGAAATGGTGTAATTAGTTGTAAATCGATTTCGTAGGATCGATTGTTGACGGGGCCAATAAAGACCCGCCGGACTCGAACCTTCGCACCACCTCCTCGTTTTATTATTGTATTTGTATTGTTCTTTAATGAGAGTATATTACAAAAGTTATCCCTCAAACTATGCTACTTCGTGCTCATGCACATATGTCTTCTTTATGGCTCAACAATCTGTGTTTGTATAACCATGTTGGTCGAATTGTAAGCCTATAAAACTTTCCTTTTAGTTTAGTTGGGGTTCTCTTATTACATAAAACACATATGGTTGGTTTTCTGTTCATGTTGTACAAACGATCATAAATACTTGAACCGTCATACACCATCCTACCTACCTAAATGCAATGGCCACATCACTATCTATGTCTTCATTACGTTGTACAAACGATCCTAAATACTTGAACTTGGTTGACTATTGAACCGCATGGCCTTTGAGCTTGATGTGTACATCATCATCATCATTTATCCCGTTGAAGTCATAGTAGAGGTATTTAATCTCAGAGTGACTATTTTTATTTAAAAACAGAATTATATTCAAAATAGAATATTACTTTTGGTATTGTGAGTTGTACGAGTGTTGTGACGAAACAAACCGATTCCAACGAAATAGTACGAGTGCCAATATCGATATTATTGGAATCGGCATACCTTTTTATGGTTTTTGTACCTGTATATAATTTTTCTCGACATTTTGCTATAAAATTTTTTGAAACGGGGTTGTATTTTAAATAGAGTTTTGTGATAAACCCGATTACGATCGAGCAATATCAACATTGCCATCGGTATTATCTGAACCGTTATTCGTACCAGTATCTATTTATATAGTTTGTAATCGATGTAAGACATATTTCAATATTCTTTTGTGCGTATCAAGACTTTAGCCTTTAAGTTTTCTATTTAATTTTTTATAACACGTATCGATATCGTAATACATCAAGCTGATTATAACCGAGTTTTTGTTGCATTACACGGGAGAATCATACTAGTGAGTTAACTTTCACGATCAAAGGTCTTCTTGCGAATGACATTAAAGTATTTGAAAATATATTATGCCCCCTAGCATCCTCATGCGATTGTGCCCTGATGGAAAATAACAAGTAAAAACTATATAAACAGTATTATAACAACGTGTGTTCTTCGCATACACCACATAGAAATCACCTGTCAAACATCTTGCGCAAACCGACATGATATAAACGTGTGTTCCACCGTCTCCTACACCTCCCCACATCATTATAACAGTATTATGATAATGTTAACATTTGTGGAGGCAGGGCCGTCTCCAAGAATCTTTAAAAATTCGAGGACCCGGGGCTAGTAAAAAATGGGCCTCTAATTTATATACTCATTAACTCCTATATAAAAGGTAAATAATACGACGATAATTATAATAGACATAAACAAAACAAAAGTGTAGTAGCAAAATAGTTTAATTTAAGCAATTCCTGTTAAAAAATAATCACAAAAATCCAAACATTTATCTATCCAGCCATGAGGTAAATCAGCAGCGACAAACGAATGTTGTAATTATCTTTTCATTTTTGGTTTTAAATCAAAAAGCCTTTTTCTTTAAATATATATAAAAGAAGATGATACAACTATTAACACGAGTTATAATAAGAAATTAAACTTATGAGGCGATATTAATGAAATGGAAAAAGTAATGGCTCTTCATCATTTTTTAGTTTAGATTGAACATGGGACCTAAAATTTAATGAGATCTAGAGTTACTTTAAACAAATAGAAACAAAAAAATAAAGAAAATAAATGATAGGAGCAAGATTTGAAGTCGGGTATGACATATTGTAACTTAAGGATTTGTATATTATATATATATATGAATGTTGGAATTTTTTGTGGGTCTGGTGTTGTAGCCCTCTCTGCCCTCCCTATGGGCCGGGCCTGTGTGGAGGTAGAGTACTAAACCCAGATACGACTGTTACTTATTATGTTACGTGTTGTATTTATTACATTATTATTGTATACTAACCAAGGCCCATTGGGCTGGGGTTGTGGAGGTAACACCTAATCGGGCTTGGCCCAATAAAGTTTGGGTTTTATGATGGTGACCATGAGGTTCTCTACCTAAGGATGTTCATCTTAATTTTGGAGGGACCCTTTCCCGACAACGAACCACGCCTTAATCTTCATGGTTTCATGTATAGATCTGTGTTTTTTTTTAGTGTCATACGCGAGATCCAGTTCTGATTTCTTTAGATATGAGTTCATTTGAACAATAGCCATGTTCCAAGTTCCGGCCCGTATCTCCAGATTCGTATTCATACAGATATGCTCTCTTCAGATCTGAAATGGTTTATGTTATTAAGGGGTCGGCGGATCAATAAACTATTTCAAGAAATGAGCCAGGAAACTATGGGTTTTTCATAAATGAAAGACAATGGGTTTCCAAATGGGTTTTCCACACAAAAGATGGAATGGAATCTTCATGATTGATTAATAAATATATGACAGGTTTACAAGCAGTCTTTTGAAACCTGGTTCTGCCGGTTGGACCGGTCTCAGAACCAGGTCGGGTCAGGGTATTTGGCTCGTTATCTAAAAACCCATATGGGTTTTATGGGTGGCGGTCGGCCCAGACCTGGAAACCCGACGGGTCAACCGGTAAAACCCATTTTTTCATTAGATCCAAAATGAAATGTACATGACGGGATTCAAACTTGGGTCATTTCCTAGATAGAAGCTTTAATAATTACCCCTAAGCCAACCAACCGAGCTTCATTGATGTCTTTATTGATCAAATATAAATTATATATATTCAAAAAAACAATGTATGAAACATAAATAAACATTAAAGTTTGTTATTATTATTATTTTTTATATGTATATGAATTATATATAAATAAATACATATTTAAATTATTTATGACGTCATCCGGATCAAACATTGGTCCATTCTCCTGGGTCGGTCCGACCTTTGACTCAGTAAGACATCCGGGTCGACGTCCGGGCCGAGCCGATCCTGGAACCATTGTTTACAAGCCTCACAACGAGAGGTGTAAGCATACAACGTGTGGGCAAAGTCAGGAGATCTCCACGCGCGTGGTAGAAGATTTGTGGCAGTCCTTTGTCTTTTCTTGCCAGGTTGTCAAAAGATATTTTCAGTAATGTAGGTGTTTGGTTTTAGGGAGAAAGAATTATTTTCCAAAGTCTAGAACAACATAACATGTGGTTCACATTTATTTTGGCCCCAAATATACAAAACAAAACCCCCACCACCACTAACGCTTTTACATAGTTGTGGTGATTTAGTTTATTGAATAGGCAGACTTACAACCATCATAAAAATGCACACCGTCGTCGGTTACCGCGAACCAAGTGTAAGTTTCGACGGGTCAAGTCCGGCTTCCGTGAGCCACCTGTAAGCTTCCACAGCTCAAGTTCTGACTCCCGCGAGACATGTGTAAGCTCCAGCGGCTCAAGTTCCGGCTCCACTGCTAGTTATAAACACTGTTCTAAAAAAATTCAAAGAATTGGTGTCAAGGGGCTTATGATACCCTCACCGGGAAAGTGCACCCCGCGGAACGACACATTGCTAGGGAAAAATTGTGACAGGCCAGGCAAAATCTCCAATAGAGTAATTCTGACTTCATCGGGTCAAGAGCAAAGCTCCGGTAGAGCAACGGCGACTTTCGCGGCCATGAGCAAAGCTTCGTAGAGTAATGCCAACTTTTGCGGTCACGAGCAAAGCTCCGGTACAGTAATTGTTAAACCTTAGACAAGTGAATCAAGAACACCAAACACGATATTGCATATAAAACGTTTATGCGATTCTTTTCATTAATAAGAAACAAGAACAAAATACTTTCTACTCCTCTACTCTCTAAACAAAAGAAACTTATGATGGGTTTATATAACACCCACAATTCTAATCATATTCAAACTATGAAACATAATAATACTAGACATCTAATGTATTTAATACTAAATAAAATATAACTAGACACCAAGTTATTCAACTTGATCCTTTAACTTTTGATCTCCACCGAACCGCCCCTTGAGATCTTACGTACCACCCTTATACTTTTCGTATTATCCATCCGGGTCCTTCAAGTTGGTGTTGCACCAAGTTTTACACTCCCTCTCAATACCAACTTCTATTGATCCTCCAAGATCCTTTACACCTTGTAACGCTCTCACCTCTTTGAGCTTGATTCTTGGATTTGACTTCATAACCCTACATTCAGGTTTCTTTTTCTTGTTATCAATTGAGCTAGTTTCAAGATTACCATTATTTAGAACTGCATCACCCGTTTTCATATAGGAACCAACTTTTGCTTTCTCAACTTCATGACCAACTATTATAGTACTTAAAGCAATTCTTTCATCCTTACTCGATGCATGCTCCCTCTCGAACTCAGCTCCTTCATTCGTTCGTTGATTCGGATCACCCGAACTTTGCATGAACCTCATGCAAACTCCAACATCAACTTTGTTGGTTTGTTGATTTTTAACGTTTTCTATTCCACCATGACCACTCGTAATACCTCCTCGTGCACTTCTTCCAACACGGTTTCTCTCTCGTCTTGTTCGGTTACCGTCACGGTTACGTCTCATCATCTAGATTCAAAATAACAATAGATGATTCCATGGTTGCCTTTACCGGATTCGACTCTGGCACCACTTCCTGACTTGTCCACCAACAAGAGTCTTCTTCAAACCATTCATCTACCATGTCCGGTTTCAATTCGGTATCAACTGTGTATTTTCCTTGAACCTCGGCCATATTAGCCTCAACATCTCACAGTTCTTCTTCTTTAACAACAGCTGCATTACCTTCCTTCTTAGGCTCTCGACAGTATTTTGCCATATGCGCTTTTTGTGACATCTGCCCTGATCCGACCCGACCCAGGTACCCGTTTCTCTGACCCGATCTCTTTCTTTTATGATTTAATATTTAATTATACTTATATTTTACTTTTAATAATATATATTTTCCTTCCCGCCTTTTTCTCTCTCTTTCTTTCCGCCGTCCCCTCCCTCTTCCTTCTCTCATTCCGCCTTCTTTTCCCTCTTGTCGCCGTCCCGCCCTTACGCCTTGTTTCCCTCTTTTCTTCTTCTCTTTGCTTGTCCTTTGTTCCTTCCCGCCTAAGGTTGTCTGCAGCTCCACGCGCCAGACTCATGGAAGCCTGCGTGAAGACATCTTGTTCCTGCGATGCGTGAAGAGAACTCTTCTCGCAGCGCGCTAAGAATGCATGTTCTTCCCGCAATGCGCTAAGAATGTATGTTCTTCCCGCGATGCGCTTAGAATTCTTGTTCTTCACGCAGCACGCTAAGGGTTTGTGATTCTTCCCGCAAGTGCGCTAAGGATTGTTGTGCCAGCCTTCGCGCTCGCGCACTCAGCCTTCCCGCGCTTAACCCTTGTATCTTCTGTTTATTCCAGCCTGTATGCTTTGTGTTGTCTTATCCTCTGTGCTGTTGACCTAACCTATCTAATGTCTGAATAGTTACTTTCGGCGCAGCATGCGTACCAACCCCCATTGGTTGGTAGAAAAAGTGACTGACATTATCTTTTGAGATCTGCTTTTGCCATGCTTGACCAGTACCTTTATCTGAACCGCCCATGCTTTTTTTACTGTTCCCTGACAGCTTTATCTTGCCCCCTGCAGCTGCCATATCTTTTGATATCTTTACTTTTCAGAACTTTTTACCGTTGATATCTTTTCTTTTACTTTTTGAGATCTTTTCCCCTTTTTCTAGGGATTATGTCTCCTAGGGTTTTTCTATAAATAATAGTATTATTTTTCATAACACATCACACACAAACACTTAATCTCTCCTGTTCTCTTGCTCCTTGCTCTCTGCCGTCTTCCTCTCTGCCTCCGTCGTCCTTCCTGTTCTGCCCTGCTTTTCCGGTAATATATATTATATATAATAATTTACTTATTTAATTATGCTAACTTATAATCAAGACTTAAAACAGATCATTAAAACAATAATCTTATTTATAGGATAACTTTGCTTGTTTAAGAGTTGATTCTTGCTTTATCTTACACCGCATCGTTTATCAAGTGAGTTATCTCGTATCTAATCCCTTTTTATTTTAAATGCTTTGGGATGTTCATGTGTTCATACAAAACTTGAGTCTTAAACTGTTTATGAACTTTAGTCGCGCAGTATCCCATGTGTTGAGGACGTAGACTTGGCTGTTTATTTGTATGTGTGGATCATTAACCGTATGGACGGTCTATTCCGCAGTTTTCATGGTACCATTAGATGAACACGGGAGAACATTCGTTTATGATTTCTCTTTTGTTTACACATGCACAGTTAGTCTTGTTTGTGAGCTCAATTGTGAGCACTGGCAGTCTTGTCTCTTAGAGTTGGTCCCGATCAGATTACACCCTTGTTGAAAACCAGACATACACATGTTGCGCGCAGATTTTATTGTTATCTATGTATTGTATTAAACTTGATTTCTCACCAACACGCAAGTGTTTGACGTTTATTTTAACACATGTTCAGGTTTGCAGTAGCCGTTTTGGAGCTTGTGGACACATAGGACGTTTTTACTTTTGGACCTAGATTAAAATGTATCAAGACAAGTTATTGCTGTTCGAATATTTTGATTTATAATATATTGATTTATGTTGATTTATATTATGTGTTTGCTTTGCGCGTGCGCGAATGAATGTATTTATTAAATATTGACACCCAATAGTGTCACGAGTAATGAAACAATACGTGGCGCCCCGATGTATAATCCGCCTTTGGTCGGGGTGTTACAGATTGGTATCAGAGCTCGTTGACTTTAGGATAGGTGGTTAGACGTAACGGCCTAGAATACCTAAGAGTCCCTTCTCGCGCATGAGAGAAATCTCATGTTTGCGCGCTTATTGTTAATTACTCGTTATTTATGAATATGCTCGCACTTGCGCAGTATATAAATTTTATGTTCTATTTCGCGATATTTCGATTTTTGTTGAATTTCGATTTTTATTGATTTTACTTACATATTCGTTTGTTGGGATTTGAAAATCCGAAAAGTCATGGTGATACATGAATAGTTGATTTTCAATTTCCATTTACGATTATGTTCTGAGGTTGGAGACTTGAAAAGTCATGGTGATACATGAATTGTCAACCTCCAATACTCATTTTCTTGTATATTTTATATTGAAGATTGGAAAGTCATGGTGATACATGAATCGTCAATCTCCAATACTCGTTTACTAGCTATCTTAAATTGAGAACTCGGAAAGTCACGGTGATACGAGAATTGTCGGTTCTTGATTCGAATTTGTTACCTTTATTAAGTCTGCAAATAGGGTCATTTATTTTACTTTAACTTTTGATAGTATCTAACTCTGCGAAACCAAGCTTTATAAGATTAAAACTTTGCGCTAAAACCAAGATATTAACTAAAATTTAAAACTTTTATAGAATGCCTCCGCTATCTCGCCGATTTCAGAGAAGAGAAGCCTCGCGCATGCGTAGACAGCAACGTTCCCAGGAAATGGCCGCCGCAATAGCCCAAGCTTTGAGTCAAAACAATACCTCGAGTTATAACATTAAGTCCTTTAACGCGGGTAACCCTCCAAAGTTCACAGGTCTTGGAGGAGCCACCGTGATGCTCCAATGGCTCGAGAAGATAGAAAACACTTTCCTCCACACCCAATGCCCCTCAGACAGACGAACCCTGTATGCTTCCAGTGTCCTGGAATCCAGAGCGCTTACATGGTGGAATGGAATAGCTCATGCGCGTGGCGCAGAGGCTGCTTCTAGCATAACATGGGAGGAATTCAAGGAAATTCTTACGCGAGAATTCTGCCCTCCCAACGAAGTTAAGCGCCTGGAGGAGGAATTTTGGAACCTTAAGCAGTACAGTGGTGAGGCGCGCGAGTACGCGACGCGCTTCCATGAACTAAGCCTGCTTGTCCCTCACCTTGTTACCCCTACCCGCCGAGCCATAGAGAAATTCCTTGGGGGTCTCCCCATGGAAATTCAAGATTCTGTATGGGCCAGAAACCCAGTTACTCTCTCTGACGCCATCGAGTTGGCCGCTGTGCTCAGCGACAACCATGTCAGAGCAGGAACCCTGTTCCTGCGGGGAACTGAGAAGACCAAACCCACCAAGACTGTCCCTGAACCAACAGAAACCAAACCAGAACCCTCAAACCATAACCAGAAACGTAGGCGCAGACAAGCCTATGCGCTTACCAACCCGCCCATTGTCCAGCAACCCATTTATCAACCCCCAGTTTACGCCCCTCAACCCCTGTCAACCTACCCAACACCTCCTGTAGCTCACAACTATGCCTTAACCAATCCAGCACTCCCTGCCCCGCCAACTAAGAAACCTTACACAGGAAACCATCCCTTTTGCCCAACCTGTAGATTTCACCACCCAACCCAAACCCCGTGTCGACTTTGTACCCGATGTGGTCGTACTGGTCACACTGCTGAGAACTGTAGAGTCCTTCTCGCCAATCCAATTGCGCCAACCCCACCAGTCTACCCGCAGAATCCACAACCAACCTACCAAAACCCACGACCCAGATCGTGCTTTAACTGCGGTGATCCCAGTCATTTCCGGAACGCGTGCCCAAGGCTACAAGTTCAGATTACGCAAGCGAATCCGGTGAACCAGATTTCAAACCAAGTAACGCGTGGACGAGCTTTTAACATAACCGCGCACCAAGCGCAAGCGAATAATGACGTAGTTAATGGTACATTTTTGCTTAACGGATTTTATGCTTCTGTACTTTTTGATACTGGCGCCGATCGAAGTTTTATCTCTCGCGCCTTCGAGCAGAAGCTTGCGCGACCGCGCAACAATTTAAAAGAAGATTTTTCAGTTGAATTGGCTAACGGTGAAACTGTTTTAATTAACTCAGTGATTAAAGATTGTACGCTTAATCTTAACGAAAACGATTTTCTAATCGACCTCATCCCCATGCCTCTTGGAAGCTTTGATGTTATCATTGGTATGGACTGGCTCTCGAATAATCGCGCCGAAGTTATTTGCGCCAAGAAGATGATTCGCATTCCTCGAGAAAATGGTGATCTTCATATCTACGGCGAGAAACCCTCCAGTGGTCTTAAACTTATGTCTTGCGCCGAAGCCCAAAGACTCATGCGGAAGAAGTGTATTGCATTTCTAGCCCATGTGGTTAAACCCGATGAAGGAAAGAAGCTTCGCGATATCCCGATTGTGCGTGATTTCCCTGAAGTTTTTCCTGATGATCTTCCTGGTATCCCTCCCGCTCGTGAAGTCGAGTTTCGTATTGATCTTGTCCCTGGTGCTTCCCCCGTAGCTAAATCTCCTTACCGTCTTGCGCCCGCTGAGATGCAAGAATTGGCAAGTCAACTTCAAGAGTTGACCGCTAAAGGATTCATTCGCCCTAGCTCTTCGCCCTGGGGTGCTCCGGTGTTGTTCGTTAAAAAGAAAGATGGATCGTTTCGCATGTGTATTGATTACCGCGAGTTGAACAAACTCACCATTAAAAACCGGTATCCCTTACCGCGTATTGACGACCTCTTTGATCAACTCCAAGGTGCCTCTTGTTTCTCGAAGATTGATCTCCGCTCTGGCTATCATCAGTTGCGTATCCGCGATGAAGATGTTCCGAAGACTGCTTTTCGAACTCGTTATGGCCATTTTGAATTCTTGGTCATGTCCTTCGGTTTAACCAACGCACCCGCCGTTTTCATGGATCTAATGAATCGGGTGTGTAGGCCTTTCTTGGATAAATTCGTGATTGTGTTTATCGATGATGTTCTGGTGTATTCTAAGACCAAGGCCGAGCATGAGCAACATCTCCGGTTGGTGTTGCAGAAGCTTCAAACCGAGCAACTCTATGCTAAGCTTTCCAAGTGTGAATTTTGGTCGGATGAAGTACAGTTTCTTGGCCATGTTGTGAACAAGATGGGTATTCATGTCGACCCATCCAAAATTGAAGCAATCAAGAACTGGATTACGCCATCATCTCCTTCTGAGATCCGTTCCTTCTTGGGCTTAGCTGGTTACTACCGGCGATTTATTTCGAACTTCTCGAAGATCGCTTTGCCTTTAACAGCTCTAACGCACAAAGGTAAACCGTATATTTGGGGCTCGAAGCAAGAAGAAGCCTTTCTATCGCTCAAGCGATTGTTGTGTGAAGCTCCTGTTCTTGCGCTACCTGAGGGTAATGATGATTTTGTCGTATACTGCGATGCCTCCAACCAAGGTCTCGGTTGTGTTCTTATGCAACGAGGCAAGGTTATCGCTTACGCATCAAGGCAACTCAAGGTTCATGAAAAGAATTATACAACTCACGACCTCGAACTAGGTGCAGTTGTTTTTGCCTTGAAGATCTGGAGACACTACTTTTATGGTACTAAGTGTATCCTTTACACTGACCATAAAAGCCTTCAGCATATCTTTGATCAAAAGGAACTTAACATGAGGCAACGCCGATGGAACGAACTCATCAGCGATTACGATTGTGAGATCCGGTATCATCCTGGTAAGGCTAATGTGGTAGCCGATGCGCTCAGCCGAAAACCCTGCCAACTTAACTGCATCTTGCCGCGCACCCAGCTTCACTTCGCGCCGATTCAAAGCAACCTTGAATCGCGTATTCGTGACGCGCAGCGCGCGTCCATCAGTAATGGTAACCTTCGCGCCGAGTTAGCGTGTGGCGCGGAAGCGCATTTTGTCCCTAATCTGAGTGGAATTCTCTGCTATCTCAATCGCATCTGGATCCCTTGTGATGAGAATCTTCGCGCTGATATCCTGTGTGAAGCGCACAAATCTCGGTATTCTATTCATCCCGGCGCTGATAAGATGTACAAGGATTTGCGCATTACTTATTGGTGGCCTGGCATGAAAAAGGATATTGCTGTGTTCGTAGCTAAGTGCCTGACTTGTTCTAAAGTCAAAGCTGAACACCAACGCCCATCTGGTTTGCTCGAACAACCAGAAATTCCTACGTGGAAATGGGAAGGTATAGCGATGGACTTTATTACCAAGTTACCTTTGACAGCAAGCAAACATGATAGCATTTGGGTAATAGTGGATCGATTGACTAAATCTGCTCACTTCCTGCCCATTCGTGAAAACTACCGTGTTGAGCATCTCGCGCAGCTTTATGTCAAGGAAATTGTTTGCCGTCATGGTACTCCTTTGAGCATCATATCCGATCGCGATGGCCGTTTTATATCTCGCTTTTGGAAATCTCTCCAATCTGCGCTAGGAACTCGCTTGGACATGAGTACGGCATATCATCCCCAGACTGACGGTCAGTCTGAGCGAACTATTCAAACTCTTGAGGATATGCTCCGATCTTGTGTACTTGATTTTGGAGGTAATTGGGATTCACACCTGCCTTTGATTGAGTTCTCTTATAATAACAGCTATCATTCCAGTATCGGTATGGCCCCATTTGAAGCACTTTACGGTCGTAAATGCCGCTCCCCGATTTGTTGGAGCGGAGTGGGTGAAACTCAAATCACAGGACCCGAACTTGTTCAAGAGACAACCGATAAAATCGCTAAGATCCGTGATCATCTGCTGACTGCTAGAAGCCGACAGAAGAGTTACGCAGATCGCAGACGAAAGCCTCTCGAATTTCAAGTTGGTGATCTTGTTCTCCTCAAAGTGTCGCCTTGGAAAGGTGTTGTCCGCTTTGGGAAGAAGGGTAAGCTTGCTCCTCGTTATGTTGGTCCATTCAAGATTCTCGCGCGTGTGGGAAAAGTTGCCTACAGACTTGACCTGCCGCCCGCGCTCAGTAATGTGCATCCAACGTTCCATGTATCCAATCTCAAGAAGTGTTTAGCTGACGAGAACCTTCACATTTCACTCGATGAAGTTCAAGTTGATGAATCTATGCATTTCGTTGAGAAGCCTGTTGAGATTATGGATCGCGAGGTTAAGCAAACCAAGCGCAGTCGTATCCCTATCGTGAAAGTTCGCTGGGAGTCCAAGCGCGGAGCCGAGTTTACATGGGAAAGGGAAGATCAAATGAAGATCAAGTACCCGCACCTGTTCTCTGCGCGACCTACTTCGAGATAAATTTCGGGACGAAATTTCTTAAAGTAGGGGAGACTGTGACATCTGCCCTGATCCGACCCGACCCAGGTACCCGTTTCTCTGACCCGATCTCTTTCTTTTATGATTTAATATTTAATTATACTTATATTTTACTTTTAATAAGATATATTTTCCTTCCCGCCTTTTTCTCTCTCTTTCTTTCCGCCGTCCCCTCCCTCTTCCTTCTCTCATTCCGCCTTCTTTTCCCTCTTGTCGCCGTCCCGCCCTTACGCCTTGTTTCCCTCTTTTCTTCTTCTCTTTGCTTGTCCTTTGTTCCTTCCCGCCTAAGGTTGTCTGCAGCTCCACGCGCCAGACTCATGGAAGCCTGCGTGAAGACATCTTGTTCCTGCGATGCGTGAAGAGAACTCTTCTCGCAGCGCGCTAAGAATGCATGTTCTTCCCGCAATGCGCTAAGAATGTATGTTCTTCCCGCGATGCGCTTAGAATTCTTGTTCTTCACGCAGCACGCTAAGGGTTTGTGATTCTTCCCGCAAGTGCGCTAAGGATTGTTGTGCCAGCCTTCGCGCTCGCGCACTCAGCCTTCCCGCGCTTAACCCTTGTATCTTCTGTTTATTCCAGCCTGTATGCTTTGTGTTGTCTTATCCTCTGTGCTGTTGACCTAACCTATCTAATGTCTGAATAGTTACTTTCGGCGCAGCATGCGTACCAACCCCCATTGGTTGGTAGAAAAAGTGACTGACATTATCTTTTGAGATCTGCTTTTGCCATGCTTGACCAGTACCTTTATCTGAACCGCCCATGCTTTTTTTACTGTTCCCTGACAGCTTTATCTTGCCCCCTGCAGCTGCCATATCTTTTGATATCTTTACTTTTCAGAACTTTTTACCGTTGATATCTTTTCTTTTACTTTTTGAGATCTTTTCCCCTTTTTCTAGGGATTATGTCTCCTAGGGTTTTTCTATAAATAATAGTATTATTTTTCATAACACATCACACACAAACACTTAATCTCTCCTGTTCTCTTGCTCCTTGCTCTCTGCCGTCTTCCTCTCTGCCTCCGTCGTCCTTCCTGTTCTGCCCTGCTTTTCCGGTAATATATATTATATATAATAATTTACTTATTTAATTATGCTAACTTATAATCAAGACTTAAAACAGATCATTAAAACAATAATCTTATTTATAGGATAACTTTGCTTGTTTAAGAGTTGATTCTTGCTTTATCTTACACCGCATCGTTTATCAAGTGAGTTATCTCGTATCTAATCCCTTTTTATTTTAAATGCTTTGGGATGTTCATGTGTTCATACAAAACTTGAGTCTTAAACTGTTTATGAACTTTAGTCGCGCAGTATCCCATGTGTTGAGGACGTAGACTTGGCTGTTTATTTGTATGTGTGGATCATTAACCGTATGGACGGTCTATTCCGCAGTTTTCATGGTACCATTAGATGAACACGGGAGAACATTCGTTTATGATTTCTCTTTTGTTTACACATGCACAGTTAGTCTTGTTTGTGAGCTCAATTGTGAGCACTGGCAGTCTTGTCTCTTAGAGTTGGTCCCGATCAGATTACACCCTTGTTGAAAACCAGACATACACATGTTGCGCGCAGATTTTATTGTTATCTATGTATTGTATTAAACTTGATTTCTCACCAACACGCAAGTGTTTGACGTTTATTTTAACACATGTTCAGGTTTGCAGTAGCCGTTTTGGAGCTTGTGGACACATAGGACGTTTTTACTTTTGGACCTAGATTAAAATGTATCAAGACAAGTTATTGCTGTTCGAATATTTTGATTTATAATATATTGATTTATGTTGATTTATATTATGTGTTTGCTTTGCGCGTGCGCGAATGAATGTATTTATTAAATATTGACACCCAATAGTGTCACGAGTAATGAAACAATACGTGGCGCCCCGATGTATAATCCGCCTTTGGTCGGGGTGTTACACTTTTTGTCCACAGTTATGACACCTAAACGGAAACTGTTTTGGTTGGTACCTTGATTCCTTGTCTCGGTTCTCTTCGTCCGATGAATCTTCTTCAGAGTTGTCATCTCGACCCTTTCGGTTCCATTCTCTCTTCTTGGGTCGGTCACGTTTCTCGTTCTCCCGATATTTACTCTTACCTTTCTTGCCATAACGGTTATGATTTTTACTAAACCGATGCTTCTCCTTTCTTCCGACATACAAGGCTTCGCTCTAGGTTTTAATCGACACCCCGGCTAACTGTTTTGCCAAGGCTTCTTGTCCAGCAAGAATATTCTCGAACTCGGTAATACTCGGTTGGGTCGCCCACCCTTGAATAGTTGTAACGAAGCTACGATACTCCGGCCTTAAATCATGAATGAGTATCCGCTTCATACGAGCATCGTTAACCCGAGACTGTGGATCGAGTTCTCTAATCTCGCGACACAAATTCTTCACTTTACGAAAATATTGTGAAATAGGAAGATCACCTTGAGAAATCGTCATCAACTCACCTTCGACTAGTTGAATCGAGCATCGTTCTTCTTCGTGAATAAGGTCTCCAGCGTATCTCACGCTTGCTTTGGGTATTCGAGATCTTGAATGTGATCAAGAACATCATCATCAACCGTTGTCTTGATGATAAACATCGCTCGGCCCGCTTTCACCTGCCACTTTCCGATACTATCGTTAATATCGTTCGCAGGTTGTCTCGTCTCGGTACCGTTCGTTACCTGCCAAAGATCTTGACCTTGAAGATACGACTTGATGCATGCAGATCATTGTTTGTGGTTGCTTTGGTTCAGTTTCTTAATTCCTCCTACAACTTGTAACCCTGCCATTGTTTAGGTTTCTTTGATCGAATTCTTTCTTGCCTTTGACCGGATTCTTCAGTCTCCAGAAACTTCAATCGGATTCTATTCTTTATTTGATTTACAAAGTAGGTATTCTCTTTTCTACTTGATAATCACAATTCCCAACCAAAAAAAATGGTGAACAACCTTTCTCCACGCAATACATAAAAACAATTCACAACTGTAACATATAATAATAATTCTTGTGGCTGACGCTGACAAAATCAAAACAATGAAATGTTGTTGAATCTTGATGACAAGAATATTACTTGAACTTCCCAAATAATTAATCAATAACTCAACTACAACTCACGCACAAACCTTGCAACACCTTATTTGAACGAGAACAAAATAAATTGGATGATTTTTTCACACTTCCGAATTCTTTTTTTCTTTCCGATGTGTTCTTTACGGAATGGTACCACCACTTCAATCGAGATTTGCCACCGGTCGGAAACACGAGCCTGGATCGTTAGGCTCTGATTCCACTTGTTAAACCTTAGACAAGTGAATCAAGAACACCAAACACGATATTGCATAAAACGTTTATGCGATTCTTTTCATTAATAAGAAACAAGAACAAAATACTTTCTACTATTTCTGTTCTCTACTCTCTAAACAAAAGAAACTTATGATGGGTTTATATAACACCCACAATTCTAATCCTACTCAAACTAGGAAACATAATAATACTAGACTTCTAATTTATTTAATAATATATAAAATATAACTAGACACCAAGTTATTCAACTTGATCCTTTAACTTTTGATCTCCACCGAACCGCCCCTTGAGATCTTCCGTACCACCCTTATACTTTTCGTATTATCCATCCGGGTCCTTCAAGTTGGTGTTGCACCAAGTTTTACAGTAATGTCGCGCGATAACGAGCAAAATCTGGTATACCGATGTCGACTCCCGTGGTCGCGAGCAAAGCTTCGGTATAATAATTCCGACTCCCATAAGCCATGCGAAATCTCTAACAGAATAACCGCCAGTTAAGTATAAACTCAAGCGAACCACCGCGGATCAAATATATGTTAAACTTTGAGCAAGCGAATCAAGAACACAAGCACAAGATATGATCGACACACGATCGATTCTTTTATTAAGAAAACGACAAACGAGAAAACTTAATAATTAACTAATACAATGAACTTAGGGTATATATAAACCCACGGTTTCTAATCCTATACTAACTCAAATACAGAATATGAAACCAAATACGGTTGGGATTAAATATAAGACTAACTTATCTATAATAATAAACTAATTATTATTATGTTAAATATTCTCCGAGATATTAGGAGACTTCAATCTGATTTGGTGTTGGACACGTTTAACACTCCCTCTTAACACCAAATTTCTTCTAACCGTGACACACACGAAGCACCTCGACTCAAAACAACTTGCGACTCAACACAACAGGTCACGTCTTCCAGTTTCGACTAAAATGTTTAATTCCAACATTCCCTCTAGATTCATACTTGTTCTTCTAAGGTCCTTCGCATCCCGCAATACTCGTATCTCTTTGGACTTGTCACACGTCTTCGCACGAAGTTGCGTCTCGATCGGTTTTCCTTAATCCACACAAGATCTAGGACATGTTCAACTCACCTCCAAACAACCTTATCGCATACCTTGATCATCTTCGGTGGTCTCCTACGAACCCACTGTTCGTACAAACCGAAACCATTGAGCCCACTGTCTTCTATTTTGACATATCGGCCATCGTTTATATGGGTTTAATCATTATCATTAATTGTTTTATTTGGGTTGTTTTTGGTAAGGAATTATAAAAAAGCATAAAAGGAATTCTATTTTGAATCGTAAGTTGATAATAAGAAGCTCGAAAGTTTTTTTTTATGGTGATTCATACATGTCGTGATCGAGTTGTGATCATCGGAAGTTTGTAAAGAAATGGCAACGGGTTGCGATTGAGCATATATCGTGATACAAGGTCTGGGATCGAGTAGATATCGCGACAAGGTTACTTGTTGAATATTACACAGTAGAGTCGACTATCAAGAACTGATCTTGATGTTTATATGCAAAACACTAGACTCTGTTTCCTTTTTCTTGTACAAACTGAATAGAAAGAATAATATTAATATTCTTTTTGTTTGTTGATGCTGTACGTACAGCAAGAACAAGAGGACAAAAACTCCAATATGGGTTGCACACAATTAACTTGAATCACAGAACAAAAACTCTGACCACTTTTAATGGAACCCACCAAGATGTATCATTTGACAAACAAAATAAACTCTCTCTATTAAGAAAACCAACGAATGGAAAAACTTAATAATTCTATGTGAACCAAGGGGTTTATATAATACCCTTAATTCGAGTCCCACTCGTATTCAAATACACAATTTGAATCTAACTCAAATAGTTTAGGATAAGACTAACTTAATAAAAATAAGACAAACTTATTAATAAATAATAAACGAATTATTATTTAAATCTCCTCCAAGCCACCCCATGAGATTTACCGAACCGCCCTTAAATATCGTCTCGTTTAACAGTATAAACTCCAATGGGTCAAGTCCGACTGCAACGGGTTGCAAGGAACCACCTACATGCCAACTCCGACTATGGCGGGTTACTTGCATGCTCCAGGCATACCAACTATGTACACCGCGGAACACTACATATTCTGTTGTGACAAAACGATCACGGCGGGTCAAGTTTGGCCCCGCGAGCAACATGCAGACTCTGGGGTGTCAAGTACCAGTCATAGAAGGTCACACGTAGGCCTTGACGTGCTAAAACACCGTTCAGACGGTGACGTACGCCGCATGCGCGTTACGGAAGAGCAAGCAGTGACCAGCATTGACCACCGCGGAACACTACATCATCCGCCGTGTTAAACGATCATGGCAGCACACATGTATTCTCCACTTGTGCCATCAACAATAATGGCAGGCCAAGAGCAGTTGTATGCGAGGAACATGATAATTGGTTCATCTTCATTTGAATCCACATTCATGTTATTACTTTGCATTTAAATTTTCAGTGAAATTGATAACTGTTTTGTTGCTAGATGTTCGATGTGTGAATTGAAGATTTATCATGATTTTATTTGTTGAAGCTAATAACATAATCTCATTGTCAATAGTATGGAGATCCTAATTGTGCCATTTTACTATTCTAGTACTTCCTGTGAATTGCAGTTGTATGCGAACAACATGATAATCGCTTAATCTTGGTTTAAAACCGATTTTGCATTTTGAATTTTCAGTGAAATTGATAACCGTTTTGTTGCTAAATTTTAATGTATAAAATCCAGTTTAATATCATGATTTAAAATTGTAAAGTTTAATTTACCTAATTGTGCGATTTCAGTACTTCCCGTGAGTGATGGAACATAGCAATCCCTTGTTCTTGAATCTAAGCTTCCTGTACTGGTTGAGTTTTGGGCTCTATGGTACGGGCCATGTCGCATGATCCACCCGATCATTGATGAGATGGCAAAAGAGTACACGGACAAACACACATGTTAGATGTGAGTCCTTCAATTGCTACTAAATATGGTATAAGAAGCATCCCTACTGTCATCATTTTTAAAGAAGGAGAGACTAAAGAAGTAGTTATTGGTGCGGTTTAAAAAATGACTGTCTACCTGCATTGAGAAGTTTTTTAGAGGTATTATATACTAGATTTGCAACACTTTACTTGCTTTGTGTGATTTTGATGTTATATATTGTAAGAGGGGTGATATGTTTGTGTTCACGCGTATAATTGGATTTTGATATAATTACTATAGGATTTCACTAGCGGTTTCTTGTTGATTTTTGTTTTTGATGTTTATGTGATGCTTTTAACTACCTGAACAACTTTTGCGTTGATGGAATGATTTGATTAGGAGCGTTACCGAGCTTCACAATGGTCGGCCTCAGGATTGTTAACTAAATTAACTGTATACAAGGCTCGAGTTCATTTTGAGCTTTTACTATCCCAACTCCAAGGAGCTCATCTCGTTTACTCCAACAATTATAATAAAAGTAAACTATTGTTTTCTATTTTTATTAAATTTAAGGGTATCTTGTGCTTTCACACTAATTTGACTAAACACAACTAATGGTGTTAGTGAGTTGGACAATTTCTTTGGGGGCACAAAATTTTCAAAAATTCCTGATGTTATATATATGTAGAATATTTATAATCACACTATTTTTATATTACTCAAACACTTTTTAGGCCCCGGCCCCATTTTTTTGGATTAACTAAAGACTTATAGGCCCACTAAAATTTATAAAAGGCCAAGTACTTTAACTAATCAATATAAGTATATAAATAAAAGAAACGAATAGGCGCGATAATAGAAAAGTCGACTTCGAAGACCAGCAGCCACGTCGACTTCGAACACCAACAGTCATGGTAGCATATGAAAATATGAGTTTTTCAAATTTATAGTTATTGAAATCCTACTTTCGACCCAAAATACCTCAAGAAAGACTTAGCGGGCATGCGACGAAAGTTATCAAGAACAGAACATTATAAAAGCATAAACTGCGAAGAGTTAATTCATCAGTTTGCTATAAAAAAATGTTATGAGAGCTTCACAAATCCTCAATTAGCTATTAATCTATTAAGCGTGTCATAAACTGATTATAATATCATGATTTTCTAATTTTTATGTTTATCGCTATAATTTTAATCGGCGTATAAAAATGTGTTTACATTATTTAGTACGTTAAGGTTTAAGGGACATATTTTTTTCGGCTCGGCTGAGACACGTGAATTTTCAGAGCCGGCCCTGTTGTTGACTGTAATGTCTAAACGGATATTGGGCATGAATCAATGAATCTATATGCACGTAACAACATTAACATCATTTATTGTTGAGATTTGTATTTCCAATGAGTTCCAACTTTCAAGTACCATCAATTATCAATTATGGCAAGAAGTTGGAGGAAAAACTAGTTTATATTTTTTTTATCTTTCAACTTTTTAAAAGGTACAATTATTAAAAGAAAATAAATTAGAGTTTTTCTCTTTGAAAATGCAGTGTTTGTTCCAAACATGTGAGATATATTTTTGCTTCGGTTATAAGGTTTTCTGCTAATTGAGTGTTATATTAACTTGTTCCAAAAATTTCCTCATTGGCTAAACTATCAAACTCGTGAAACTACAAGGACTATTATGCAAAGATTTACACGAGCATCAAAAGATGGGATAAAAAGTCATGGGGCTCAACAGGAGCCGACTTTATTTCGACTCAAGCCGGTTGGATCAGTTATATGGAAATCTTTGTCTTAAATCTAAAAGCTGTCTCCATTAAAATAATATAATACACGAACAATAATGTGTTCATTTCCGGATAACTTTTGCTTAAAATACTATTATTATTATTATTTAATAATAAAAATATTAATATTCATTCATTTGAAATTAAGCTCAGAAAAACAGTTAATCCTCATCTGATATCTATTTATAAATAGCATAGACAATTACAGACTAACGGCGGCAGATGGATGGGAACAAGCTGCGCCGCTACCCCTTCTGAATAGCAAACCCTACCCTACTAAACACAACGTTCCCCTTAGCATGAGCGGAGTTACTGCTGACCACCTGCTGAACCCGCTTAAGAAACTGAACAGCGTCAGGGCCGAGAGCGCCAAAGGTGTCAAAAGCAAACGGTACGAACACGTGTTGATTCTCAAGGCAAGCTTTCTCGTGCTTAGCTACTTTACACGCCTCTGCCTTGTTTATCGCATGACCCACCACAAACCCGTGGTCCCTTAGCCCAACGAGGGGGGACACACCTGTCAAATCAACGCACACATGCTTACCTCATTCCCATCCAAAAACAAGAATGTCAGCGGGTCGTAGGGTTGATCTCCCATCTAAGGGTCGGTCAAGAAGTTCACCGGGGCTTCCTTTTTTGCCGAGATCCTGGCCCACTTAAGGACGTCGTAAAGCACATCTCGAACTAGATCATGTCGATATTTAAAGCCCGGTAATTCTTTGTAATAGACTGCATGCTCCCCAAAAGAATCCAAAAAAGCCTTCCGACATACGGGATAGGGAAAAGAATTATAGAATCTTTGGACAAAGTTCAAAAATATGATCCAAACTAGATCATATTTAATGGCCATAAAAAAGCTAGTAGAATCTTTGGAAAAGAATTAAAGAACCGTAATAAAGTCTTAATTTTTCTCACTTTTTTTAATAAAACAAAGTTCAAAAGATTATTTTTTCTATAAAAAAAAAATAAAAAACAAAAAAAAGGCTGAAAAACTGTAACATGAGATGACTAAAGAAAGAACACCCTTCACACTGTTTGAAGTCTTTCTCTTGCTTTCACTTTCTCATTTATTCTTTCTTCTCTCTCATCACAAAGCACACACATGAGAGGATCAAATATGAATATGAAGTACCCATCAAGCGATGGAAATGCAAATGGGATCATAAAATACAAGAGGAAGTGCAGAGATGTTGTGTTTCTTGTCCTCTTCATAGCTTTCTGGATTGCCATCATTGTTAACTCCAGCTTTGGATTCAACCAAGGAAACCCATTGAGGTAAAACTTTAAGTTTCTTTTTTCTATTAAAACAATAAAGTTTTATGCTTTTTGGCTTTTGGTTTTATCTTGAATTTTTAAAAATCATTTCAATGGCGGTCAAGATTTTATTAAACTATATTTGTTGCATTTAGATATGTCTGGACACTTAAATAAGCTTTAAAGGCCGGTCAAGATTTAGTTTGACTGTTGCATCATTCTGCTTGCTTATTATGCTGATTAAGTTCATTTGTTAGTTTTTTTTTTTTTCAATTTGTATATTGAATAAGTACTAATGAAAGTTGCAATATTCTTGAGAGGATAATATTTGGGGAAGAATTAGCTACATGTTCATTCATTAGGGGTTTCATTTTTATAGGTAAATTGAATTTTAATAACTCAAGCTACGAATTCTTGCCGATAATAACCCATGCTAACTTTCACTTTCGTTGCCAAGGGCAATCCGAGTAGCACAATTATCATAGATTTTACACTCATTTTCGCTTGTAAGTTTCCTCATTTTGTTCTTAATCTTTATTATGAGCACAATCGAGTGCAAAATCAAGTATAAAACTTTGATGATTATGCCACTCGGTTGACCTTGGTAACAGAAGTGAAAGTTAGGAGTGTCATTTGTCAAATTGGCAGTTTGGACCATTATTTGTCTAATAAATAATAGTTTGTATTATTAAATATTAAATCCAATTTCCCTTCTTTAAGGTTTATTTGTATTTAACCAACATGTTCAAGTTTGTTTTTTCGAGTTTCTTTCGTGTATATATGGTCCCCCCCCCCTACATTGTAATTGATTTAGTTAAAATAACATCCACTTTTACCGATATATAGTACTATCTTTGAATGCTAATTTTATAATCTGTTAATCATGTCTAATCTTTTACATAGGCTAAACTTTGGATTAGATTACAAAGGAAATGTATGTGGAGGCAAACACAAAGATTTCAACCTTCGCGAATTGGAACTCAAATATTATGTTAATCCTAATCAAGTTTACCAAAGTGGAATAAAAAACAGTGGAGTACAACTATCTAACGCACGGGCAATATGTTTAATGGATTGCCCGATACCATCAGAAGATTCTTTAAATTGGGTTTGCGATTATCCGGAGGGAGATATTCGTCTTTCGTTAGACGATTGGATCGATATGAATTATGATTATTTTGCTGACCTCACTCCTGAACTAAGAAACACTTCTCTTCAGCTTCAAGGGCCTTGTTACCCTGTCATTTTTCCTAGCGTAAATGGTATGTTATTTGTGAAATTTGTGTATGATAGTTCTTTAAGGGAGTTGCTCATTACAGAAGACTAAATTGTTGCGAGAACAAAAAATAGAAACCTAAATCACTTAGTTTTTCATATGTTTAAAAACTTTTACTTTGTTCATACAAATGTCTATGTTAAGTAAATAAAAAACCATTAAACTATAAATAAACGATTATTGTTTATGTATTTTTTTTTAGAATTTTTAAAAGAGGTTAAAAAACATTGTATTTTTACCATTTTCTTGTAAATTATTTTTTTTAATCGAAAAAATGAATTATTTATTTTGTTCTTCCTGTTCTTGCAAAAATATTGTCTTCTGTGTACAATTCTCCCCTATTTAATAATTGATTCGTTAGTTGTTACTTGTTATAATTAGTTGTATTGGTAATGTAGTTTATTGGAGTTGCCAATTTATTGATCGTCCATCGAATGTGTCATTAACACATTGGAAGCAAATGAATGGAGTTGCTATTAATGATGATATGGTCATAGATAAATCTATTCACAAGTCCATCAATGCACGGTCTTCGGTATTGAAGGTACGGGTGACATGTTGGGTAAAGGGTCAAAATGGGTTCTGATTGAAACATGTTAGTTTCTGGGTAACGGGTCAAAATGGGTTCTGGTTGCAACGGGTTACTTTTAGTGCATTGTGAAACGGGCCTAGTTGACATGGAAACACGTCATATCTATTTTTAGAAAGCATTTGAAATAAGAAACCATTATTACGATTAGTGTAATATAATGATATAAGTGTTGGAAATATACTATCTTGGATGTCATACGCGTGAATATTTCAAGATTTAGATTAATGTTGGTGTAACTATTTCAGAGATATGTTGCTGATGTTGGAAAATCATGGCCCGTGTTGATTGTGTGTGGAGGACTCTTGCCTTTACTTTTATCAATGTTATGGCTTTTAATGATTCAACATTTTGTAGCTGCGATGCCATGGGTTACAGTGTTTTTATTTAACGGCCTCATGATATCAGTCACAATGTTCTACTACTTGAAAGGTAAAAAATTTAATGAATGAATTTATTAATCGTGTAATATCATGACATTTTTCTTTTATTTTGTGTTTTCAGCTGGATGGATTGGAAACGATGCTATCTCGCCCATCATTGGTGAACATGATCCATACTATCATGTTTCTGCAAGGGTAAAATCATACATTAATCAACTCTTTAATTTATCTACTCACAAAAACGCGTTGCTAACCTGTTATACATTAATTTGTTGATTAATTTATTTTGTTCAGGAGCTACACCATATCCGTGCAGCTGCGTTTCTCATGACTTGTGTTATGATTGTTGCCGTTCTGTCATCTATAGCTATTGTTAGGCGGATTCTTATGGCAACCTCAGTACTCAAGGCAAGTTTAGTCATATCTTAAACTTTTTGTCTACAGTTGTAAGTTATGTAACTTGGGGACTAAGTTACAATATGGCCATACTACAGGGACCATCGTGTAACTAATTCTAACATTAATACGTATGAAATAATACCACAGGTTGCTGCAAAGGTTATTGGTGAAGTTGATGCTCTAATAATATTCCCTGTTATACCATACACAATCCTCACAATTTTTTACATGTTTTGGTTATCGGCGGCTCTTAATCTTTTTAGCTCGGGTCAGATAGTCAACAATGACTGCAACACGAATTGTTGTGCTTATGATCTTAAAGCCAAACGAGTGAATTGTAACGATTGTTGCGGCTATAGTATCCATTACACCCCGCATATTGGAGCTTCAATATTATTCCACTTGTTTGGATGCTATTGGGCCACTCAGTTTATTATTGCGTGTTCGTCAACTGTGATTGCTGGTTCTGTAGCTTCATATTACTGGGCTCGTGGGGAATCTTCGGTTAGCTTTTTTTTTTTTAATAAAAACTCATATTTTTTTAGTTTATGATTTTTTTTGTCAACTATTTGTTTTTTGTTCGATTTAGGCAACGATTCCATTTCTTCCGGTTTTTTCATCAATGAAGCTACTCATGCGATATAGCCTTGGGTCAGTGGCGATCGGGTCCTTGGTTGTGTCGTTTGTTGAGTCGACTCGGTTCATACTTGAGGCCATACGCCGGAGACTAAAAGTTGCTGACATAATGCCCGAAAGTTGGATTAAGCGGATGATGTTTTATACTTCCCGATTTTGCTTAAAATGCATTGAGTTGACCGTAAAATGTGTGAATCGCAATGCATATATTATGGTTAGTAAAGACACAAACCTTATCTTTTTTGTCGAATCTCTATTTTATTATAATTTTTGAGTAATTCTTTTGATTACGACTACAAAACCAATATTATTGCAATATTATAAATCTTGTATTAGTGACTTAGGAGGTTGTTTGAATCCATTTTCTTTTATCTAAGTTTGTAGTTTGACCCTTTTGAGATAAAATACAACATTAATGGATTTCACGTGTTTTGAATAATATTTTTTTTTTTTTGTTTTTTTGCAGATTGCTATAACTGGAAAAGGGTTCTTTAGAGCTTCGGAAATGGCGACGGATTTGATCATTAGTAATATCCTGCGTATAGGCCGAGTAAACGTAATCGGGGACGTTATTCTCTTTCTTGGAAAGCTATGTGTGAGTCTTGCAAGTGCACTTTTTGCATTTCTCATGTTGGATACTCACAAATACAAATCATCCCACAACAAGATCACATCCCCATTATTTCCTGTACTGGTATGTAACACGTGCTCGGGTCAAACTTGAATCTTTGACCAAAAAGATAGATACTAACTTAACTGGATTTTATTTGATTTTGTAGGCGTGTTGGGGGCTCGGGTATGTGGTGGCTACCCTTTTCTTTGCGGTTGTTGAAATGTCGATTGATACGATTATACTTTCGTACTGTCAAGATTCGGAGGAACATCAGGGGACCGCACATTATGCACCTTCACTTTTGATTGAAACATTTGATGAACAAAATGAGTTGCCAAGAATTGGACAATGAAGGATGATATGTAATGTAGTGGGATTTTGTTTTGTTACTTTTTTGTGGTGGTAGCATTTAGGTTAGGCTAATGTATGTGTAGTAAACAAGTGGAATAGAGAACAATATGTTCAAGTTCATTATATACAGCCATATAGGTGCAAGTTTTGAGTAAATGATTAAAGGTTGTGTTAGGTTTTGGGCTACTTTTTATTACATGGCCTAAAACTTTTTTGACTTAATTTTTCATTTTGAATTAGATAAGTCAATATAAATTGGTCCTTACATATGATCATCTTAATAGTGTATAATCTTAATAATTTAGTGAGTTAGAACTCGCACTAAAATAGTGTATAATCTTAATACTCGCACTAAAACTACCCGATCGATACTGGACTGGGATGTACTCCATAAGTTGGTCTTTGGTTCTAGTTTTAAAATATACTAGTATAGTACCTAAGTTAAAACTAATATACTTTTAGATATTGTTACGTAAAATTGTTTTTAGTGTCGTTAAATATCTATCATATATCACATATATCACATTTGTTTCATAATGAAACGCTAAGAACCAAAAAGCATAAAAAACTTGTTATTTTCCCTTCGATGCATAAATAAACAAGACGTCAAGACCGATACCCTTTTAGGTTGAGGGCGAACTTTGGAGCAATAGTAATATTGTTGTCACATAATCTGAAAGTCACGGGTTCAAGTCTTTGAAACAGCCCCTTGCAAAGATGCAGCGTAAAACCATGTACATCAAGATATATTTTTATTCACAGGTTTTAACGGGAAAAAATGGACACATGTAGAGGTTTCTGTAACGTATTAATAAAAATGTACATCAAAGATATTTTTTTTACCAATAGCTAAAAATTGGTGCTACCATATACATTTGTATCGTCTAAGTTCACGAGTTGGCATTTAACAGCCCATGCCTTTTTCTTATCTGAATATACAAATATGCCGAAGCTGGCCTAAACCCCTTTCGGATTTTGTGCATGCATGAGCTCTATAGCATAATCAAAGTAACAATGTCAAAACCACCTGTGCTATACCACGTTAATTAACAAAATACAACTTTAAAAAAACTACTTTAAAGATTCTAAAACAAGATAGCATAATCCAAATCATCCATCTTCCAAGTACAAATCTTTATGCAAAAACACAAAAACTAAACAGAACAAAAAACATTAATCACTCCAAAGTTTTAAGAAGCCTAAACAAACCCGCTGCTTCACGAATCCTCGAAAACTCGATGCAAAACGCTTGAACCTCAATGAACAAATCTTGCACATTTATTATCTTGTTTCTGATCAAACTCTGCAGAAAAACACACACCAACCTCACCAAACGATTCTGCATATACTTATCCTTTATATTCTCACACGATGATATACAGTTCGTTATGTACATATGCACAAACTCAGTTGGCAACTCAACTGCGGTTGTTAACCGGTTCACAACTTCCATCGAGTGTAAACTCATATCCATGTTCACAAGAACCGTGAAGTAATCTGAGATTTCAGGTGAGTTCATAAGTTTAATCAAAACTTCAACCGCAATTAACGGATTGTTTTCGACCAACTCTGGTAGTTTTCTTGGAGTCAACCCGCAGTGGTAAACGAGTTTTGGGTCGGACGTTAGTTCAAGTAAAACTTGTTCTTGTTGAGTTGGTGCAAGCGGGCCTTTTAACGCTTTAACAATTAAGTCACGAACCGCTGCACCGCGGCTCGTGTCGGCACACATACCCAAATCCCAAAGCGGTTCATGAGTGGTGTCGGGGTTGACCCACACGAGTTCACCGTCTAGAACCGGGAGTCTAGGTGGACGCGGCCGGGTCCAATGAGGATGCAGCCCTTCTAATGATGACGATTGAAGCAGACCTGTTAGCGTTTCATCTCGGTCACCAGACCCGATTTTGGGTTTGACTGAGTCAAACTCGGGGGAATTAACGTCACACCCGCGTGGGATGTCCGGGTCAGGTATCACGTTTTTAACAGCAACGTTTTTGAAAAAGATGTTAAACGGGTCGAACTCGGTTTTGGTGAGGTATTGTTTTTGAAGCTGGTCAACAGGTGGGGGGCTGAAAGATGACGGATCAAACTTGGTGATGTAATCAGCTGCTGATGATTTTAAAGCGTCTTTGGTCCCACTTAACAAATGAAGAATAAACGCCTTTTCATAGTTTTCTGTTTTTTCATCGGTTGCAGCATTAATAAGAAGTTGAAGATATGGGCTGGTGGAGGGATAGGTGTGATGAAGTATCGCGAACGCAACTAAACGCTCGGCGGGTTTGAGAAATTTTGGTGTGTCTTCAAGGAGAATAATAAGTGAAGAACAGATTTCAAGGTGGATAGAGCGGGGAATCTTTGTGGAGAAATCGGTGATGATGTCTTCAACAGGTCGTTTTTCGCCATCTTTGAGTAGGGAATATAGGACCGCAGTTGCTGATTTTCCAATCATCTTCTACCCTACAAAACATGTGTCGGGTATGATTACCAAACTCATATTATTGTGATTACAATCAACATATATTTTATAAAGTGGTTTAAGATGTTCTATGAATTTGAATACCCTTTTTCCCCGTTAAACCAAATTGGGTTAAGTCTTTTAACTTAACCCCTATGGCACATTAGAGATATAACATAACTTAAATTACCACATTTACCAGTCCATCTTTGAAATGAGACGTGTAATATGATATTGACGCTTCTTACAATCAACATAAGCTAAATATTTTAACAGTTCTCCCTATTTAGTAAAATCTTTTAGCATAGCCATTTGGCCTGTTAGTGATAAAGCATAAGCAAATCAACAGACAGTTGAATTGAGTTGTATGACATCGAGTCTGAAACTTAAGGAATATGTAGCAGATTATACAAAAATAATCATATGTACAGGCTATGATGGAAGTTGCAAAAGATAACATATATCCTAGTAATCCAATATACTTGAAATACGCAAAGATCTTGAAGTAAACTAGGACTGCTAATAAGAAAACAAATAAAAACTCTAATAGCATCTTGAAATATTATAAAACATCATACGGATTACTAAATCGCTGCTTCTTCAAGAGAAACAAATATGCTTGTTGTATAAAGAAATCGCTACAGAGAACAAACAAAACAAGCATCCCATATCTCTACGACACAAAAGCATTTAACAGAACAGAATATAATAATCTTGAAGCAATTTATAAGTGCCATCAAAATCAGGTAAAACATGATTTTTTTCCAAGTAGTTTTTACACAATCCAAGGTAAAAACTGAATATAATCTTATAACAGTCTAAGCATCATCAAACTCGTTAGTTCACTACTTAAGAAAATCACATGTTTGCTAATTTTCTGCGAGTTTTTACATACGTCTCTATAACGAATTAACAACAACCGAAACCCTACATTTTCTAAGAGCCATACACATTTAGTGCAAAAAACAAAATAAAAACTCAAAAGCACCAATAAAAGCAGCACTTCATATAGTCATTCAATGTTGGTAAATATCGCCACAACATCAAACAACAAAATCATCCTATATTTTTACGCAGTCGACGGATAAAAGAAAATGAACACTTGGTGTAAGTTTAAAGCATCATAAATCAGCAATTGATTACTTATGAGAGCAAAACAGATGAAGAGATAAACCCTAAACTACAAACTAAAGCAATTGAGACAGCATATACACTGATGAAATGAATTTGAATTGACAAATTAGAAACTGAACAGCAGATTAAAGTAATCAAAACAGCATAATATATCAAATGAAATGAAAGTAACAAAATAAGAGAGCAGATCTAGTAGTAAATCAGAAGAAGCCCTAATTGAAGAAATTGAAAGAGATACCGATCTGGAAGCTAACACTGAAGATCGATTGATTTTGATTTTGAATTTGATTCCATATTATATTACAATTCGAGCGAGAGTGAACTGAATTCACAGAGATGGTTGGTTACCTCTGAATTGAAGTTGTTGGCTCTTGTTGGAACAAATTGTTGGATTGCAGCTCGCTCGCTTTCTCTAGGGTTCTTGAAGAAACAAATCCCCAAACATAATGATAATAATAATTTCAATTCGATAATTACCTTTTTTTTCATTTATTAAATATTATTCTTTTTTTCATTTTTTTTTTGAATTTTACCGACTCACCAGATCATCACCGTTCCGTATAGAAGAAAGTTCTTTTAACCCAACTTGAACACTACTATTTTTTTTTTTTGCCTAATCTCAACGTCGCGTATAGAGATAGGTAAATAAACCGGTTAACCGAACCGACCCGAAAACTAAATCAAAACCAAACCGGTTTGAAACCGATTATGTAGAAACTGGTTTGGAATCGATTGAAACCGGTTTGTAATTTTCTCCCTTAAAACCGGTTAACCGGAACGAAACCGGCCAAACCCAGGCAAAAACCGGTCAAAATCTGAACCGAACCCGATCGTAACCTGAATAAGAAACTGGTTTCAACCCGAACCGAAACCAATCATAAACCGGTATTGAATTTTACTAACCAAACCGAACCGGTTTCAACCCAACCCGGTTTTTAGTTTTAAACCGGTTTGTGCACCTCTAGTCGCGTATTTAAGTGATACAAAACTTCTAACAAATTAACCATGTATGTGAAGTAGAAATGTTTAGAACGTTAAAAAAAACCAAACTGAAATTTAATCGAAAACTTAATAACCTATAATTAGATTAACCAAAAATGAGTTATCGGTTTTTTATTACCCTCTATTAATCGAACCATTCATATATCTCTACTTTTTATACCTTCATTTCATATTTTATATTTCTATTTTATGAATATATAAGCCTCTATTTTAAGCAATAGTGCATTGCTAAATAAAAAAAAATTAGCTCAAGTTTGGTTTCAGTAATTAACGGATTAACCATAATTAATTGAACCGAATCAAAAACTGACAAACTAACCAAAAACCGATTGGTTAGTCAGCAAATTAATAGATGACTTCGATTTCGGTTCAGACCGTTCAGCCTAATAACCGAATTAAATTGTGCACATTCCTAGCATATAGTTACCCTATTTTATCTTTATCTATTGACATCACCTCAATTTGCAACATAACTTGTCATCGATCTCACCATCGCCCTTGCTACTCTAACTTTGCTACATCACATATCATCCATATTTATTTTTAGCTTATTTTAATATCTTGAAGTAATATAAAAATCCTTCAGATTTGACGTCAAAATACCTTGCATTACAAATAAATACTTTAATACTTTGTTAGGTAGTTGTTCTTTTTAATAGTTATCCATTGTGATTGAATAGTGGAATACAAAATATTAAGATATTGGTTTGTGATGGAGGGACCGGTAGGTATCTAATAACCTTTAGGATATCCTAAAGGGTATATGTCATGTATTTATAAACTATATATTATAAGTTGGTAAACCGAGCCATGAAAAAGTTGAAAAAAAATAGGCTCAAGTGGAATGGTTTAACTGTTTGTTCTCGAACAAAATGGTGTTGGCAGCAGTGGTGAAAATCCCTTCTATCTTGTTTAATTTTGTTGTCAAAATATAGACTTTAAATATGTACTAACCTAGTTAGACCGAAGGTAATAGAAGATTTGGTTCTTAAGTGAAAGAAAATATATATTTTGTTTATTGGATTTAAACAATTAAAAGTTTAATTTTGCTTAATAGATTATGATTTGGATTTTGCAAATTTATTAAAAAAATGGACTTAGATGAGAACTGGGTTTAAATAATAACACATATTTCTTCAAATATATATATATATATATATATATATATATATATATAATTACTTAAAAAAAAAACTATTGGGTCGGAGCGTCGCCCTCTCTATCCCTCCTCAAAACAGACAGTGCCCACAACACCCAAGTTAATGGATGAGCTAGTTAAAACCTCACTACATACGTAGAAGTGACGTGACACTTTAACTAGTACATGCTAGTTTGCGCGTAACACATAACTTTACGTTAAACCTCACCCTATTTGATTAGAGAACTCCTTTTTTTTACTTTATTCAAATGTAAAATACTTCCTTTTAAAGGAAAAAAAACTTATCATGTTGTTAGGTTACTGTATAGCTATTCATTAATGTGCACATATGGTATATATATTTGTACGGTCCCATCAATCTTCTCATCTTACGTGATGATGACTTGTCTGGATTTGGATTAAATCCCAAGTTTGACGTGAGGTGTTTTCTTTGATCACGCCCCACAATAACCAACGGCGCCTACCTTTCCTTTTTGATAGAATGTTGTTGGGTTCCGTACATTATTTTCAAATAAGACTTTATGTATGAACCGTTCTTTACTTAATAAGAAATGTCATTCAAAAGTGTCGGTAAGTGCAAATCCAATAAATCTCAAACACAATCATATAGAATTTTGATGGAAAGTGACAAATCTTAATCTAATCTAATTGCAAAAGAGTTACTACTTTGGGAAATTACCAATCTTAAAACTCATGACGTTGAGAAATTTTAAACCAAACAATCTTTTTAGAAGGACAATTCTTTATCTTTTGGGGACAAGTCACTTTAATCAAGAATGTTCTTGGTGGTCTCCCTAATTACCATCGCTCATTGTTTAAAGCTCATGTGCTGAGTTATACTTATAAATGAGTTAGAGCATGATGATTTTTTATTTATTTATTTATTTTTAAATTTTTTTTATTGGGAGTTAAAAATAGCATTATAATTGTGCAAGGTGTTTCTATTGATATCGAATACTGTATGAAAGTGGTGGTAAGTTAAGGCACAACAATGAAAAAAAAAAGGAGAGATATAATTGTGCAAGGTGTTGGCTAGATAGAGTTCAATGTCTAAACAATTCTTTAGTAGAAACTAATATTGGAAAAAGAATTGAACAATGCAATTGCCCATGAAACCACAACAATGCTCCTTTCTCCTTAGCAATTTGTGCACAACAATCGAAGATGATAAATGCCTATAGTTAGAGAATGATATCGGCTAT
The DNA here is from genome assembly GCF_021521415.1 of Bidens hawaiensis. NCBI lineage: Eukaryota > Viridiplantae > Streptophyta > Magnoliopsida > Asterales > Asteraceae > Bidens > Bidens hawaiensis. The sequence goes on from NW_027492587.1 coordinate 495,165, forward strand.
TGTACAATTCAATCAATTCAGACGGTCATATAAAAAGAAAATGTTTTCTCATAGAGTTTATATGCATTGTTAGAATAACTAGTGTTTTTAGATCGAGTCAATGAGTTTTCTCACATATAGTGGGTTTTATCATGACGGTGGAATGAAAATAATCAGGTGTATGAGTGCTATTCAGGTTGCACTTTCGGGTTTCGAGTTTCTCGAGTCGGGTTCCTCGGGGTCGAGATTTTTTTAGTACTCATGCATGACCCTAATCTCTCTTAAGTTATTTGGGTTCGGGTTTTATAAGTACGAGTATTTGACCTGAAAAACTAAATACATATATGCTTTAATTCAAGCAAATATATCATCTTTAAGTTTTAACTTACATAAGCAAATAACGAACCACATAATCAAATTGATAGAGTCTGAACAACGCTTCAATTATGGAATGCAAAACCGGTCGATTGATGAACTGAGCCTAAAAAACGATCGATTGATTGAATAAATAGTCACATCTAATCTCTAGATTAATGAATGTTGGAATAGTAATCAATAGGTGAGGTTGGAAACGTAATTTCAAAATGGAATAGGTGACTTAAAGAAAGAATTTGATAGGCAACGATATTAATTGAATAGTATAAGACAAGTGATATAATAACTGAACATAATACTTAGTCAAACGGTTTTTTTTGGGTTTACCCAAAACTCAACAAAAAGTAATCGGTACTCGACTCGTATTAGTTCAGCTTAGACTCGGGTTTAGGTTTCATGAGTGCGGGTACTTTCGAGTTCAGGTTAATAATTATTTAGGTCGGGTTTCACGTTACAATTAAAAATGGCAGGGCAGCCCTAATCGGATGAAGAAAATATTAATTTTCGTAGATTTTCCAATCTTGAAGGCAATCTCCGTTGGTAATCACAATGACAAATTACATACATTATCCCTAGATGATTTGAGATCGCCCTTGGTTTTCACTTCCGGTGAAACAACATCCGATCACACACATTTTTCTTTTTCTCCGTCAAATTGCAATATTTTAATCATCTTATTAGAAACCCTAATCATCCAGTTTTCTTACTTACTTACTTACGTCATCTTATTATATTACTTAATAATTAATTATCCTCCAATAACCCACCGATCACGTGGTCACAAAATCAAGGATACTGTTCTTTAATCTTATTTAACTAATTAATAATCTGACCCTCACTCACAGTGCCTGCATTATAAACTTTTGAATTGATATTATGACTTTAGAGGACACCAATGCTCCACGTACTTGAGTGGAAACGAGTGGATTACATGATGGCTCAGTCGAGGGTTTCAAATACAATAATAATAATATTATCACTTCATTCCAATTCCAAAACAATCAACAAGAATCAAACAAATTTTCTTTATATTATTCATGTGGCTGTACACAAAACCACACCGTCTCTTCAACCAAAATCAATAATTTGTTGTTGTTGTTATTGTTTGTTTCATTTGTAAGATCATAATATGTTTTGTGATGTTTGATAAATATGGAGAATTCAAGTGAATCCAATTGGGGGTTGAATTCGAATTTGAATTTGAATTCTTCAACGGTTTCAAGTAGAAACCCTAGAAGGATTCCTGATAAAACAGTTAATAATAATAATAATAATAATAATAATAATAATAATAATAATAATAATAATAATAATAATCGGTTAGGGAATTACATTGATGGATCGGTTATTCGGTCGGTGGAACCGAAAGATATTAGTTTGAGACAGTGGTTAGATAAGCCCGATCGCGTTGTTGATCCGCTTGATTGCTTGCATATATTTATGCAGATAGTGGAAACTGTGAATTTGGCTCATTCACAAGGGTTTGTTGTGCAGAATGTTCGCCCTTCGTGTTTTGTCGTGTCTGCGTTTAATCGTGTTTCGTTTATTGAGTCGGTGAGCTCATCGGATTCGGGTGAGGATTCTTGTGAGGATGAGTTGAATAACCAGACGGCTGAGTTCGGGTCAACGGGTGGTCAGAATTCTGAGAGTAGTTTGTTTCCAATGAAACAAGTATTGCAGATGGAGTCTAGTTGGTATACAAGTCCGGAAGAAGTTAGCGGTGGTGCGAGTTCTTGTGCTTCTGATGTTTATAGGTTAGGTGTTCTTCTTTTTGAGGTATGTATTTTTGTTTAATTTTAGGTATTTTGTTGTTAATTGTATGAAACATTAATAGGGGTGTGCACGGGATGGTTCAGGTTATCGAAAACCTTAATCCAATCCTGCAAATGCTTGATTATCTAATTACAAAATGACCCTTAATTGACATGCACAAAAGCATTATTATTCTCACAATTGTTTGCTCCAAAGTTATAACAAAAACAAGCATTTGACAAATTTTAACAAACTATGTTTTAGAACATTTTAAAACATTGTAATGCTTTCTTTATAGGTTATTGTTGGGTGTCAACTATGAACGTGAAGAATATCGTTAAAAATACACAATTATGTCCAAAGAACCTCATATTTTTAATAGATACATGTATAATAGGTTCGGTTTGGTTAATTTGGTAATGCCACACATGACACATTAAAACCAAACAACTAAGGGTGTTAATGAGTCGAGCACCAGCTGGGGTCGTTTTGACTTACGAGACTAGAGCTTGGCTTGTTTTGAGCTCTTGTACTAAAACTCGAGCTCGGCTCATGAGTCATGTTGTCAAGCACTCAAGCTCAAGCTTGGTTTGGGCTCGGCTCGTTTAATATTTGTTAATCAATTTATATACGTTTTTAATTGTTTTTTTTATATTTTTTTTAATTATAATTTTTATGTATAGCATAATGTATATTATTTAATTATTATTATCATACTTTTTTGTATAACAAAGATTATTATATAAATTAATATATAATACATTAAATAATAGTTAATTTTTAATAGGCTTGTTTAGGCATCATGAACCGGATTCAGCTTGGGCACGCCTGTTAAACAAGCTTATTTTAAGGCTTGAGCCCGGGCTCGTTTAAGCGTGGTTCGATTCGAAATTTTAACGAAATGATCTTGAGTGCTCACAAGCGGCTTTGCTCATTTACACACCTACAAAGAACCATAATTTTTGGTTGATTGGTTATAGCTTAACCGAACCATCTGTTATTTGTTTAGTTCGGTTAAGTCAGTTAATTCGGTTACACTTCTGTTAAGTTGATCACTTACTTACCAGTTATCACTATGAAACACAACCATCTAACCTTGTAATTAAACTTTACAGTTGTATTGCACAAGTAGTTCAGTAGAAGAAAAGAATGCAACCATGTGTAACCTTAAGCACCGCGTCTTCCCGCCTCAACTCTTATTAAAATGGCCTAAAGAAGGCTTGTTTTGCTTGTGGTTACTGCATCCCGAGCCCGCTAGCAGGCCCAAAATCGAGTGAGCTCCGTTTTAATTTACTGTTTTAGCTGCCATTTAATAACATTCTTCTGTACTCTTAATGATAATATTATCTTATTTGTTACCAGTGAAGTGCTCAAAAGCGAATTCCTTAACGAACCAAGAGACGACTTAATCGAGCGCGAAACGTTTATCGAGCTAAAGGAAAAAATCGATGAGCAAGAACTGTTGCTTGGGTTTCTCTTAACGCTCCAACAACGAAAACAGGAGGCTGCAGACAACTTGCGCAGGACTGTTGCATTTATATCATCCGATTTACAAGAAGTTGCAAAGTTACAAACATCTATTAGTCAACAACAAGGTTTGACTTCACATAACGATGAGTCCACAAGCTCGGGATCCAGAAAACGAGTCAAAATTGAACCAGAGAATCAAGAAAACACTATCGTTAAAAGCTCCCGATTGATGAAAAACTTCAAGAAACTTGAATCAGCTTACTTTTCAACCAGGCGGAGAGCTTTAAATCCATTGGTCAAACCCTTGAACCGAAGCACACAAATAGGTAGTGATGGTAATAGTTTCCTGTCAAATAATCAAAGTAAACGAAGCGGGTGGATTAACTCGTTTATTGATGGGTTATGGAAGTATCTGTCGTTTAGGAATTTAAAAGTCAAAGCTGACTTAAAACAAGGTGATTTGTTGAATTTTTCAAATCTTGTATGCTCGTTGGGATTTGATCGTGATGGTGAGTTCTTCGCGGCCGCGGGTGTAAATAAGAAGATCAAAGTTTTTGAATACGAGTCGATATTAAACGAGAATCGCGACATACATTACCCGGTTGTGGAAATGTCGACTGGATCTAAGCTAAGCAGTATATGTTGGAATAATTACATCAAGGGTCAGATTGCTTCGAGCAATTTTGAAGGTGTTGTACAGGTATATAATTCTTTTATCAAATCCAAAGTTTTATATATGTAAAAACATTAGTTAAGAGCACTCACAAAAACGGCACATCATCAGGTTTGGAGCTCATTTTTGGCATCTGTTTTTGGAGTGTAGTTCTTGGCAAAGAACTAGAAAAAATGGATAGTGGTTGGGGGTATGCATGGGTTGGTTTTAGGCTAAAACTGAAAAAAACTGGTTTTTAATTTTTTTTTTTAAACTGTTCAGTTTCGGTTTTTGTGTTTTTGGTTTGGGTTGGCTTGGTTTTGGTTTGATTATTGACTCAAAAATTTTGGGGCCAAATAACAATTAGCCCAGAATAATTAGTTTGGGCATAAATTTTTGTTTAAATAATAATCGATCTATTATTATACATGTAGACTAAAATTTGTGGGTAAGCAGACAAGACTATTTATTAAATTCTTATAAGTTACTTAAAATTCAAACTTAAATATGAAAATCCATAAATTCGGTTCTTTTTTTTTATATTACATGCAAAACCGAAACAAACCGAAAGTTCAATTTTTACGAAAACATAAAACCAAACTTTTTGTTTGAGTTTTCAGTTTGGTTTTTTCAGCTCTTTCGGTTACGTGTCGGCTTTTTAAAGTTTCATTCTCCCCCCTAACTAGGGGTGGGCCCCATGTACTTTTGTGGTATAATATATATATGGAGAGATTAGTGGTTCAAAATATAAAAGATGGTGATGATGTGGGCATGTTTTTAGGCGTTTTTGGGTTTCTTTGTCACGGATGGTCTAACAGTTATCTTAAAAACTTTCAGATATGGGACGTGACACGAAACCAAGTATACATGGAGCTAAAAGAGCACGAGAGACGGGTCTGGTCGGTTGACTTTTCATGGTCAAACCCGACACTGGTAGCTAGCGGGAGCGATGACGGATCTGTTAAGCTTTGGAATATCAATCAGGCAATTTTACTCTTGCACTTGGTGGATGTCCGCTTTGAAAATAAATGTACTGCAATTATTTAACTGAAAATAATTTATAATCGAATATATTGATGTATAATTATTCTTCTTACTATTGTTGTTGCTGCAGGGAGCAAGTGTCGGTACGATTAAAACAAAAGCAAATGTTTGTTGTGTTCAGTTCCCGTTTGACTCGGTCAACACGTTGGCATTCGGGTCTGCCGATCACCGAGTTTATTATTATGATCTTCGGAACCCCGCTGTGCCACTTTTTACATTAATCGGCCACAATAAAACAGTTAGTTATGTTAAGTTTATTGACTCATCGACTCTTGTATCTTCGTCAACTGATAACACGCTTAAGTTATGGGATTTGACTGAGTCAACTTCACAAGTTATTGACACTCCCCTTCAGACGTTCACTGGTCACATGAATGTGAAGGTATGGTTGTTTAAGTTTTGAGTTATGTGATTTGTTTCGAGTAAATTATACGGATTTGTTTTTCATACGCATTAACAATATTTAACATGGTATATATTTTCTCCTCAGAATTTTGTTGGTTTATCTGTATCTGATGGTTACATAGCTACTGGTTCAGAAACAAATGAGGTACTAATATCATTTGGTGAAGCTATTGATTTATTAATAAAACAATAATAATGATATTAATATGTTATTATGGTATATATATATATGTGTGTGTGTGACAGGTGGTTGTATATCATAAAGCGTTTCCTATGCCTGCGTTATCATATAAATTCAACACCACAGATCCATTATCAGGAGATGAAGTGGACGGTTCGGATCAGTTCATCTCATCCGTGTGTTGGCGTGTTCAATCCTCCACTTTGGTTGCTGCAAATTCAATGGGAAATATTAAGCTTTTGGACATGGTTTAGTTTCATGTAGATAAATCTGGGTGTATATTCTGTAACTGTTTTAACCATCTGGAAACCATTTTTGATTAAGTACGTATATTTATTTATAAACGAAATTAAGCTAGTGTTCACGTTCATAAAATTAAATCTCCTTTTAGGTCAGTTATCAGTTGCGGACCCAATAATTTTCACCGGGGTGTCATGGCCGGGTTTTATGGCTTTACAGGGTTCAGTCGTTGAATTTTTCTTTTTATTGGATTGAAATTGTGTTTCCGTTGGTTTCTATTAAAAAAGTGCCATGCATCTTATAATAGTCATTGGCGCCTCCACGACACTTCTGGCTGTTGTAAAACAAATATAGCGGTTGAGCTCATTTTGATACTTTTTGGTCATACTCATTTTGACCCAAAACCAAATTAATACTTTCTAATAATGATTCAAAATGACTCGAACACATTTACCCTTTTTGATAAGTTACCTAAACTAACCCGAACTGCCGGCCCGTTTGTTAGGGCTTATGTTATCTTCATGGTTGAACAATAGGGTATCAAAATTTGAAGATTTATGAATTAATAATGAAGATAATCAAGTAGAAATTAAACAGCATCGAACCATGGTAAACATGTATTAGAGAAAACGAAACTATAGATATTATTTGTTTCTCTTATTACTGTAGTTGTTTGTTAAAAGGAGCGTTCTCTGATGTGCATGTATGGAAAAGTGATACATTAACTGTTGGTCGCATATCACATGCATTTATGTATTTGGTGGTTGAAGAGGTATGCACCCGCCTTAACATCGAGCGGGGCGGGTCAACCCACAAGATATAGACAAGAGGCTTGAAATCAGGATGTCATGAAGACACAAAGCCAAAACCTATGCGCGTGGCGCATATCACATATGCTCACGCGTATCACATATGCTCACGCGTATCACATATGCTCACGCATCATATATGCTCACGCATATCACATCTGCGCGTGGCGCATCTGCGTATGGCGCGTATCACATATGCTCACGCATCATATGCTCACGCATATCACATCTGCGCGTGGCGCATATCACATATGCTCACGCATATTACATATGCTTGCGCATGAAACATCTGCGCGTGAGAATAAAGAAAAGACCTCGCGCATCCCCAGGATAGGCGCATATCACATATGCACATAATCAACCACGTCCTTATCCAAATCAGGATAAGGACAACCATGATTGTGCTCATCAGACAAACTTCCAGAAGGTATCATTTAAGGAATAAAGAATATGCTGATGTTGACAGCTGCCAATGAAGGGTGGACAACTCAGCAAAACCCATGTGCTACCACGTGATTGCACATGGGTCAGGTGAAATACCTTGGTCAGAGAATAATCAATGAAAAAGCACCAGGTGTCCTAAGGACACGCGGCGCGAAGCAATAGGAGGAGGCCAAAAAGGCCCTAATTGGGTCTGAGCCCAATCATTGGAAACCCTAACACTATAAATACCACACCACCTCCACAAGGGGAGGTAAGCAAGAAAATACATTCTAAGTCCTTACTCACTTTCAGATTATTATTATCTTCTCCTACAATATCTTATTCTCACACCGGAGGGTTACCACAAAGAGGACCCCTCTGTCCCTTTCTGAGGGGTAAGTTCACGGTGCTGCTCGTTTTGTAGGTGGAAGAACTCATATTCCAGAAAACCATCGGTGATATAGCACACTCATACCCGAGGAAAGTTGATCGTCTACTAGTAAGTCGATCCACGTTTCTTCAGTGGTGATATCAAAGTTTGGTGCGCGAGCAAAAATGGATACACGATTATTACAAATCTGAACAATCTGAGTACTACAGTCGATCCATATGTAGAACACAATCAAATTAAAATCAAGCACAAATAGCTTTACCAATGTGATGTACAATAATAAGTATCTGATAAACCAAGGATCATAAAAGCCTTCATTGCAAGAAATCATTTGAACAATAATCTGACTTTAGTAAGTACAATTCAGAAAAATAACATGATTAGAAAGATTTTGAATTTGTGTTTGCCTTCTAGAATCAACAGAGTAATTAAGAAAAATCTCGGACATCCAAAGATCGAAACACGATGTTATAGATAAAAAGAATCTTGGGTCCGAATCTACATACATATTTGGTACTTATTTTCGAATCGAGTATAGATTGTTTATGGATTAAATTCATATTATTGTTAAAGAAACTGTTGGCAAGTGATCACATACATTGTACTAGGACTCAGCTTAGACTTCTTTATTCTGTGTTAATATTAAACCATCTGTCATGTTTGTTTCACAAAGTACAACATGTTTTTTTCTCCCCTTATTTAAGGATGACATATGTACGGATAAGTCTGGCGGTTGATTAAATTAAGACTGATGAAACCTTGATTTGTTTTCAATAATTGATCCCTTTGTTATCAGCATCTAGCTTTTGCTTGGATATTTCCCAAGTGATGCCTCAAAGATTTGTCACCCCTTGTTCGCATCACATCTAATCTACTACTACTAAATACTACTAATAATAAATAAATAAATAACAAACTTGTCTCCCTTCATTTCATAAACCCTTAAAAACAGATTAGTATTTCTAACTCATGTTTATGGATTTTGTTTTTGTCACACTGGTGGAATCATGACTTCTTGATCGGTCTAACTCATTTTTGATGAAGAAAATTATGACAGGAGTTCAGCGTACCGGCCCTTTAGTCCGGTCGATGCACTCATGCACACAAGGTGGAAAAACTAATTGTCTAATACACGGTTTTAATGATATTATTGGATTTGTTTGTGACATTGATGGCTTTTGATATGGATATATATGTTAGAAGGTAAGCATGAGTTGGTGGACAAAAAGACAAATAGCAAGCATTTTCCTCTTCTTTTCCTAATTGCTTCTCTTTGACTAGTTAGTATTTGTTAATGGAAGCATGTGCATGTTGCATGGATGGAAATGATTCCATTTTCATTTCTAGTATCCCACAAACCAGGGACATTGTCATACTTGTCTTTCTCTTGTGAATTTACCATATCACCCTTGACTTAAATTATGCATTTTTTGGTCTCTTTATTCTTTACCAAGCATGCATTGTACAAATTTGAGGTCTACTTAAAACTAATTCTATTTATTTTTTAAATGATTTAAGAGAAGTATAAGTTTGCTGCTTAATTAAGATTCACAGTTTCACACATGAAGTACATTTTGAATGCACCTTAGAAGTTAGAAATAGTTGATATTAGGATTTGGGTGTGGCAGTCATGGTTGGCAACTTACTTTTTTGTCTTTCAAGTAGGGCTGTTCAATCCGCTCGCGCTCGTCGCTCGCTCGCCGCTCGCTCGGATTTTGCTCGGAAAATGCTCGCTCGGTTTTTCGCTCGATTGTAAACGAGCCGCTCGGCTCGGTTCGATCTGTAAACGAACCAAGCACGAGCAAAGGCCTGCTCGGTTCGGTTCGGCTCGAATATTTTTAATTTATATATATATATATATATATATATAAATACATATTTATATAGTATAACTTTCTTGTTATTTTTAAAAAAACGTTATTATTAATAAAGATTTTATTAATAAATATATATAAACATTTTTAAATAATATATATAAACATATATATTAAAAACCTAGACATCCAGACATCTAGTCCACCCCGATCCAGTCCGCCGCCCCTGCTGCTGTTACTCCAGACTCCGGCTGCTGTTACTCTTCCGCCACCATCACCATCCACTCAATCGCCGTCTGCACCACGACGGTTACGTTTCCGGACGGTAATAAGAAGAGCGTTACTCCGTTGAAGCTTGAATCGGAAGGAGCTGAGCAGGAAACGAATCCTGTTGTACTCTGGAAATTGAGGTGTTGGTTCCGAAAGAGTGTACAAGCAATTGAAAAGAAGGTGTTGGTTCCGAATGAGCGAGCCACCATGATGCTTGGAGTTTTAGATGTTTGTATGTTTTTTGAACGAAACAATTTTATATTTGTATTTGTTAAACTTGTTGTGTGTCTTTGAAATTTGAAAACGGTGGTGTTTAAGCTTGAAATAATTTTATTTAAATTACAGGTTGAAAATCGAGCAGAAAACGAGCAGAACCGAGCCGTTCGGTTTCAATTCGAGCCGAGTTCGAGCATCAATTTTCTGCTCGGTTTCTTAAATCCGAACCGAACCGAGCCGCTCGGTTTCAATTCGAGCCGAGTTCGAGCAGACGCTCGCTCGGTTCGGCTCGGTTCGTGAACAGCCCTACTTTCAAGATCACTTTTGTAGTTGAGCATGTAGGGAAAGAAAATGGTCAAATTATGGTTTTGAATCAAAGAAAAGATTTGGACAACATTTAGCTTCCGGTGCCTTATAATTCTTTAATTTATGAGTTTAGTTACGTGCTAAGTGCACCATTATGCAAATCAACTAAAGAATCATTTTGGTAATGGGGAAACTTCACGGAATGGAGGCAAGTTTGCGCTTTGTACCACTAAATTCACTCAAACATTTTTTTGTCGCTTTAAATTCATCCAACTTTAATTTACTGCTCAAGTGTTATGCAATTACCAATTTATCAAGTTACCTTGTTGGAGTGTTTTATTTTTAGTTCTTAATACTTATGTGGTAATGACATGACCTTTTTAGAAACATCCTCGTAGTTTTTTTATTTTTTAAAATGACCATTTGCATATTGTTGAATTTGAACCCCTGACCTCCTATTTAACACCCTAAACACCTCATGAATGACTTTTAGCTTGTAGTTACTCATCATCATACAATTTAAACATTTTCATTTTTGTCCTTTTGTCATTTGTTGTCTTTTATTATTAATCTAAAAACAAATAAAATTTAAACGATTTTCTTTTGATACTTTTTTCATTTTGGAAAATAAATTTTTTTCTGTAATTGTTTTAGTTTTTCTAGTGTATTTATTTAAATAACTTGTAGAGATAGTTTACATTTCTATAAAACATTTTTTGTATTGTTTTGCTAATGAATAAAAAAGTTAAATAATCTTTGGTGATCAATAAGTCTGATTTTTTTAGATCACGTTAATTTCAAATCAAACAAAAAGAGTCAGATTGATTTGATTTTTGTTTTTATAACATTATATGATAATTTTTTGAATGCGCCTTAAAAAAAAGAAAATACTATTGAAATAAAGAGGTAAAAAAGACAAAAGGAATGTAGGTCATTGTTGATCTAGGTAAATAGATAACAGGTCACAATGTTGAGGGTGTGGGACACTTTGGGTGATGGTGACATCAAGCAAACAAATTGACGACAAAAGAACAAAGATCAAGTTTAAGATCGAGCTGAGCTGCATGCGCATCAAAACTATTAGATGTCCTACGGATAAGGTCGTCTCAAATCCGACACAAAATTATTGTTATCTGTACAGATAAAATTTATTCATATTTCCCTTGCAATAAATTGTCATTGCAAATTCGGTCACAAATTTCATTCACACTATTTAGGCAAATTTAACAGTTTTTTACTTCTATTGGAATGTAATTGACTATGTTTGACCAATTATGATCATGATAAATCATGGTTGACCAAGTATGGCCATGTTTGAACAATTAGTGATTTGTTTAACACAACTTAGGGATCTCTCTGACTATGTTTTACCGATTATGATTATGTTCACTCAATAGGAAATATTTGAACAAAAATGACTATGCTTGAAAAGTTATGACCACGTTTTACAAACATTGAGTGTGTTTGACCATTTATGGTTATGTTTTGACCATTTATGATCTTGGTTAATCATATTAAGGATCTCTTTGAAAGGAATTATTTTTATTTGACCAATTATTGCTAAGATCGACGGTATAGGTATAACTAGATTTCAGTAAGTATTGTAATTTAAATGAATATTGTAATTTAGACCAAAATCGACTATGTTAACCAACTATGACTATGTTTTAACTCGTATAAATTTGATATAGCTATCTATAACCATTTATAGCTTTGTTTGACCCAATCGGGACTAACTATTGCCCGTTCACAAAATCAACGCCCAATTTGTAATAGAAGTGAGTTGTCTAATTTGGCTATGATATCAATTTGCTATTTAATATGTGTCATTGACTTGTCATAAACTTCATCACAAGATTAGTGATAAGTGATAACCACTAATTCTTCGAATCAATCATAAATTTTATTTTACAACATATTTTGTAAATGGCATATACCTTATATACCCCATTTTATTATTTTATTATAGTGTAGCTCGATAACAATTTTATGATATCCGATAATCATTACAAAATAAGTAAATTATATTTCGGGCTGATTACGATTCATCTCGCTTTGACCAATTTTCACACAGCTATTTATTGTAGACACCTTTAAGTCAAACCGGCGTATGGCTTTTCTTAGCTGGCCAATGATTTCAACCAAATTTTAATAAAAGACAAATAAATGCCATTGCTTTGTAAAATAGTCAACTTTCAAAAGTTTGGTAATTCGATTGTTATATATGATGGCCGACAAACAAGCCAATGTTGCCTACATCATTTATGTTATTTTGATTAATGGTGTTACATGGCATTACTAGAATATGGATGACAAACTGACCAAACTTAACCGAAAATTATAAAACTTAAAAAATTCGAGATGAGTAATGGAACGGATATTTGATTATAAGATTAGTTTCAAACACTTTTATGAGTATAAGACGTGTATCGTATTTAGATGATACCGACTTAATACCTAAAAACATACATACCCAAATCATGCTTGTTAATACATTATTTCTCTTTATTATATTTTCATCAATTTAAGATTCGTGTAATACATGAGTAATCAATTAAAATGCAATTAAATAATTGATGTACAATAAACATAAATCTATCAAGCATTAATGTTTTTTTTTATAAAATAAGAGATATATAATTAGAAGTTTCAAATATTTGCAAAGGAATATGAAGCAAATATTTAGTTAATAATTTTTGAAGCTTAAATTTCAAAAATGGTAAATATTATTACAATTTTTCTAATTTATTAAAAAGAGTGAGTTTAATGTGGGAGTGAGAAGAGGAAAAAAATTTTTGTAGCTTTTAATTAGAAATTATAGGTTTGTCATTATGTGATATAATAATTTACAAGTTTATTAATTTTTAGTTTATGTATTTATGACTTTTTTTTGGGGGTAATAAAACAATATAAAATTTAAATAGTAACAATTATATCTGAACAAACTAGCGGGCTAACTAATATTTGATAGGTATTACGCAGGTATGGAACCCGAGTTTACAATCATGTATGAGATTGAGATTATCAAAGTATTTACCTCAATGTCATCCATATTATATAGGGTGAATGTCTTAACGTACGATAGGTACGCGAGACGCTCAAAGGCAAAAATACTAAAACGCTCAGCCAAAAACTAAAACGCTCAAAAACAGTTTTCATGAATAAAAGTAAAAAATTGATCGATTAACGATCCAAAAGTGTTTATTTCGGTGAACCAATGATTAATTGGATATATATTGACGATTTCGAGAACTTGTGATGTGATTTCATGGAGCGATTTCATGAAATATAAGTATTCGTGTACGTTAAGCACTTATTTCATTGCATTCTCTCTCTCTCTCTCTCACACACACACACACATTATTATTATTATTATTACTATTATTATTACTACTACTACTTTTATTACTAAGAGCTCACTGAACCTTTTAAAAAATTTTATGAGCGTTTATATCGTAATCCTCAGTTTCCGTAAAATAATAAAGATGCATCCTCGATAACTTTTTCCCGAATAAAAGACCTACGATAGCCGGGAGCTATATGTGCCCACAACTTCATAAAGCAGATGAATTTTGCATGTGACTTTCAAGATTGACATTGGGTTAGGTTGCATTTTAGCCCCGCGCGAGAATCAAGAAGGTGTAACAGGTTACCGTTGGAACTGCTAAGGTTAAGATAGTCAATTATGTTTTCTTTCGGTAAAAAGAGCTTATGAACCTATGTCAGATAGATCTCACTATTAGTTCTCCTAGTATGAATTGACGAGCCCTTTCAGAGTTGGGGTGGCTCTGCTTTATCGTAATAGAAAATCAACTCGTATAAATCAATTAAATTTATTGAAACATGTAATGTTATCCATAAAAGGGGCAGAAGTAGCGGCGGCTGCGCCGCATTAAGGCGTTTCATTAAAGCTTCATGTACGCGCGCCTGGTTTCTTGGAGATACATGCAATATTTGTTTTATGATGTTCTTTCTCTTTTCTAACGACATATTTATTTATAACTGTTTAGTTATCTCAGTCTATGTGGGTCCTAGTCTCATGTTGTCTTTATTGGATGACAACTCTCATGGTATTCTGGTTTGCATATGGATTCAATTTGCTATACCAATAGTGCCTTTCGGTAGCTAGTCCTAACTCATTCATCGACTTCTTATGTAGCTAGTAAGGTTTCACAATTTCTTCAGAACCCTAATAACTACAAGTGTAGCGCATCTGAGCTTATTATTTGGTGCCTTTAAGGTATTACTACTCAAATCTAATCAACATGAAAGTAATATAATTAGCCATAATAAAATGATTTACTACTAAAATAAACATGTTTGTATAAGTATACGTGGTGCTCGGATACAACTTGAACGAGCATAGCACACATCGAATGGGCCCGGTTACCTCTTTGGGATTATTAGGTTAACGCGGAGTTCAAGTAGGATACATGAGTTTTCTACTTACAAAGTGAAGTTCTTTTTTACAATTTTTAAACATCCGACGTCTTAAGTATTAAAATTAAAACACGCTACTTAGACAGATAACACATGCCAACGAGCTAGTTCACCTCGACTTGAATTTATTACAAGTCTATTTCAAGCAAACTTTTTTCAAACGAGTTTCAACCGTTTAAACTATTCAAACCACCATACTTTTCACACACCCTAATTAGAAGGGCATAACCTAAAATAGTCAAAAAGATGGAGGATTATTAACTAAGTTGACAATGACCCACATAGTTGAATCCGAAGTCAACCCAACACAACACAACACAACACAACACAACAAGACCTCAAACCTCCTATAAATTCTCTTGTCTCTCACTTCTTCCATCGAACTCATCTTTCACCAACCAAACCAAAGTTGACCACAGCCATGAAGAATATCCCATCTCCGGCTAACTCTTCATCCAGCAGCAGCAGCAGCAACAAACACACCACCAAAACACCACCAACAACACCAACATACCAATCAAATCCATACAGCCCAACCACCTTCGTCCAAGCCGACACCACAAACTTCAAACAAGTAGTCCAGATGCTAACCGGATCAAACAAAACCACCCAAAAGATATCCATACCACCGGTCAAAACCGGTCAACAGAAGAAACAAGGGTTTAAGCTCCATGAACGTCGTAACACCCTCAAAAACGGGTTGATGATCAACCCGTCTGGCCCGAATATCGGGACGTCTTTGAGAACTCATGAATTGCTTTCTCCCAGCATTCTTGATTTCCCGGGGCTGGCTCTTAGTCCGGCGACGCCGCGTGAGACGCCGCAGCTGTTGCCTCTTTTTCCGGTGAAGTGGCCGTCGTTTGCTTAGATGGTTATTATTATTATTATTATTATTATTATTATTATTATTATTATTAATTATGGATGGGTTAGAGATCTTTTGCTTTAAATGCACAATTTGGATTATGTGGATCTCTATTTTCAATTATTCTTCATTTAATTGATATTTTAATTTTAATAATAATTTCTTGGTTAATCTGAAATGCATCAAATTTGAAATGTCTATCCAGTTTTAATGTTTGTTTTGGTTATATTTTTTATATCGTCAATGCACTAAACATAGTTCTAAATTTGGTTATGTAACTAAATCAAATTGTCAAAAGGAATATTCTTTAAAAAAAGTTATTAATATCATTAAAAAATACATGCCAAAATCATTGATGTATTAAAGTTTTTGAAGTTTGTTTTAAGTATTTAGAAAATTAATATGTATGTAAGACTATGCAAATAGTATTTTGTTGACGTGAGTATAATTATGATGGTCATACACTTAATTGAAAAGGACCTTATCAATTTCTAACTAATTTATATTTGTCCTTTCGGTAGCATCTAAAAAAATTGGAATGATAGAGAAAAGATTAGTATGATTAATATGCCATTGCACAAAGAGATGGCATACACAAAAGGCTAATCTATATTTAAATTTATATGGTAAATAAATTATTCAAATTCAATATTTCATTGCATTTGGAAAGACACTTAATGAAAAGTATGATCATTGCAAATGGTAATCATTCATTGTCTTAAATATTTTATAAATGCATGCATTTTAAATAAGTTTAAAAATTTAGTATATCAAAATACGGTCAAAAGACATAATAAAAAATATATTGATTTTAAATACAATTAAATGACTAATCCGTATGAATATCATCACCCCTGATACCTTAACACAAGAGTAGTAGAAATTTAATCACAAAGTCGCAAACCATTGTTGTGAGTGTCGGACATAACCGTTGTTCTTAGAAACCAAGAAGGCAAGAACACCATACAACACAACATTATCGAGACAAAGTTTCATATACTTTATTTGACAAAGTTTGACTTGAACTAAAATCATCACTATAGACTATATTTGTGTCGAGAATAATTTATTAGTGTACAACAAACACATCAAATTCTTGGACAAATTTGGAAAGTGTAATTCTAAATGTAATTTGAACATAACCTAGGATAAATTATTTATCAAAATGAGTTAATTAGTTGGTGGGTTGTAAATGAATTGAAATCTAGTTATAGAGACGTAAAAAGGTTAAGAGCACCACAAACTGATTGTAATAAATAGACTAAGTTGTTGGGTTGAACACATTATTTATTACCATCGACGCACCATGAATTAATTTCATGGGAACTGAAAATTTGAGAGTCATTATATATTGCCAAATATTAGTAAGTTTTCATTCTGGTTCAAGTCGGGCCAAACACATTCCTAAGTAACTTTTTCAATACAAAAAAAATATAACTATGGCTCAAATTCTCATCGTCAGTTAAATTACACAAATAAGACATAACAAACTTTATTTTTTTTAATAACATCTAAATTTTGGGATTGGTATTTTCTAATTACAGAGCATAGGACAGTGGGTGGCGGTCAGACAATCTGTGAATTGGAACCTGGCAAAACTTGTTTGTCTTCTTATCGTCACTTTGTTGGTCCATTTGGCTTTTGTTGTCAATCACAACTTGAATTGTTTATTAGGTTGAATTAGGTTAGAGTCTCGTTTATTATATGGGTAAGATAAATGCAATGTTATATACTTAATAATAAAAAAAATACGTCTTTAAAAAACTCATGTGTTTGCACGGTTGAAATTAATTAATGTTAAAACAAAATTTTAATTGAATTCAAAAACTATTAATTTGTGTTAAAGCCAGAAAGTCTAATTATCCATCATTTACTACATATTAAATTCATTTGGTAATGATATAATAACTATTTATAGTTAAATTTATATTAATTTACTTGATAAACATGTACTATTAATATCATATTATATAATATCTTCATTTAATAGGTGAGAGGGAGAAGAAAACACAACCAAGAGAGGCTAGAATTGTGTCATATTTCCTTTATAATTGTATTTATTATAATAACTGTATATGCTTATTTGTTTAAATGGTGGCTGTGTTAAATGATAATTAATTTTTAAAATGATTAATGAGTTTATAATAATTAACGGCTTTATAATAATTAATGCAAGAATATATATATACACACTAGTTTTTATCCCCCGTATTACAGGGGTTGTTTTATATTTGTTTCTAATATTTATTTATTTTTTGAATTTTTATTTTTTATTGCTTTAAAAGTTAAGAATATACTTATGGTTTGATAATAAATTGTTTCACAAATAAATGAGATGCTATAACCCTGTTTAAAAGCTATATGGATTTGATGAGACTCAATACCCGTTAATTTTTTTTACTATAAATATGGATTTTTAATTATAAATAATATATATCTTTTTTTAAATAAATCAGATGATGAATAATTCCATTTTATCACGTTTGATAGTTAATCTAGGTTTTTAAGTCAATTAACTATTTTGAAAACAAACTTCGATTAATATATAACATAACTTTAATAAATATTACATTAACAAATCAAATAAAACACTACAAAACACAAATCAATTATCAGCTAATATACTTATATATTTTTTATTGGGGATGGGTTTAAAAGCTCGGTTAAAAGGTCAATTTTCTTCATTATATTTTGTTAGTTATAAAAATTGTTATAGTGATATGTAATATGTATTGCTCACGTATAATTGGTTACGTGATGAGATTTGATGAAAATGAAAAGTAGCAAAGCCTCTCGCTTAACTCGATCGCTTAAACAAAAAAAGAAAAAGATTAGTCAACTCTTGTATATCGTGCTCATGTGCAGTCGAAGGCGCTAGCTGCACTCAAAGCACAAA
Organism: Bidens hawaiensis; assembly: GCF_021521415.1. Classification (NCBI taxonomy): domain Eukaryota; kingdom Viridiplantae; phylum Streptophyta; class Magnoliopsida; order Asterales; family Asteraceae; genus Bidens; species Bidens hawaiensis. The sequence continues at coordinate 513,693 of NW_027492587.1, forward strand.
GTATAAACATATCATTTTTAGGTGTTTATACATATTTTAAGCCGGTTTAACGCTAGTTTTGTTGGTTCCATGCCATTTTTGGAATGTTTTGGATAAGGTTTATGTCTTTCAGACCTCTTCAAAGTTTGACCAAATTTAACCAAAATATGCGCAAGGTGCGCAATGTGCTCTGGGCACCTTGCTTGGGAACAAACCATACTCAATGCACCCAACACCTAATCCCTGCTTACAGGCTAGTTTCTTATTTATAATAATACTAGTTTTTATTTCCCGTATTACGGGGTTGTTTTATATTGTTTGTTATAATATTTATTTATTTTTTTAATTTATATTTTTTTATTGTATGAAAGTTATTAATATACTTATGGTTTGATGATAAATTATTTCACAAATAAATGAGATGTTATAACCCGGTTTAAAAGCTATATGATTTTGATGAGACCCAAGACCCGTTTATTTTTTTATTATGAAATTGGTTTTTTAATTATAAATATTTATGAAAGTTAATAATATACTTATGGTTTGATGAGACCCAAGACCCGTTTATTTTTTTAGTATCAAATTAGTTTTTTAATTTAAATAATATATATATCTTTTTTAAAATAAATAAGATATTATTTTTTATTATATCCTATTTTATAGAATTTTTACATAAATAATTTGGTGAGAATAATTTTTAATTTAATGAGATGTTATAACCCATTTAAGGAATATCTGGGTTTGGTAAGACCCATACCCATGAATTCGGGTCAAATGCATGAGAAGCCTCCATTTAAAAATCAAGCAAATCTGGTGACTCCAAAAAAAGGGGGAGCGACCACATCGCGACACGTAGGATTTTTATGTCTTCGTTTATATATATTATAGATATTTTAAAAATGTTATATACTAATTTTTAATATATCCCTATTTTATAGGATTTTTACATCAAATATATAGTGAGATTAAGCTTTAAAATAATGAGATGTTATAACCCGTTTAAAAAATATATGGGTTTGATGATACATATACCCGTGAATTCGGGTCAAATGCATGAGAATGTTCTATTTAAAAATAAAACAATTATGGTGACTCCAAGAAAAGGAGGAGCGACCGCATCGCGACACGTAAGATTTTTGGGTTTTCGTTTATATTATATATATATATACACACATGAAAAGGATATTTTCACAAAACTTTGAGTGGTTATAGTTTAATAAATAATACGGACCATATGATTAATTAAGTGACAATAAACTTTTAATTAAGATCGAAGTAAATTAAAAAATTAAGTAGGAGATAGTAAAATCATTCAAAGACGTGTAATGATTGATTATTGTAATGCAAACGTTCTTACACATTTACACCCATGTTAATAATCGATTTGGCGTGAAATAAAATTTGTAAAATTTTTCTGTACACGTAACCTCGTCTATACTATATAATAAATAAATATTTTTAATGTCACATGACATCACATAAGATAGCTTCTTACAAAATTTTCCCACCACTCTCTCTTATTAAATACATTTCCTTTTTTATTAATAGTTTTATATTTAACTCTTTTTTTCCTTTTTAATCAATTATTTTCTGTTTTTAATAATTATTTGTTAATTTAAAAATTTATACAAACATAGATACTATTTAGTTTTATATAAATATGTTTTATTAGGTATTAATATTAAGCTTTTATAAGTAACAAAATTTCACGTTGATTTAAATAAAATAATTAATTTCAAATAAAGAAATTTTAATTTTATGTTTGTTTTGCAATGAAGATTAATAAAAGCTAAAGTCAATCACTATATATGGTTTAATTTGTTTTTTAGACAACCCGTTTTAACGCATGGTAATTGATGTCTTTCATTATCTAAAGTTAAAATAAAAAATAAAACGAAACTACTAATATGCAGGTTAAAATTACAAATATTGTATACAAAAAAATATTTAGATATTTATTAATTTTCAACAACTTTTTATTTCCGTGTTGTGTAATTTGTAATTTATTCTACCATATATTATATCTTTATATCATTTGACATATTACATTGTGTTATTATCTAAACAAATTTATTTATTCTAACTCGTGTTCTACACGGGTCTTAATGCCATATGTCATTACACATGAGTGATCTTTTCAAAATTTTCCCATTTCTCTCATGTTAAATATATATTTCTTTTTCTTATTAATAGTTTTATATTTTATCTTTTTTTCTTTTCAATCTATTATTATTGAGTGAACTGCGGTTTTCGTCCCTATAGTTTGTCGAAATATGCTGTTTTAGTCCAATAGTTTTCCCTAATCTCTCTCACATTAACTACAATTCTCTTTTTAATATTTCATATTCCATCATAATTTAAAAGAATTAATACCATAATAAATATGTTAATTTGTTTAATATTAAATGTATTGCATTAGTTATTAATATTAGATTTTTAAGTAACCAATACGAAACGGGTGGGTTTCTTTAACCGTTTAAAGTATCAAACATTGTTCATGTCAAAACAGTTTAAGATTAGAATGAGTTTTGGTCTACGAGTTACTTTAAAAAAGTTGTCATTTAAAACTAAGTTTTGATATAGAAAAGAACAAAGAAATAATTTATGATTTATGAATTTTTTAACAACTTTTATTTCCAAATTGCGTAATGTGTAATTTTTGTACTGTATAATATATCTTTATATATGTGATACGTTTTTTTTTGTATTTCACATTATATTATTATTATAAAAAATTACTTATTCTAACCCGTGTGCTACACGGGTAACTAATCAAGTATAACATATATGCTAAAAAATTTCAAAAAAAGTTTTTTTACATTGATTTCTTTCGAGTTCTTAAATTCAAAAGTTGTTATCAAATGATATTAAATGCATACATGTATATAGGGCATGTATAGAATGAAAACCCATTTAAGTTGAATCGGATTTCAAGTTTTCCGTATTCAATTCAAATATTAAATGATCCTAACTTCGATGATCCTTATACTTTCGCCACTAGATGATAACACACATAATTTTTAGAACGTCGTTAAGTCTATGGTCAGATCTACGTTGATGGGAGGGGATCACGGGAACACCACAAGTTTCGAAATTATAGCATAACGTTATATGAAAAAATTGGAGTGAACCCCTTAACAAAACCGAATAAGTGGTGTAGTGGATATATAACGCATGGGCTAATTACTTTGATGTCAGGTTCAAATATGACTTCGGCCGATTTTTTTAATTTTCATTTTACTGAATACCAAGAGATTTTAATTTTCTTAATATCCAAGGATTTTTCCAAAGAGAACCACACTTTTCTAAAAGAGGACATGACACCAATATCGGTAGGGGCATGACTTCCAGATTGTGGCAATACCGTCGCTAACCCAAATGGGTAGAGTACATGGCAGTGTTAGTTTCACATAAAATTGATTTAATTTTGGCATTTATTATTTTATTATATTTGGAGAACTAAAAAACAAACAAAAAATTTTAGGGTACTTCTGATAAGTATTGTCAGTGATTTATGATTTGTAGGTATTTGAGGATATAAATAAAAGATGACAATGCAAAATTAGTCGTTGTATAGATAGTAGTATAGTACCATTGAGTACCCATTTCACCCTCAAGCTTGATGCTGTATAAAAACAATATATGCATGTGCGGTCTTAAGGTGCTATTTGATTGCTGTCTCGCTACACTAGGAATTAAATCTAAGCACTCAAAAAACATGAGTTAAAATGTGAAAAGGCCTCAAATTGAACGTTTGCTTTAGGTCCTTAAAAACGTTAGGTCGCCCCTGCCAACCACCCACCACTCCATACGTCTCAGTTTCTTTGTTACTTTGAATTCTTTAATTCTTTGATTTAAATTGTAAATTTGTTAGTTTGTTTACGTGTAGCATACTAGCTACACAAGAGTTTATTAGAAGTCTTAGCACTTTGAATATGTGCTATATATTACATATATATATAGTTGAATGTAGACGTATACTGATATAAGAATATAAGAGTAAAAATTCATAATCATTAAATTTGTTTTTTCTTTTTTAATTCATGATTTTGTTAGTGTGATGGTTGAAACTTATATTTGACCTGAAGCGTCGACCTGACTCGAACTATGGAACTGGCCCGAATTTTTTTATGTCTAGCTCTATGATAACTGAAACATCTAAAAATTAGTGAACCCCTTAAAAAAATCATAGATATGCCATTGACGATAACACATATATATCTTCTTGGGCCTCTCTTTCTTATTGCACGAGTGCTATTATAAAAGCCAAATGCATCATTTTTTGCATATATTTTTTTAATGACAACTCACTCATTCTATCTACAATATCTTAAATTACACCTTTTTATTATGACAATAAAACTCAAATCCTCAACCCATTGAAAAGTCATAACCTTACCCCATTTAATCTATCTTAAACTTTGTATTTTTCAAACTAATTAAGACACTTTAACCAGGAAAGAGTACTTGTCTTCCATTTCCAACTCTTTTTTCTTTCACATGTGTCGGCACGGTCAGGCTAGTAATCAAAATGTGGCTTAGGGTAAAAACCTTTAATTATGGTGGAGGGCACTCCTGTCCTGTAGGCTGTATCACTACCCGTATGAACCCATACCACAATCCAATGATATTTTGATCTTGTTTCAACCCTTTTAATCCAAAAAGAAGGGGCACTCTTACTTGAACCCACAATTTCATCTGCCCTCAAAACCCTCCTGCAAAGTCCGACTGTCCGAGTTCGAGCACAGGTTCACGAACCCTGACTTTAACCAGTCATGGGAACCCGCATGGGTTGCAGCGTTAAACCTTGGTTAGCCCTATTTGTTTATATGTAAATGGATCTTTTTTTTAGTTAAATGAAAATTGGTATGAATATAAAATAATAATAATAATAATATCTTTATAATATTAAAACTGGTATAAATATGTGGTGCAACTGATAATCAATGCAACCATACTAGCAAACATTAATTCATAGAATTTTAATCTCACCCTACACTTTAAACCATTTAAAAGGTAACTATACAATAATCTAAAACGTAGATAACCGATGGAAATTCAATCCAATTGGTCAAATCAACGTAGAAAACTATAAATGAATAAGCTATCAACCTTGTTTACTAAATTAATACATAAAAAGAAGAACACTATGTAGATGTGGTAATTACAAATTTACAAGTAATTTACATGTAAGTTATGTATCAATTATCTTATCAACGACCGCCACATCTAGTGATAACATTACAACCTTGAGAATAAGGGTTAGCCTGACCTCTGCTATTACAATCATAATAAGATTTACCACGCTGATTGCACGGAACATTATTCTTCTGCATAGCACCATAACTGATGTAGCCCCTTCCAGCTAGGATTCTTCGAGTACTTTCGGACCCCATCATCATCATCTCTTCCCTCATGTCAATCATATCTCCTACGAGTCGACGAGGAATACCATACAAACGGCTTGGAACGGTCCATTGAGGCTGTGATGGAAATGACATAGACATGGATGTCGAAAAACAAAGTACTATGATTGCTAATACGATTATATGAAACCCAAGATGGCTAGCCATAACTCATAGACAATTACAAGGAAACGAAGGGCAATAATTCTAACTTTTCTTTAGATTGGTGGCAATGAAGAACGATTTTGTGCTGTTTGATTTATGTGGTTAATGATAAAGATATGTTTGTTTCTACTCCATTTACCATGTGAATTTGAGAGAGAAGAAAAAAATCCACAATTTTAGGTTTGGCTGGATTCCTAGCCACATATTTTATATAAAGATTAGGAGTAAATTATAAGTAGGGCTGTAAACGAACCGAACGAACACGAATAAGGCCTTGTTCGTGTTCGTTCGTTAAGGAAATGTGTCCACGAACGGTTCATGAACACTTACCAAATGAGATTTTATGTTCGTGTTCGTTCATTAAGGAAATTAATGTGTTCATGAACGGCTCACGAACACAAACGAACACAAATAAAATCGGCAGAGCCTAGAGATTAAGACCGATGTATTCATCAATGTGAATAATGAAAACATGTAAACGAATTGAATGAACACGAACAAGGGCATGTTCGTATTCGTTCATTTAACTTTAAAGGAACACGAACACTTAATCGAACACATATTTATGTTCATGTTCGTTTATTTAAAAAATGAATATATGTGTTCGTTTTTAAATTAATATAACTGAACAAAGATAAATGAACATATATGAACACAAACAAACATAAATGAAACACTTAAATGAACACAAATTAACAAATATAAAACTTTAAGCATATGACTCATCCAAATAATATTTAATTATTTTTTATCAACACATAAACAAACATAAATAAACAGACAGAAACGAACATAAATAAACAAACATAAACGAACGTTCATGAACATAAATGAACGAATGGAACATGTGTTCATGTTCGTTCGTTTATTTACGAACACAACTTTTTGTTCATGTTCGTTCATTTATTAAATAAATGAACATAAACAAACTTCCCACCGAACAATTCACGAACAGTTCACCGAACAGTTCACCGCATGGTTCTTTGTTGTCATGCATTGTAAATTTGGTCAATATTTTAAAAAATACATACAAGATCCTTGTGGTCACTGACTTAGTAATACATCTGGTTTCTTCATGCGTTAAAACTATGTGCATTTTTAACCATGTGTTTCATCGTGTAGCCCGTTTATAAAACATGTTCATAAATTAATATTTAAGAAAAAATGGCACGTTTAGTTGAAACTTAAAAGTGTCGTGTTTAGGTTCACTAGTCAATCATGTTAAATATATCGTGTCAAAGAGGACGCTTTTAATATGCCACTTCAATTATAAATTGCTCAACAATTTATCAAAAAAATACACTACTAAAATACAAGAAAATGTGACAAATTAATACTAAAAACAAAAAAATTAAATCCTGTTATAAATATATATTATTGTGGTTATCAATATCAAATATAGTTAGGTTTTTTCTCCAAGTTATCTTCTCCTATATATGCATATCATTGTATCATATTGTATGACACACCTATTAATGAAATCATCATCTTTCTCTCTACATCTCTTTCTCACATATTTGGCTATTAGGCTTGTTTCACAACACATTATCAGCACGAGTTGCTCAACTCGTTTTTTTTACTCCCTACCTTTGGTCAAAACCCCCATTGAGATACCACGAAAAGGAGAATATGGAAGTCAATTATTAGCTTGCCAAAAAGCTAGGGATGAAGCAGTCGTCTCAGCCAAACGAGTTCTTCATTCATAATTCAGGTAACAAAGACTAGCCCTTGTATTTTATGTTTGCACTCATATACGCACGTCTTTGATTTATAAGAGGCACGTTTTTGAGTTATAAGTGGATGAAATTCTGTTTCTAATAAACTAACTGGAATAAAAACAATTAATATTTTTTCATAAAACAATAATTAATGGTTGAAAAAAGTCAGAAAGCTAAAGTACCTCATTCTTTTTCGATATTATTTTTTACACGGACTAGGATAAGGGGAGTCGATCGATATAGGACAGTAATCTGATTTTTGATAAATCAAATATCATTGGTTTATGAATTTTTTTCACATATATAATTGGTTTATGAAAAAATTATTCATGGATCTAGTAACATGTTAATTAATATGCATACAAGAATGGTTTAATTGTATCAAAATTTAATTATTCTTTTGTAAAGTTTTTTGAAATTTCTACCAGGTAAGTTTATGAATTTTATATTAGGTTCAAACAATAAACAGATAGTTAACTTTCAAATTGAAAATAGAGATTCCAATAGTCATTATATGTATATGCTTACTTAAAAGAAAATACTTTCTGTTCATGCTATATAATTTGTAAAACTGTATAATTTCTTTTAATAATCTTTAAAATATTTTACTGTCAAGATATCTATATATTATTATAGTTGTTAAGATGTATGGCATCATCATGTTTGGAAATAAGTGTTAATTTACACTAATAAGCTTGATCTCTTGACAAAATAGTTTCTTATAATTAGTAAACTATACTTTTACGGCTATGAATTACAACCTAGATTAATCTTTAACAATGGAGATTTACATGGAAGGTTCTTTTAGATGAACTTCCTAATGGTTGAAAGCTGGAAAGAAACTTATTATCAATATTTTCTTAACTATTTAATAATTTAATTCATTTGCATCAATGATTGCTTTACAATTTAATGGTAACAATTTTTTACGTACAAAGCCAAAATAATTAAAACTTTCCATAATATATATTTATGGTGAGGTTCATAATAATTTTGTCTAGTTTTAAACGAATCATTGTTTTAAACTAAATTCTTGTTTTTTAAAATAACTACATAAAATTATTAATATATGTATATCGTGGATATACAAATTAGTAATAACGTTATTTTATTTCCACTGTATATGGATATATACATTTTATAATTTTAGCTTCATCGTATATATTTGAAACGTATATATATGATTAAAAATACATTTGTAACATTGAGATTTCCAGGAGAATGAAAAGGAATGATGTATTATTAGGAAAATAAAGGTTTTTAACTCGTAGTAAAGTATTTGTTATAAATTAAAGGAATTCATTGAGATATTTGTTTTTGTTTCAAAGTATAGTGAAATATTTAATTGCAACATATATACGTGTGAATGCTTATGTTACGATACGGAGATACATGACTTATATATTTGTTTGTAATTGGTGAAAAACAAACATCTTGTTTCACAAAGTTTTAATGAAACGGTTTATATAGAGACATGTTATGACGTTGTATATTGTAAAATATAAATTAATGGTATATGTTGTATTCAATGTGCTATCATATACATATTAAATAGATCGGTGATAATACTGAAGAATGCTATATGACCAAATATGTGGTTTTGTATCACCGTTACAAAAGATTATAAGCACGTTTGATGTGTCATATTTTTAAATCTCATAATTGAAGGTTATATAATATTAGCATGATAAATCTTAGATGACTCATTCATGTATTACTTCTTAATATTTGTTATATAAAGAGAATATTAGTTATGAGGAAAAACTGGACAAGACCATTTCTCATTTTTAAAACCTCAAATATTTTCACGAAGTAGCATACATTAAAGTGTATGAAATGTGTTAAGTGATTTAGTATTCATGACCGAGAAAGTTATGAATAAACCATGGAAACGGTTTGGTTTTATACCATTCCTGAAGTGAATTTAACAACGTATTTATCATTGCAATCATGGACATAATTGAGAAAAATTCTAATGGTGATTATATTAATAATGAGATCGATCATCAAATTATAATGATGCCCATGCTAATAATGAGATCGACCACCACATGCGGCAAAGAGATTGATCATATATGAGAACCAAATCTGGAAATACAAAAGTGAAATCACATGATCGTTTGAAACGATAATACAATGTTCACTCATATTTACAATCTTGTACAAAAGAAGCATGATACATATACGATAATAAACCTGAAATTTATGGATGATTATCTTATGGCGTGACCGGTTAGACCACACCGAGTCAATGATGTGAAATTTATTGAGGAACCAAAAGATTCTTCGTAATAATTATACATGTAATATTGCTCTCAAGGGAAATCATTTATTTACCAACTGAAGGAGGGTGTGAATCCCTAGATGTTATGGAATTCAAAAAAAAGGATACACATATCCTAACATGGTACCATTTAGTGTTTTGAAAATCGATGCACCGTCTAAATGGTTATCAAGATCGCAACTTGATGTTTGCATGATCTATGGCTTAGCTAATAAGATAGCAAGCATATTATTTCAGATTGGTATATTTACATTCGGTTATAATAATGATTTTGATTCCCAAGTTAATAATGATCATTGGAATAAGTGTTAAACTTCATCACAGATTATGTTCTTACATAAATTAAGACGATTACTCAACGTCTATAATTAGTTGCCAAGGCAATTATCACGAGAGCAAAGGTTCATGTTTGTATTCGAGTACATTATAATTTTACATGTCTTAAAAACTATTTCACACCAATCCAACATGTTATGATACTCCTCCCCATTGCAATTGGTTTTTGGTCAGTAACCAGGTATTTCTCATCTAATGTGTGTTATATACTGAAATTAATCCACAACAATACACAAAGATGAGACCACAAAGGAAGTTGGGAATTTATGTCGATATCTATGAGCCGTTAATGTAATATTTGTTTATAGCTCATTAGTTTTCACTTCAGTGAATCAGCATTCCCAACATTAGGGGGAGACATAAAGCAGTTGGAAAACGAATTTAGTTGGAATGAATTATCATTGATCCTCAAACTAAATTATATGAACTAAAAGTTCAAAGGATAATTCATGTATAGAGATTAGCGAATCAATTACCGGACGATTCACTGACCAAAAGAGAGTGTCTAGCTAAGACACCTATACGAACTGCTAATGCTCCAATTAATAAATGTCCCAGAAGGACAAAAGCATATTGATAATAATTGTAGCGTGGTAGATTGATCGATTAAATGGAACCCTAAGGTATAGTTTTGAACGTTTAATATTAAAGGTCCAAAATTAATGCGCTTTTGGGTCAAGTTTTATCCGAAAATGAATATGAGAACGTTTACGGGTTTGGTCACTATCATATCCAAGGTTTCATGACGAAACGGATACGAGTAAGGGGTTTTAGAACGAACAAAACCTGCTGCTGAGCAACTTCGCCTGCAAGCCAAGTTCGCCAGCAGGCAACTTCGCCTGCAAGTTAAGTTTGCTTAAGGATTAACTTCGCCTGGTGATAAGTTCGTTCAATGCTAACTTTACCTGATCTAAGTTCGCTGAACGCTTAACTTCGCTAAAGATTAAGTTCGCTTAAATGATAAGTTCGCTAGGATAATAAGTTCGCTTAATGTTAAATTCGCTTAATATTAAGTTCGCCAAAAGTTAAGCTCGCTAAGAAATGAATTAAAATCCTAGTGAGAAATGTGTTAAGACAGTTAATGAAAATAAAATTTTTCCAAGCTGACCTGGCAGCTTAACCCCACCCAGGGGCTCTGCCCCTTGGACCCCGCTAGGGGCTGCCACCCCTAGAACCCCGCTGCCAGGGGCGCTGCCCCCGTACCCCCGTTAGTTGCGGGTAATGATTGAACTAGAAAGACGATATGGGTAGTGATACGTGTAATTGTTATCCAGTTAGTCGTGCACAACTCAAGAAAGGGATTACCATAAACGGAGAACGTAACCGCATTCAGGTGAGTTTCTAGCCCCACTTCCTTGTTATGTTTTCGAGGATGTGTGCATACTCGATGTGATAGTTAATACACTTACCTTGAGTGGTAAGTGTATGCCTTGTATGATTTATGTATGATGATTGCTTAACGGTGCGTGAACGATCTTCGAATATTGCATGTACCGTCAGGTGGTAGCTAAAGATGTAACTGATATGTATGATGTAAGATAAGATGTATGTATGAATATATATGATGTATGCATAATGTATGAATGATATGTTGATAGTACGTGAACGCTCTTCGGAGATTGTACGTATTATCAAGGAAAGTATGTAAGAACAGGTATGGTACAGTTGCATGAAATAAAAGGACCAGACCTTAATAATATCTGTGATGGTAGGGACCAGACTCTAATAATATCTGTGATGGTAGGGACCAGACCCTAATAATATCTGTGATGGTAGGGACCAGACCCTAATAATATCTGTGATGGTAGGGACCAGACCCTAATAATATCTGTGATGTTGGGGACCAGACCCTTATAATATCTGTGAGGTTATAGGGCGGAAGGCTCTTTAAATAGGATGGATAGTTATGTATGTAGAATATGTATGATAAATGTACACCCCTTCGGGCACGTGTGCAAATATGAGGACAGATTGTATGTTGTATGATTAACTAGAACTCACTCAGCGTGGCTGACTTTTAGTATGCACGCAGGTGAGTAGACTGAGGCAGCTTGCATAAGAGGAAGCACATGGCATGGACTTGAAGAAGCTGGCATCTCAAGGAAATGTTATGTTATTTTAAAGACAATGTTTTATGTTTAAATAATCTGAATGCCCGCTAAGTCAAGAAAGGATGGTTATGTAATATATTGGTTGAATGTTTTAATATTCCGCGAATGTTTTAACTAACCCTGATATTTAGAACTACGTTTAAGAGTAAATCCAACGTCCATTGTGAGGCACCAGTAACGGGGCCTTACAAGTTGGCATTAGAGCAAAGTTCGAGAGATTTAAGCATCCTACATGCTTAGACTCGAACAGAGAATGAGATTAAGATAAGAAAAGAAAGAAGATGTCAGTCCAAGAATGACATGTGTCACTCAAGCAAGCTCAGTAAAGGTAAGGTATATGGTTAAATAATGAATGTAAATGTTGGCTTAATTGCTAAGGGAAGGGTAAGTGAATGATTAGGGATAGGGTTAATTGATTACTTGCTTTGATTGAGTGTTTGAAATTAGAACCAGCACAAATAGACTCATAAAGGGAAGTGTATAGGACACGGAAAGTAACGTGATCAGCTAATCACAACTGGCCACTGTTATTACCTGTTAGCCTTACTATCATTGTACTGAATAGTTCCTTGAGTGATGATGTTTGTGTTTTCCCTTTTAGAATACGATGGCTGGAGCTGGAGATATTGCTGGAGCTGGAGGTCGCACTAGACGTCGTGGCAGGCCTCGTCGTGTCCGACAACTTTCGGTTGAAACAGCTTCCAACACCGGAGATGAGGGAAGCGCAGCTGGAGGGAACCCGAACAAAAATGAAGGGGTTCATCTGGATCCCACAATCCAAGCAGCTATTGTTCAAGCTGTAGCCACAGTTGTGAAGAATATGACTCCCGGAGGGTCTGCTGGAAGCCGTGAAAGGACTTCTGAAGGGGCATGAGGTGATGGTAGGAGAGACGAAGAAGAAGAGAGGGAGGCCCCGAGTGGGGTTAATTCTGTGAAAGCCGATGGCGGGAAAAGAGGCCGAGGTGGGTGCAACTATAAGTCCTTCAAGGGTTGTGACCCGCCTAAGCTGACTGGTTTGGAAGACGCAATCGCTACTCTTCAATGGATAACCGCCATGGATAAGATTATCCGTATTAGCGAGTTCGTCCCGACCAAGCTGTGGGTTATGCCACTTAGTCATTCAGTGATGAGGCTATGTACTGGTGGGAATCTGTTGAACAGAGGAAGACCCGAGAGGAGGTAAAAGCTATGCGGTGGGATGATTTGAAAGATCTGGTGATGAAGAAATTTTGTGCGGATGCAGAGGTTGAAAGGGTTGAAATGAATTTTTTGAGTCTGAAGGCGGGTAAGATGACACACCGCGAATACACCATTGAATTCAACCGCCTGTCTCGGTTGGTGCCAGACATGGTGAACATTGAAGCCAAGCGGATCAAGTGTTACCTGAGGGGACTGCCGCAGAATATTCGCGTCTTGGTCAAGGCGGGTAGACTAGGTACTTTTGATTCTGCTGTGGGGCTCGCAGAAACGGTTTATGAGGACTTGGCAGATGAGGTGGTTATGGAAGAGAAGAAAGAGAAGAAGTGGGTCGCTCCTGCCAAACGACCTGGTACTCAGTTATGGAACCCCAAGAACAAGCAACCAAGAGTTTGGGAAAAGAGGTCGTGTAAGACCTGCGGAAAGATGCATGGTGGTGAGTGTAAGTGGGGTAAGACTTCTGATGTGTGTAACAAGTGTGGAAAGGCTCATGGTGGGGAATGCAGGATGGGGTCGAATGCATGTTACAAGTGTGGAAAGGTAGGGCATTATGTCAATGAGTGCAATGCAAAGCCAGCATGTTACAAATGTGGCAAGACAGGCCATATGGCAAGGGAGTGCACTGATGGTGAGGCTGGAGGTAGTGGGAAGAAAGATGCTAATCAGGCAAGACCGAGGACTAGAGCCTACATGCTAACCCAGGAGCAAGCTAGGCAGATTCCTGATGTTGTGACTGGTACGTTCTTAGTAAACGGTATTTCTGCTTCAGTATTATTTGATTCGGGTGCGAATAGAAGTTTTGTAGCTACGACATTTAGTAAACTAGCTAAAATGAAATGTTGCGGAGTGTCTGAAACCTTCATAGTAGAAACCGCTAGCGACACTTCGGTGAAAATAATGAAAATGGTTATGAATTGTAAGATAGAACTAGAGGGACACGAGTTCCCTCTTACTTTGTACGTTATGACCTTAGGAGGGTTCGATGTAGTTTTGGGAATGGATTGGTTGTCAGAATACGAAGCTCAGATAGTATGTAAGAGTAGGATAATAAAGCTAAAGTCCTTGGATGGTAGTGTCGTGACGGTTTATGGTGATAAGGAAAGTTCTGGGCTTAACGTCATTTCGATGATAAAAGCCGAGGGATTGTTAAGGCGAGGGTGCGGTGCTTACCTGACGTATGTTGTCAACGCTACGGCCGAGACGAAAGAAATGAAAGATGTTCCTATCGTGCGCGATTACCCAGAAGTGTTCCCTGAGGATCTTCCGGGATTGCCACCAGAGCGAGAGATAGAATTCAAGATAATTTAGTACCAGGAGCCCAGCCCGTCGCGAAAGCGCCTTACCGTCTAGCGCCGTCTGAGATGAAAGAACTGATGTCCCAACTGCAAGAACTCCTCGACAAAGGTTTCATTAGACCAAGTGTTTCCCCGTGGGGCGCGCCAGTGTTATTCGTAAAGAAAAAGGATGGGAGTATGAGAATGTGCATAGACTACCGCGAGCTGAATAAGCTTACGGTAAAGAATAGATATCCTTTGCCAAGGATCGATGATCTATTTGACCAACTGCAAGGTTCAAGTTGGTTCTCACGGATAGATCTCAGATCAGGCTATCATCAGTTGAAGGTGAAAGAGGCAGACATCCCTAAGACAGCGTTTCAGACGCGGTATGGACACTACGATTTCCTCGTAATGTCATTCGGTCTAACAAATGCTCCCGCGGCATTTATGGACATGATGAATAGGGTGTGTCGGCCAATGTTGGATAAGTCTGTTATCGTATTCATCGATGATATATTGATTTATTCCAAGAGCGAGTCTGATCATGCTGAGCATCTGAAAGAGGTATTGGAGACTTTGAAGAAAGAGAAGTTGTACGCTAAGTTTTCCAAATGCGCGTTCTGGTTGCGAGAAGTGCAATTCCTAGGTCACGTGATTAATCCGGAAGGAATTATGGTGGACCCAGCCAAGATTGAAGCAATAACTAATTGGAAGACCCCATAGAACCCGACTGATATACGAAGCTTCTTAGGGTTAGCTGGCTACTATAGGAGATTCATCGAAGGTTTCTCCAAGATAGCCGCACCGCTGACCAGTATGACCCGAAAGATGATAGTATTCAGTTGGGGTAAGTTTCAAGAAGAAGCTTTTTAGGAATTAAAGAAGAGACTCACTCAAGCTCCAATCCTTTCTCTACCCAATGGTGACGAGGATTTGGTTGTTTGTACAGATGCTTCGCATCGTGGGTTAGGTTGCGTGTTGATGCAACGAGGGAAGGTGATAGCTTACGCATCCAGGCAGTTAAAGGTTCACGAGAGTACTTATCCGACGCATGATTTAGAGCTAGCAGCGATAGTGCATGCCTTAAAGATATGGAGGCATTACCTGTATGGTACTAAGTGTACTATTTATACGGATCATAAAAGTTTAAAGTACTTCTTCGAGCAGAAAGAATTGAACATGAGGCAGAGAAGGTGGTTAGAATTGATAAAAGATTACGACTGCGACATTAAGTACTATCCTGGTAAAGCTAATGTGGTCGCCGACGCGCTGCGTCGTAAGAATGAGGAAGTCCTTGCAACAGTGAAGTCATACCAGTTGATTATGAACTCAAGTCTTTTTGAAGAGATTGTCAAGGTACAGTCTGAGGTGCTAGTAGATGAAGGGTTAGTTAAGGAAGAAAGGATTTATGGCCAGCAAGATGAGTTGATGGAAAACACTCATGGTGTTAAGACTAGATTTGACCGTATGTGGATTCCACGCCATGGAGATCTCAGAGGTTGAATCTTAGATGAAGCTCATAAATCAAGATACTCGATTCATCCTGGAGCTACAAAGATGTATCAAGATTTGAAAAGAGACTACTGGTGGCTTGGAATGAAGAATGATGTAGTAGATTATGTCAGTAAGTGCTTAGCTTGCTTACACGTCAAAGCCGAACATCAGAAGCCTTATGGGAAGATGCAACCGCTAGAGATACCTGAGTGGAAATGGGAACACATCACTATGGACTTCATAACTAAGCTACCTCCTACAACTAAGCATCATGATACCATTTGGGTGATAGTGGACCGTTTAACCAAGAGTGCTCACTTTCTGCCCATACGAGAGGCCATCTCGTCAGAAACGTTAGCAAGTTTGTTCATCAAAGAGGTTGTATCTAAGAATGGAGTGCCACTGTCGATTGTTTCTGATAGAGATACTCGATTTACTTCGAGGTTTTGGAAGAAGTTCCATGAAGCTATGGGGACGAGGTTGAACTCAATACGGCGTATCATCCTCAAACAGATGGACAGTCTGAAAGGACGATCCAAACCATTGAGGATATGCTACGTGCTTGCGTTCTAGATTTTGGTGGAAGTTGGGACGATCACCTGCATCTAGCAGATTTATCCTATAACAACAGTTACCATTCAAGTATTGGTATGCCACCATTTGAAATGCTTTATGGTATACGATGTAGAACCCCGGTGTGTTGGGGGAGATTGGTCAGAAGGAAATGGGAAGCCTAGAAGTGGTTCAAGAAACATCTTCAAAGTTCGATCAGATCAAAGCAAGAATGAAAGCCGCTCAAGACAGACAGAAGTCGTATGCAGATAAGCGGTGATGACCGATTGAGTTTAACGTTGGTGACAATGTGATGCTTAAGGTCTCGCCTTGGAAAGGAATTATCCGTTTTAGAAAGAGGGGGAAGTTGAGCCCAAGGTACATTGGACCATTTAAGATTTTAGATCGTGTGGGTGAAGTAGCTTATAAGCTAGATTTACCCGATGAGTTAGAAGGAATTCATTCAACCTTCCATGTTTCTCATCTAAGGAAGTGTCTAGCTGATGGCACGTCTCACGTGCCATTAATGGACATTGAGGTTGATGAACAGCTGAACTACATTGAACAGTCGGTAGAGATTGTTGATCGCAAAGATAAGCAGCTTCGTCACAAGGTTATACCTTTGGTGAAAGTGATATGGAAACATCGCAAGGGATCGGATGCTACTTGGGAAGCTGAGAATGAGATGCGCAAGTTCTACCCTAGTTTGTTTAAGTAATAGTTAGGTTTCGGGGACGAAACCTCTTTAAGGAGGGAAGACTTGTAACATCCTAAATATTCTAATATTAAATAAAGAGAGTTGCGTTAAATTGTCGTGTGTTAAATAGTTAATTAGTATTGAATAAAGAACGGATCATGGACTTAGATTAATTAAGGTGGATTAAATGGTAATGAGCTTTAGTTCCATGGGCTTCAAGAGGTATAAATACCCTCTTAAACCAACCTAAAACCCTCAACCCTCATTCATTTCCATCCTAATCTCTACACACTCAAAAACACACACACTTCCATTTATTATTATTTACGGCTGAGAGAGAGAGAGGAAGAGGGTGAAACGACCAACGAACATCGAATAGCAATAGATCTCTCATATACGAGCTAGATACAAGATAACCAAGCAAAACGCGACCAACCGAACGTATAAAGGTATGTTTTGATCTTAAAAGTTTACGTTTTTATAAACGTTTAGCCTTGAGACTTAAAACGGGAATAGATCGGGTATAAACGAGTATTAAAGTTGTAAACTTGATGCTAAAATGAAACTAATGAACCCTTAAACCTGTGCGACTCGATTAAATGGAACCCTAAGGTATAGTTTTGAACGTTTAATATTAAAGGTCCAAACTTTATGCGCTTTTGGGTCAAGTTTTATCCGAAAATGAATATGAGAACGTTTATGGGTTTGGTCACTATCATATCCAAGGTTTCATGACGAAACGGATACGAGTAAGGGGTTTTAGAACGAACAGAATTTGCTGCTGAGCAACTTCGCCTGCAAGCCAAGTTCGCCAGCAGGCAACTTCGCCTGCAAGTTAAGTTTGCTTCAGGATTAACTTCGCCTGGTGATAAGTTCGTTCAATGCTAACTTCGCCTGATCTAAGTTCGCTGAACGCTTAACTTCGCTAATGATTAAGTTCGCTAGGATAATAAGTTCGCTTAATGTTAAATTCGCTTAATACTAAGTTCGCCAAAAGTTAAGCTCGCTAAGAAATGAATTAAAATCCTAGTGAGAAATGTGTTAAGACAGTTAATGAAAATAAAATTTTTCCAAGCTGACCTAGCAGCTTAACCCCACCCAAGGGCTCTGCCCCTTGGACCCCGCTAGGGGCTGCCGCCCCTAGAACCCCGCTGCCAGGGGCGCTGCCCCCGGTCCCCCGTTAGTTGCGGGTAATGATTGAACTAGAAAGACGATATGGGTGGTGATAGTTAATTGATACGTGTAATTGTTATCCAGTTAATCGTGCACAACTCAAGAAGGGATTACCATAAACGGAGAACTTAACCGCATTCAGGTGAGTCTCTAGCCCCACTTCCTTGTTATGTTTTCGGGGTTGTGTGCATACTCGATGTGATAGTTAATACACTTACCTTGAGTGGTAAGTGTATGCCTTGTATGATTTATGTATGATGATTGCTTAACTGTGCGTGAACGATCTTCGGATATTGCATGTACCGTCAGGTGGTAGCTAAAGATGTAACTGATATGTATGATGTAAGATAAGATGTATGTATGAATATATATGATGTATGCATAATGTATGAATGATATGTTGATAGTACGTGAACGCTCTTCGGAGATTGTACGTATTATCAAGGAAAGTATGTAAGAACATGTATGGTACAGTTGCATGAAATAAAGGGACCAGACCTTAATAATATCTGTGATGGTAGGGACCAGACCCTAATAATATCTGTGATGGTAGGGACCAGACCCTAATAATATCTGTGATGTTGGGGACCAGACCCTTATAATATCTGTGAGGTTATAGGGCGGAAGGCTCTTTAAATAGGATGGATAGTTATGTATGTAGAATATGTATGATTAATGTACACCCCTTCGGGCACGTGTGCAAATATGAGGACAGATTGTATGTTGTATGATTAACTAGAACTCACTCAGCGTGGCTGACTTTTAGTATGCACGCAGGTGAGTAGACTGAGGCAGCTTGCATAAGAGGAAGCGCATGGCATGAACTTGAAGAAGCTGACATCTCAAGGAAATGTTATGTTATTTAAAGACAATGTTTTATGTTTAAATAATCTGAATGCCGGCTAAAACAAGAAAGGATGGTTATGTAATATATTGGTTGAATGTTTTAATATTCCGCGAATGTTTTAACTAACTCTGATATTTAGAACTACGTTCAAGAGTAAATCCCACGTCCAATGTGAGGCACCAGTAACGGGGCCTTACAGGTATGTGTTCTACTAGGAGACATCACAACGGGTTAAAACATATATTTCAGGTATGAAAGATATGTGTTTATATTTTACTAACTCATCAAAACAAGTTTGGTTAGTTTTGTTTATGCAGAGAAACACATCAAGGTCGTAGTGTTTACCAGATGAAGCAATAGAAGTTTTCACGTGAAGATCGTACAACATTATTCAACTTAAAGATTCAAATGTCAAGTGACGAAGACGCTAATGATTTACTACAAAAGTTTTGGGTAACTTTCACAGAAGATCGATATATACCATTTTAAAGGATATATAAATCAGGGGGGGACAGTACGCGTTGCACTCTTTTTCCCATAGCTATGGTTTTGTCCCACTGGGTTTTCCTAGCAAGGTTTTTAATGAGGCAACATCTCCAAGCGTATTGTGTTGATAACCAATGGGGAGTGTTATAAATATATATTATTGTGGTTATCAATACCAAATATAGTTAGGTTTTTTCTCCAAGTTATCTTCTCCTATATATGCATATCATTGTATCATATTGTATCACACACCTATTAATGAAATCATCATCTTTCTCCCTACGTCTCTTTCTTTCTCACATGTTTGACTATTAAGCTTGTTTCACAACAAATCCAAGTTTCACATTAACAAAACCCAATTTAGAATTCTCCTAAACAAATAACACCAAACTAATAAACTCACCATAACCTAAATGCTATCACAGCAAGCAACACACTCCAGGTTGCACAAACAGCTGGTTTCGCAGCCACCGACCCGCTCGGTGCCGGAGCATTTACATCTCCCGGGTTAGCAGTCGGAGAAGATGAAGCTGTTCCATCTGATGAAGACACCGGACTGCCTTCAGATTCAAGTGGTGTTGAAACAGCAGTTGTAGCTGGAGCTGATGCCAGTGTAGGTGGTGTTTGCTTCTTTCTAGGCGACACAACGACTACAGTTACCTTCTGACCTTGATTACAATTGAATTTATTGCCACTGATGAAGTAAAATGGTCCTGGACGGTTCAGATTAAAGAAAGAGTCGCCGCCAGTGAGGGTGGTGATGGAGTTGTTGGTGTTGCATGTATCATAATTGGCTTTGTTGACCTCCTTTACTGAATCTGACTTATCATTATACTTGAAATCTGCTAATTAAGATTCATTAATATTTTTAACAACCCACATGACAAATTAATCTATGATAAAATTAGAAGCAACAAAAGATAATATATAATAGATTAAAAAACATAAATACTACTAATTAGTAAGCTCTTTTTTATATATAGATAATTTCACTTAATATGTATGTTAATTTTAAACAATTTTTGAATTATTTTCTAAATAACTTGGAAACGAGACATTAAATTGTTTCGAAAAAACAACTAATGATGAAAAATGTATAACCCAAAGAAGGCTAAAGACATAGCTTATTATCTGTTTATCTTATGTATCGATGTAAATATTACTTTTTAATAAAATATGATATAATCCACATAAGAAGAAGAAACAAATATCTAAACAAAACAACACTATGTATTGGTTTCAAGCTGTTGTTTTTTTTTCTTTTTTACCTTTTTTGTTTAAATCAAAGAAAAACTTTAACATGAAAAAATTATAAAGTGAATTTCGTAATAAAAAACAGAAAATATGTTAAAACTTTTTATAATGTTTGTATTAAAAGATAATAATAATAATAATAATTATAATAATAATAATAATAATAATAATAATAATAATAAAGTAGAAATAATAGGATATGAATACATACGGAGAGTGTCATTGACATTAAACCTCAATCTGCCGGACCATTGAGTGTAGCTTTCAGTAGGGTGTAAAGTCCAGCCGTCACTGCCGCCAACGGTCAAACTGAAAGCATTAGAGAAATAGAGTGAAGTGGAAAATAAAAGGAAGAAAATGCAGAGATATTTGTGAAAGGAAGCCATGAAAGGTGTGAGTAGTGATGGTGGTGGAAAGCTAGATTGCAGAGGCAACTGTTGGGCACGATGGAATTTATAAAAAAGGCAAATGACAAAGATTCCCACGCGGCAAATGTAGAACGAGTTAACGGTTATATATGCATGCATGCGTTTTAATTGGGCCATACCGAAGCGAGATTCTCATTCAAATTATACAAAGGAGTGTACTGTAATTTTGTTATATGGATAGTTAGGTACTAGTTTTCCTAATATCTCATCGCTTGTGGCCTAATGGTAGGAAGGGTTGAGTTTTTAGTGTAAATTCAAGTTTGAATATCACTTGTGTTATTTTGAATATGGATATTGACAATGAATTATTTGAGTTAGGTCTTGCAAGGTTGTCAAGTTCGGATCCCGAGTTCACTCGTGTTTTCGTCCCACTGTGTGTTACGCCAGATAGTTATGCTCTTGTGGCGGCACAACGACTATCAGGTGGTAGCCGACGGTTGGTTTCACGGGGAACGCATAAGCCAAACTCTGAAGCCAACATGGCATGGTTAAGAAAAAATAGTCAGACCAAAGTGGGACAATGGGACTCTCAAAATCGGAGAATACGGTGACCTAATCAATAAAAAGAAAGCCATCGTTATAAAAAAAATAAGAAAAGCTAAGTACCAGTGCTTTTTTTTTCTTTTTTTTTTGCACAACTAATTTTTTCACTTTTCGCCCTAAGTTTCAAGTGAGACTAGAATTCACATCCTTTTGATTATAAGACTCATCATTATCATCATATCAAGCTAGTTGTAAGGTGCTAGTCGGTCTTAATTTGGTGTTTATTATTAGCAGGTTTTAGTTGACAGGTTAAAATTTGTAACAATTAAATACGACATATATGTTTCTATATATTCTTGTTGAGTTAAGTGTTATTTTCATACTTGTGGTTTGCTCATTTATGCAACTTTAGTACATTTTTTAAATTTTTTGCAACTGGACACTTCACGTTTCAAAAACAGGGGTAAATTGCAACTTTAGTCATTTTAGTATTTTTTTTCTAATCCCGTTTATTTTGTCCATTAAATCAGGGGTAAATTGGTAATTTTATTTATTTTCTCTCTTCTTTTAAACTACTTCCCCTTTATATCATTTAAACCCTAATCCCTAAATCAAAACATCATATATCATCTAAACCCTAAATATCCTCTGTCTGACTTTGAACAATCAACAATCAAGCAATTTGATTTCACAAATATGGCTGAATTATACTCGTCACTTCTATCATAAGACCCCTTATCGCTTGTTCGTGGACACGCACCAATTACGAATCGCCGTTCTAAGAGCTAATTCACCGTTGAAAATCAGG
Source organism: Bidens hawaiensis (assembly GCF_021521415.1). Taxonomy (NCBI): domain Eukaryota; kingdom Viridiplantae; phylum Streptophyta; class Magnoliopsida; order Asterales; family Asteraceae; genus Bidens; species Bidens hawaiensis. Next base: position 536,387 of record NW_027492587.1, read on the forward strand.
CTTGGATTCGGCTAGTTTAAACCGGAACAAAATTAAGCTCTGTTTAAACGTATGACCGGAGGAAACTACCACTGGATCAACCATCAATAAGCAGGAAATCGGACATATGAATTCATCTAGAGGCTTCTTTTTCTCCGGTGCCGACGACGACTTGTGTAAGGAAATTCTCCACTTCTTTAGCTTATCATTCCTCACCCTATCTTCTCAGTTACCAATTCAACAAGTGTGTGTTGTAATACATCATAAATAATTGTGAGTGGTTGGTTGAAAACTGAAGACCTTGTCGTTGGTGATAGAATGGAAAAATAAGGGGCTTGAAGATTTGGGATTGGCTGAAGAGGGGATCCAGATGATATGATCTATGTTTTGATTTAGGGATTATGATTTAAAGTTTAAAGATGCAAGGGGGAATAGTTTAAAAGAAAAAAGAAAATAAATGAAATTACCAATTTACCCCTAACTTAAACGGGGTTAGAAAAAAGTACTAAAATGGCATGTTTTTGAAACGTGAAGTGTCCAGTTGCAAAAAGTTCGAAAAAGGTACTAAAGTTGCGTAATTGAGCAAACCACGGGTATGAATATGGCACTTAACTCTATTCTTGTTTTACAAAATTCAATGTAAATTACATTGTATGTCTTTTAACAATACGTAACATTATTAATTTTCTCATTTTCTTCATTAAGTAGACTATATGCCCTTTATATGAAAAGTTTGTGTGAGTGAACTTATAGGGGTGTTTAGGTAAGCTTTTAAAATTTGCTTATTTGCTTGTTTATTTCGTAAAAACTAAAATATATTTGACAAAGCTACTCCAAAATTTTCAAATTGGAGTTTTCAAAAAGTTGTTTTTATCTTGTCAAAAAAACAAATAATAAAAAAAAACAATTTTAAAAGCTCACCTAAAACACCTCGTAAAACCCGGATGTATAGGGTTAGAATCCTGATTCCGACCGGATTTTACCAATGCATTAAAACATGTCGTGCCTTCGGGCGGGGTGAGTCAACTAGAATTTACCGGGATCGCTAAGCCAAACTCGGATGCCAGCATGGATCCCGATCATGTCAACATAGTTGGCCTGAGTGGGGTGGGACGCGACGTGTTCGCGTGTAAGGCCCCGAACCCGGTGGCCCTAATTTAGCGTCGGATTTACTCATAAACACAGTTCTTCAAATCAGAGTTTATTAAAACTTTTCGCGGAATATAAAACATCAATCATTTGTTACAAAACATTAAATCTTTTCTTTGATACCATAACACAAAACTTTATATTTAAAACATCTTTACTTCATTCTTCAGATGCCAGCCGTTCAATCCATGCCATGCGTCATCCTCATGCTAGCTCTGTAATCAGCTCACCTGCGTGCATACTAAAAGTCAGCTACGCTGAGTGAGTTCTAGTTAATCGAACGCCATACAATACATACACATACATACATATCCGTAGATACATATCCATACTTCACTAGTTACCCTTCTGTTCTACATACATACTTGCTACCATACATACATACATATCTACAATCACTAACCTCAGTCTACCGAGAGTACGTTCATAGTCCACCGTCTATACCTGTACTCAAGGTCGTGAACACGTACAAGGTTCGCAGTCCTTTCACCATTTATGGTACGTACAAGGATCGCGGTCCTTCCCTATACCATAGTACATCCACAACACGTACAAGGTTCGCAGTCCTTCCCCATGTTGCAACCTAATTCATAGCACGTACGAGGTTCGCAGTCCTCCCCTATGCTACAAAATCAGCACGTATAAGGTTCACAGTCCTTTCCTATGATGTAATACATCCACAACACGTACAAGGTTCGCAGTCCTTCCCTATGTTGCAACCTAATTCATAGCACGTACGAGGTTCGCAGTCCTCCCCTATGCTACAAATACAGCACGTATAAGGTTCACAGTCCTTTCCTATGCTGTAATACATCCACAACACGTACAAGGTTCGCAGTCCTTCCCTATGTTGCAACCTAATTCATAGCACGTACGAGGTTCGCAGTCCTCCCCTATGCTACAAAATCAGCACGTATAAGGTTCACAGTCCTTTCCTATGCTGACATACATCCACAACACGTACAAGGTTCACAGTCCTTCCCTATGTTGCAACCTAATTCATAGCACGTACGAGGTTCGCAGTCCTCCCCTATGCTACAAAATCAGCACGTATAAGGTTCACAATCCTTTCCTATGCTGACGCCTATCTACATTACGTATAAGGTCCGCAGTCCTTATCTACGTTTACATCTATCATCTACTTCACGTATAAGGCTCGCAGTCCTTAACTACGCCATCACCAGCCGAGTCTATGTCCAACAGGAGTTAGAGGGATTCGCCACCCTAACTTACTATGTCGAACGTAGGACTCACATACCATTCGTGTACCTGTATACACATACTTCACATATACAATAATTACATTATAGCATAAGAACACTCTAGGCGTTCTTTACATCATTCATTTAACAACCATACCCCTTGTCGATATGTGCAATATCCGAAGATCGTTCACGCCCCGACAAGTATTCATTTGTAATGTTCATACATCTTCGATATATAATATTCGTATCTTTATTTTTTTACCTGACAATACGCGCAATATCCGAAGATCGTTCGCGTACCGACAAGTAATCATTCATATCCATCACATATATCACATATGGCATACACTTATCACTTAGGATAAATGTATTAACAACACATCGAGTATGCACACAGCCCCGAAAACATAACAAGGAATGGGGCTAGAAACTCACCTGAACACGGTTACGTTCACCGTTAATCGTAATCCCTTTCTTCAGTTGTGCACGGCTGACTGTATAACAAGTACACGTATCAAACAACTATCACTACTCATATCATCTTTCCAGTCTTATCTACTACCCACAACGAACGGGGGTCCGGGGGCAGCGCCCCTGGCAGCGGGGTCTAGGGGCGGCAGCCCCTAGCAGGGTCCAAGGGGCAGAGCCCCTGGCTGGGGTCGAGCTGTCTTAACACATTTTTCATTAGGTTTTTAATTTATTTCCTAATCGAACTCGGCTTTAGGCGAAGTTAAACTTTAGGCGAACTTAGCTTTAGGCGAAGTTACCAGCTAGGCGAACTTAGATTTACAGCGAAGTTGCCATCAGACGAACTTAGCTTGCAGGCGAAGTTAAACCTTAGGCGAACTTAGCTTTAGGCGAAGTTACCAGCTAGGCGAACTTAGCTTTACAGCGAAGTTTCCAGCAGGCGAACTTGGCTTCAGGCGAAGTTGTCATCAGGCGAACTTGGCCTCAGGCGAAGTTACCAGTTAGGCGAACTTAACTTTACAGCGAAGTTGCCATCAGGCGAACTTAGCTTGCAGGCGAAGTTCATCAGGCGAACTTAGCTTGCAGGCGAAGTTCATCGCTTTGAAGGCGAAGTTGCCCAGATCAGCCGCTGTTCGGTTTTTGTCCAGCATTTTTGGGCGATTTTAACACCCTTGCTATGGTTCGACATCACCCACTACGTTCCCGACCATTTTCGGTCGTATCTACAATATAAAACTTAGATCTTTAAACTTCAAAGATCAAGAATCATACCTTTTTGAGCTTGTTTGGATCTCGTTTAACTTGTTAACACAACTAATCGCTCTTTCTCTCTCTCGGATCTGCCCGTTCCTCTCCTCGGATCTGCCCGGTTCCGGCCGCGGCGAAGT